>NW_027526204.1:43243320-43766559 GCF_048455015.1 Haemaphysalis longicornis
TTTAGGCACCCTGTAGGCAGCCATTTCTGAATGCACAGAAAACAACGTTTTGCCTATCTTGAATTCCTCACAGAGGGTACGTGGAACTGGCAGATAGCAAGTTTGTTGGACGGTTCTTATCTGCTCAAATGAATGTAAAGAGGTGGCAAAGGATAGCATAGCCCTCCAACCTCACTAACTGATCGTCTGGTAGTGTCAGAATTTCGCTCACAATTACCGCATGGCTGTTATTTCCCTGACCTTTGCCCCAGTGCTTTCTGCCTTTTTGAACATGGTTAGTCAAAAAAAACTTCGAATCTGTTCTGATTATGTATTTTGATGGGCTAGTGCCTTGTTTACCCTCGTGATTGGCTTTTAAGTCAGCATAACCAACCACAATAACCTCATAGCCACTAAGTGGGATGGGCCAGTGATGGCAAAACCTTCTCTCGAATGATTACAGTGTGCTCGCGAATTCTTATTGGCTGTGACATCAATATACCCATCCGGAGCACCCTGCGGAATTCAACTCGACATTAATGCTTGCATTCACAGCTGGTAAGGAGTGCTTAGTTATCTGTTCTCTTAGTGTTTGGGGAGAGGTAAACAGTAAAAGTTTCCAAATGCGATAAGATGTTTCATGTTCTACTGTTGTCAGAGTGGCCGGTTTTAGTAAGGACTTGTCTTGGAAAGAGATTAAACTGTTTAATGACAGGAAAAGTTATTACATTGCGTTATAGGATCGGGGAAACAGCACTGAGAACGTCCGTCGCGATGCGCGGCGGTGGGGCGACTCCCTGCGCACGAAGTTCAGTTCACCCTCGCAAGCGAGAGTCCGAAATCCGAACCACACGCACACAGCACGTATAAACGCGGGCGCCGCTCGGGGCCGCGTGATGGTACGTATAAACACTGGCGGCGTCTCGGGGAGGCGTTGGCGGCGTAAGCTGTGGCGGTGTCGTATACGCTGCAGGGCCGTCTTCTCCGCTTTCCGTTCGTACTTCTTTTTCTTTCGTTCGTCGGCCCCCAGAGAATTATTCGTAGCCCCTGACACAGTTAAATCTAGATATAGCGATGTTTACAAAAACCTGCATTTTTTTGTTACATGCAGGTTTTCGTTACATCCAGGTTTCGAGTTAAGGCTCTCATGAATGAAGCAGAAACAAAACAAAAAATTTCCCCGCATTTCCCCGAGGGGAAGAATGTGAAAGTGCGAATGCACGAGTTGAATTTGCGCGGTTCGGTAATGTTCGCGAAAGAGAGATCACACACACACACACACACACACACACAACTACAAAGAAAGAAAGATGCATTTATTCACAGACACCTATTTGTGTTGTCGTTGTACTTGATTGCTAGAGCGGATCTCAGCTTTGAAATTTCGTGTCAGTACTCCTTTAAGCGGGTGCATTAGCCCTTCTCACGCCCGATTCCTGGCCAGTCCCCCACGTGGGTATGTGCCATGTCAGCGGCCAGGCAGCGCGCGCCCATCTCCCCCCGTTGCCAAGGAAGACGAGGAGATTCCTGGCCAATCCCCCACGTGAGTATGCTATGCGGACATCGCCGGTGGACGCAGGTTCAGGGTCGCTTAAGAAGTGCATTCGCACTTAAAATGCTAGACGGTGAACTCATCTTTCAGATATTTGTTTCACAGTGAAAAACTGCCTGACTTCGGCCTGCTGCTCTCCCATGACCTTAGCAATAACACGGCACTTCAAAGAAGCAAGGTCACTTACCCCCGTATTTAAAACGTAACTTTAGTACCACTTTTGCCTTTGACTGCCTTAGGGTCTTTCAAGTACCAAGCTTAAGGACGCCTTTTCGCGAACTTGATGCTCTTTGCCGCAATCAAAGTTAGTGAAAAGGTGCTGGCAGGGATACCGTACCGGGCGGCGATGTTCTTCTTTCTCAGCAGCGGAGACGGCATATAAAATTGCGAGTTTGCCTAGGAAAGAAAACTTTTTTTTCTTTTCTGGCAGCAGGAATGATCACAGAGGAACCGACACCGCAGATAGCAGTGGAGACGCACGATTATACGCGGACAGGCAGGCCTAGCACCTAACCGACACCGCACTGACGCGTGGAAATGCACGGCAGTTTAAGGTCCGGACGAAGTTTGCTAAATCAGTGCATTTCGCAAGCTATTCTTCAGAAAAAGTGCTAAAAACATGGTATCATAAACGTAGTGAATTCGTTACAGCAAGGTTACCCGTCGGAACACCTCCGTTACATCGAGGTGCTAAAAACATAGGTTTCAGTGGGGCTAGGAATGGGGAATTAAAAAAAACTTCGTTAAATTGAGGAATTCATTACATGAAGGTTCGTTATATGCAAGTTTAACTGTATTCCTTTTCAACTTTGCACTGTGTAAAAAAACTTTCGGCTAATTGCTTAATTGAATATGCGTAGCCGTAAGAGCCTTAATGCAGTGTCCCATATTTCGTTCGCAACAATGCCTATCCAAGCAGGGCCGAACTGCTAGAAAGCACATTCTCGGGTGGTGTACCTTAAATTATGCATCTGCCCATTAGCTGTAAAAAACAGGCATCTAAACTATTTTTAAGCTAACAAGCCTAAAAAATAGTTTATGGAGCACATCTACGTCGGAATGTTCCTTGTACAGCTTGGCATTACCCTCTCCCGCGAGTACTTCTTAATACTTTGTGAAAGAACTGGAGCCACGTACACCTGCGTGAATGTGAATGTCTGTTGGTGATTGTGAATATTGCAGCACAGATGAAAGTGTATGTATCATGGGTGGTTTCAACAATGAAATGACTCTAATGAACGTACTTCTGCTTTGGTATTAATGGGCAGCATGTGAGCATTAATAAGTGTTCGCTGTCGACATTTTTGTTACATAAAAACAGGCATGTTCAGGCACTCGTGCAAATCTTCATGAAAAAACACACGAAAGAAACTGAACAAAAAAGCTTCGAACACATTGACACTGCGTTCATCACAGCTCATGTCTTGTACTTCAGTACCGTTTATTAGCACTATATTTTCCCCTATAATATTGTAACATGGCGGCAGCGCAGATGACACGAACCATGGCGACGAATTATGAACGATCTATTTACAGTATTGACATGGCGGCTATATGGTAGCGCGCTCCAGGACCTAGCCATTTTTTTCATCTTCTGACTGAACACAAGCAGTATGGGACATTGCCCGCCTATGTGTCCCGTGACAATATTTACCAACTCTCCCAGCCTCACACCTTAAGCCACAAAATAAACACGATGTTTGTCTGTGAAGAGTCCTTTTACCAAACTTCCGTGGCTGTGAAAAAAATCAGTGAGTAGCTCTACTTCCTCGGCACAGTCTGTGGTGTGAAGTTGCTTTTTCCAAACAAAACACCAGGGTTTTCTGCACGATACACAGCATTGAAAAAATTCCGAATAGGCAAGTAATGTCTTCTAGCACTACACTATAGTCCAGCAAGAAAGCCAAACCAACAGGTAATCTTTTTAGTCAAGTGTTCGACGAAACAAGGTCTGGTCAAGGGTCATACTTGGAAGTATAAAATCGCGGTCGGCAAACTCACACGAGAAACGACATCGATTATGCGAGAGAAAAAACTACGGCAGCTAGCATTAAAAATGCCTTTCCGAACTGTGGCCATCTGTTTTGTACATAAATCTTTCCGAAATATTAACCGTAAGAATGAAACCTAAATTAAACGTTTAAGCGAAAAATAACCCGGCGTGATGGCATACACCACAGGAAAAACATTGGCCCATTTGCGACCCCATTATAGGCCAGCATCTCCTGGGACGGATGATTAAACACGAAAAACAAAACAGCATCACACCCCGAAGCGATAACGACCGTCTTACAAAAAAAATGCAAGGTTCTGCAGACAGCGAATGTTAGGAATAATTTCGTGCATGCTGAGAAAAGAACAACCTATCCACACATGTTGATATAACACCGTCGGGCGATAAACCACTGCATGCAATACATATGCATGCCTACCACAGTGCAACAATGTACTTCGCGAGTTCAGAGACACAAAAATTAAAAAATTGGAGACCTTCCATCCTTTCAAGAGGTTGATTGATTGATTGATTCTAGGGTTTAACGCGCCGACGCAACGCAGGCGATGAGGCACGCCGTAGTAAAGGGCTCCGGATTAATTTTGACCACCTGGGGATCTTTAACGTGCGCCGAAATCTCGTACATACGGGCGTTTTTGCTTTTCGCTTCCATCAGAAAAGCGACCGCCGCCGCCGGGAATCGAACCCGCGACCTTGTGCTCAGCACCTTTCAAGAGGTAAAGCCAGCTCTACTTTGGCTCTACTTCGTACAATTCATATTATACCTATATTTTGTACAGACAGTGGCGCGATCTATACCTTCTAAGGACACACACGACTCGTGGGCAGAGGCAAGGACATTGCATTATAGCGCGGCAACTCCAATCACGGCGCAGGCTTTATACCGACGCACAGGTGACCGCCGAAGACCCCGCCGCAATGTACACAGGGTTTCCAGATTGGGCTGTAACTAACCGAACTGAGTTGTTCGATTGTGTGGTTAGCGGTAAAAATTGTGGGTTGGCTAATCGGTCATCCTCGGGTCATTTTGTGCCCTTGCTTGAGACATCCTAATGGTTTTAACATTAGTAAAACATACGCTTCTACAGAGCCATTCCACCACTTTTAGTCGGCAGCTGGCGAAAAAAGTAATCAGCGCAGTCGCAGCAGGAATCTGGTGCGAGTTGATTCGATTGTGGCCTTGAAGTGAATTCCCACACTGCGTTGAAACATCAAGAGAAACCAGACATGCAGAGAGACATCAATGGGACCACACCCAGCAGATTGTGTTTTTTTTTTTTTTTTGCGAGCGTCCAAGCAATTTTTACTCGAAACGAAACAGAGAAAGTCCTAAGAAGATATGACATTTCAAATGGTTGATGGTAGCGCTTGGGCATAATTACAAGTTTGAAAACCATCCAGAAGTTTTGTCTTTTTCGAGCATTGACAGTGCTGATGTGCACCGACTGGCTACACGCAAAAATTTAGGAGTTTATGTGGGTGAATAAAAGACAGAGTGTACTCCAGGTGCAGGTGTACACCAAAATATGTGGATGTACGCCGCTGTGGTCGCAACTATCTATTTCACTGCTCACGCTGCCAGTGTCTAATGCCGCAGCGGAACGAAGGTTCATCCAAATTACTGTATCAAAATCCAAGTTGCGGAACAGAATGCCGCAGAAACTTTGCAGAACGTTTTGCGTGTAAAATTTGTACTAACCAGAAGCGGAGTGTTGTAGGCACTTTACACCAACCGGAATTTTGTTGCGTGTTTTAATACCACCGCGATGTACCCAAGTGGAGCTGTTTGCACTCCAAATAAGTCATATATGGTTCTATAACCGCACTCATTCTCTATGTACACTGAGTGAGTGTGTGAGTGAGTGAGTGAGTGAGTGAGTGAGTGAGTGAGTGAGTGAGTGAGTGAGTGAGTGAGTGAGTGAGTGAGTGAGTGAGTGAGTGAGTGAGTGAGTGAGTGAGTGAGTGAGTGAGTGAGTGAGTGAGTGAGTGAGTGAGTGAGTGAGTGAGTGAGTGAGTGAGTGAGTGAGTGAGTGAGTGAGTGAGTGCTTTAGTGTTACAGGAAGTGGAAAAGAAGTGAACTGTGGATATCTTGAACTCATTTGGAGTTCACCAGCATACAACCCAGTCCGGGTGAAGGGGAGAACGGGAATGAAAGGGGATAGGTGAGAAAAAATTGGGATAGAGAACGAGGAAGAGAGTGAAAAAAAGAGATATATCTCGTTTTAACATAACTACTTACAAACGAAACAATGGATATGACGAAGTAAATAAATTCCCCTAGAATTTCCCAGGCATTTGAAACCATGTTATAATGAATCAAAATTGGCCTTTGAATGGATATAACGGACTTAATTTATACCCCCAACCCCTAAAAAAACAAATAATAAAAAATTACCCCACCTTCCCCGCGAAGGGAACCCTGTGGAGATGCGACGCACCTTGGGTAGGGTGCCACCTTTCCCCGAAAAAAAAACCGGCCCTTGGGGGGGGGGGGTGCGTGGTATATAGAATATTTAATTTGTGTTGAAAAAAAGACGTCATGTTTTTGACATGCAGTGCCATTTATTGTAGCGTTTTCTTAAAGATAAATGAACATAACCTTTGTACTGAAAGTGATTTAGAGCTTGGTTATTGCTCTGTATGCGCTTCACTGAAAAGTAACCGCAATTGCTGACCGCGGCGGCAGCATATCGTTGTTTTGTTCCTATCTTAGGTCCCCCTCCATCTCAGGCAGCCTGCTCGCCCGCGTATTTTCTCTCCTCGCGTGTCTTTGCGCAGCTTGTCGACACATATTTATCGTCTAAGTTGTTGAATTGAGACTTATAAAACGCCAAACGGACATAATCAAGGCACGAGGGCTAAAAAACAGGCCAATGACGGCCGGTTTTCAGTATACACCGGCAACCGGACCGCTGTTGAAAAAACCGGCCGGGCCGGTCCAAAACCGGGCAGGTGGCAACCCTAATCTTGGGCGGCTTCACGCTGACGAAGTTCTGCATCGGCCGCTCGCTTCTCGCGTACGGCAGCGGCTTCACGTTGACGAAGTTCAGCATCGGCTGCTCGCTTCAATCGTTTGCGTTCAGCATCACGTTCACGCCGCTTCGCAGCCTTGTCTTCAGTGGTGCTAGCATTCCTGTTATCACAGTGATCGGTGCTTGTTACGGTTGCGCGGGCGATAGCTGAATTGTTAGGCTCCTTTCAACGCATCGATTGTAATCGGAACGCCGGTGCTGGAATGACTGCGGCTATGACGCAACGTGGTGCGGCTATGACGCAATACAATCCAACACCATCCACTTTAATCAAATCCAAATCCAATCCAATCCAATCAAAGCCAATCCAAGCCAAGCCAACCCAATCGAATCCAATCCAATGCCCCTCGCGAGAGAGTGTTCGCTATCGGAGAGGAGAGGGGGTGAGCGGCGGAGAGCGCAGCTCGCGCAGCGAGGAGAATGGGGGAGGGGTGTGGACGGACAACAACAACGCCGTATGGAGGGACAAGACGAGTGAATGAGATGCACTCGCATCTAAAAAATTCCGACCCCCGTGCGTGCCGTTCTCCGCGGAGGTCAGCAGTCTTTAAGCGCATCCGTTTTAAACTCCGGCGTCGGCGTCCCGGCCATGCGCAGCCACGCCATGCGCGGCAGAGTTAGGCACCCTCTTGGCTCAGCCAGAATAGTTATAAGAAGGAAATAAATAGACCGGGGACTCCCCGGTCCATATCTCTGCTTTCTTCTACATCGAACCACCCAGTCAGTCAGCCGGGCGGAGCTATAGCGCACGCTCTTGGTGCGGTAGAGGACTTTTAGATGCGACTGCATCTCATTCACTCGCCTTGTCCATGCAGCGTCGGCATCGTTGTCGTTCGCCCCTCCCCCATTCTCCTCGCCGCGCGAGCTGCGCTCTCCGCCGCTCACCCTCTCTCCTCTCCGATAGCGAACACTCTCTCCCGAGGGGCAGTGGATTGGATTCGATTGGGTTGGCTTGGCTTGGCTTGGCTTAGCTTGGCTTGGCTTGGATTGAATTGAATTGAATTGAATTTGGATTAGATTGGATTAAAGTGGATTGTGTTGGATTGTGTTGCGTCATAGCCGCTCCACGTTGCGTCATAGCCGCGGTCATTCCAGCACCGGCGTTCCGATTTCCATCGATGCGTTGAAAGGAGCCTAACAATTCAGCTATCGCCCGCGCAACCGTAACAAGCACCGATCACTGTGATAACAGGAATGCTAGCACCACTGAAGAGAAGTCTGCCAAGCGGCGTGAACGTGATGCTGAACGCAAACGATTGAAGCGAGCAGCCTATTCCGAACTTCGTAAACGTGATACCGAACGCAAACGGTTGAAGCGAGCAGCCGATGCACGCTGTGGCGTCACATCTGCACAGGGTTCCCCTCACGGGAAGGTGGGTTTTTTTTTTTTTTTTTTGCTATTATGTCACCGTGGATGCCGACGCGCTCATTACGGAGGAGCTGACCGACTATGCCATTGTCGCCGATGTCACCGATGTCTCCGCACACGTGTTCGACGAGGCGACGCCGTCGCACGCATTCGATGCGGTTCACTTTCTACGTCGTTTCTTCTGCGAAAACGGACTCAACGTGGTGGTCGCCGCTGAAAAGGAAGCCTCGCTTGCATTGTCTGAAACCAAGGAGCATCGCGGACGGTTTTCCATCTATGTCTAGAAGGCAATAAAATAGGTAGTGCCCGCATTGAGCAAGTAAAATTTCAGGCGGGGTGGCGTAGTGGTGTAGTGGGCCGCTAGCCGATTTCCTTCAGTGTGCGCTCATAGCTGCGCACCCATGCATTGCCGTAAACTGTTTTAATTGATACAACGAAATAGTGAATACAACGAAATAATTACGACTCCCGTTCAACTTCGTTATAACGAGGTTTGAGTGTAAATGGATCCCTTCCCAGGAGACATTTGAACAGGCGTTTCAGATGAAGTAAGTCAAGTTTTGCGATTCCGCTATTTGCGCTGTTTCTGTAGGTCGACAGAGGGCTATACCTCTGGGCTATACGGCGCAAAGATGTGCCCGAACGTTCTGCAAGAACCCGGCAACCCAGGTTGTGCAAGGTCATGCGGAGAGGTACGCCGCGCGTGGCCTGGTGTACTTTGGGAAAATAGCAGATACAAAAGTAGAGGGCTATTAATGGGGCTGTAACCATACTCCCTCCATATACATATAACGACGCTTTGTTGAGCAACACTTACTGCCGCCAAGCCCGCTGAGAAAACCTAAGGCTGCGTTGATTTTTTGTTTGTTTTTTTTTCAGGTGGCCTCTACCTTGACACACAAGTGCACTGCCAGGAAAACATC
Organism: Haemaphysalis longicornis; assembly: GCF_048455015.1. NCBI lineage: Eukaryota > Metazoa > Arthropoda > Arachnida > Ixodida > Ixodidae > Haemaphysalis > Haemaphysalis longicornis. The sequence continues at coordinate 43,252,190 of NW_027526204.1, forward strand.
TCTCGAGGACCATAGCATTGCCTTGTAACAAAATGGCACTAATTGGTCATTTTTTTGTCATTTGTTTTTCCACGCGGTGGCAATTTTCGGTCTACGCTCTGCTTGTCGCCGAAGGCGATCTCGTCGAGCCTAACCATAGACAGCTTCGCTGTGAAATGCTCAGAAACGCGTCCTCGGCCGACGGTTAGCGCTTTGTAGCACTCGGGTCACGTGGCTGATCCGCGGCACTTTCGGAGGTCCCCGAACACCCGACAGTACACATAAGTAAAGGCAGAGCCCTTCAATGCTTTACTGGTCACGAAACTTCGGCGCTCGTTTCATATAGGGACCGTGGGCGCCACTACAGGCGCCACCGCCGCACGAAGGGCATCCAGCCGCGGCGCGTGCGGCGTATTGGCCAACTCTTGGGGTGCAAACGCTCGCCGCTTTTTATTTACTCATTTATTTATTTATTTATTTATTTATTTATTTATTTATTTATTTATTTATTTATTTATTTATTTATTTATTTGTTTTAGTACCTTAAAGGCCTGGACGACAGGCATTACATGAGGGGTGAGCTCAAAAGAAAAATCACTGGCAAAAAAACCACGCGAGATATTAACAAAGCATTTGATAAACAATTGATTTGAAAAACTGCAGGGGAGGGCGGGTCACAAGTGGAGAAAAAAAATAAAAAGGCGGAAGGAGTGGTAAAAGTTTATGCAATACACACAGAATAAAAAATTCACAGGTGAAAAATCACGCCAGACATGAACGAACTTGACAAGCAATTGATTTAAAAAGTAGCTAGGCGGGTCACAAGGGGAAAAATAAAGAGCAAAAGCAATTAAGAAGAAGTTGAAGATGCCATAAGGAGGATCAAAGCAATTTTTAAGGACATGCAGATAACCGAAAACGTGCTATCGGGGAGAAAGAAATGCACGCAAACTAAGCGAAGTCAATCGGCTGGCATTTTTAACAGCGATTGCCTGAACTGTACTGTACCTCTAATCTGCGCCAGTTCCTGCGGGAGATCGTTCCAGTCTTTGGCTGTGCGAATGAAAACAGAGTGTACAAATGTAACGGTTTTTGGCCGCGTATACGATACTTGGAAAGTGTTTTTGCTTCGTCTAGAAAAACTCGCGCGATGTGTGTCGTATTCGTTAGGTGTCAGTGTGTAATAATATTTATGAAAGAGTGCTAGTCGGGCAAGCTTTCGGCTGTGACTTAGAAGTGGAAGAGAAGCATGCTGTTTCAGCTGGGTTACGCTCGTAAAAGATGAATAATCTGAAAATTCAAACCTGACTGCACGATTTTGCACTGCTTCCAATGCCTGAACAGGGTACTTTTGGTGGGGATCGCAGATAGCGGCTGCATATTCTAATTTTGGGCGTACTAGGGTTCTGTAGGCTAGTAATTTTAGTTCTGGAAGGGCCAGTTTTAAATTGCGTTGGAGAATACCGAGAGTTTTTGATGCTGCAGTAACGACAAATTTAGCATGAACGGACCAGGTCAGATCATTTGTTAGATGTACACCTAGGTATTTGTACGAGTTAGTAGGTTGGAGTACCGAACCGTGGAGGGAGTAATTGTAATTTAGTGGGGTTGCGCGTCTATGGAAAGATATGGTTATGCATTTCAGAACATTTAGCGACATTTTCCACTCGCTACACCAATTTTCAATAGCTATAAGGCCTCCTTGTAAGGTTAATTGATCGTCGCGGCTTTATTCTGGTATATATCACACAGTCGTCCGCAAAAAGCCGAATTGTATTAGTTACTCGGGAAGGAAGGTCATTGATATATATTAGGAACAGAAGTGGTCCGAATACAGTGCCTTGTGGCACTCCAGAGTGCACTTTGGTAGTATTGGAAGCAGTTTTGTTTACGACTACATATTGTTTTCTATTAGTGAGAAAGTTACATATCCAGGCTAATACAAATGAATCTAGGTTCAGCTGTTTTAATTTATGCATCAAATGACGAAGAGGAACTTTATCAAATGCCTTTTCGAAGTCCAGAAATATTGCGTCGGTTTGAATGTTATTATCAAGGTTTGTATGCAAATCATGAAGGAATGTAGCGTGCTGTGTTTCACACGACAATCCTTTCCGGAAGCCGTGCTGTGACTGATGTATGAAATTGTTCTTTTCCAGGTGATTTATCACATTTGTAAAAATGATATGTTCCATAATCTTTGAGGGAATGCTGGTTAGCGATATTGGACGATAGTTACGTGGCGATGATTTGTTACCACTTTTAAAGATTGGGACAATTTTTCCGACTTTCCATTCCCAAGGTATATGGCCAGATGATAGTGATTGGGAGAACATCATTGTCAATAATGCGCTTGTCACATCTATTGTGTTTTTAAGTATTTTTGATACGATGTTATCGGGCCCCGCAGCTGAAGAATTCTTCAAGCTTTTGATTAGGTAGGTGATTCCGTTGGTTTCAATTGTAATGGGGGGCATATTATTCAGAAAGACAGTGTGGTCTGCTGGGAAGGGAGTGGTGCGCTCTTTCGTAAACACGGAACAGAATACGTCATTAAGTACGTTTGCGCAATCTTTATCGCCTAGCGTTTCGTCTGAGTTGCCGGATAAAATTATTGAAGAAGTGGACGGAGTCATGGTTCGCCAAAACTGCTTGGGATTAGTCTTGAGCATGTTAGGTAAGCTGACGCGAAAAAACTGATATTTGGCAGTGCTAATGGCTTTTTTTAGTTCTATTTCCGCCTTGTGGTAGGATTCCCATGCTGACTTCTGGTTTTTCTTCCTTGCTGTTTTAAACAGGCGTTTTTTCTTGCCTATCATTCTTTTAATTGTCTTAGTGAACCGAGGGGCTGATGGTTTTTCTTTGATTGTGATTGTTGGTATGAATGTTTCACTCAGTTCGGTTATTTTAGATGAAAGAAGATGCCAGTTCTCCTGTACGGATCGGTCATCGAATCCTTCTTTGAAAGAGTGGTAGAACTCTTCCAGTGCCGTGTTAATAGCTTCATAATTCCCCTGATCGTAGAGTTTGATTCGTTTGTTTCGGTATTTCTCAACTATAAGGTGCGTTGTAAATGTTGCTAGAATAACTTTGTGGTCACTTAATTCCTGCAGGTATAAGACCGATTGCAGGCTGCTTGGGTCCGACAACAGTATTAGGTCCAAAATGTTGGATGTGGTTGCTGTTTCTCTAGTAGCCTGTGTGATCACTTGAGTTAACTAATAGTTTTCCAAGCAGTTTAGAAATTCATTACATTCTGAATGTGGATAGGTGGTGCAGTTATCTCGCCAATTAATGTTCGGATAGTTAAAATCACCTACGAGAATGAAGCTACCTTTTGGAAATGTTTTGTGTAGGAGGTCAAGGGCGTCGTTAAGATGGGTGGGGAAATCGTAATCTGGCTTAGGGGGGCGGTAACACACACCAAATATCGTAGTGCCTCGAGGGTTTCGCATGATATCCAGAGCGCTTCAAGGGGGCAGTTTATTTCAATTTTAGAGTGACGGACAGATCTTTTTACTCCTATTAACACACCCCCACCACGTTGCAGTAATCGGTCATGTCGGTAGACTAGAAAGTTCGGGAGCGTTGAAAAGATTTCAGAGTCGATAATAGCGGGGGATAACCAAGTCTCAGTCAGCATGACGATGTCGCATTCCGAAGTCTGTATTAGGTCAGTTATCTCATCACGTTTGGGCATGATGCTTCGAATGTTAGTGTAGAGAATAGAAAAGGATGAACAAGAATTTGCACGGGCTGGCTGGTGTAGCTTAGGATTTGGTTGCGCTTGAGATGACTCTTTTCTTTTCGCCTGATTCGGTGGTAGCTATTGTGTAGACGATACGGTCTCCTTTACTTGGCTAGTGGTCATATCATAGTAGAATGTTTTTTTCCCGAACAGTAGTTTTTTGTGACGCAGTTTGGAAGGGGCGTTGTTCTGGCGCGCAAATTTGAGCAGCTCTTTACGTATGAAACGTGTAGCACTGCAAAAGTCCTCACCAACGCTGTAGGGCGTATCTTTAAATTTGACGCCTTTAGATAACACCGTTTCCTTCGTTTTGGAATTCGTAAGTTTAACAATTATTGGTCGTTTTGTTTTATCTTGAGGCTTTCCGATGTGGTGCGCTCTTTCTATTTCATGAGGCTCAAGGGTTACTTCGAGATGCTGGCTACAAATATCTGTGATAAGTTTTTCACTGTCGCTCCACCTTTCGGAGTCGCTTTCATCGACGCCAAAGAATATTAGATTGTTGCGGCGGGATCTATCTTCTGCATCGTTTAGTCTGTCATCGATGTTAGAAAACGCCTTTGCTGATTCGTTTGCGGTAGATTGTAACTTTTTAATGTCTGTACGGATAGAAGGCAAGTTAGAACACTCAGATTCCGTTTCGGAAATTCGAGCGACTAGGTCGGCTATGGTTTGTTCAGTTGTGGTAAGTCTGGCATTTATATTTTTCAGTTCAGCCAAAATAGCGGCTTGACCTTCGAGCTTGGTTAGTATGGAGTGTACGTCGTCGTCAGATTCGCTGTGTGCGTTTTGTCGTGTTTTAGGCCCTGGGTTCGTTTCCACATCTCTTGGTGTCTGCGTGGAGATTAACTGTGTTTTTCTTCGTAATAGTTCGCGATGAATAGTCCATTCATCGTGAATATCACCTGCCTTCAAAGGGGTTTTATTTTTCCAAGTAAATAACCGTAGACTTCGGCCGCGAACGGCAACGGCTTCTGCGTAATCTGGCACAAGCGCTGCACCGTCGTGTTTACGGATTTTTAAATCTCTATTGCTTCTTTTCTTAAAGGAAAAGTTGTAAATACCACACATACGGTAGCTCCGTAGTCACGGACTGCTGCGTGCCCATCGATAATACAATAAAAACACTGAAAGAAACCAAGTACACGTCGTTCAGGCTACGATTAATGAATCCGTTGATTCCTCTGGAATGCACAGAACGCTAAAAAAGACAGCCCAATAGTGTTGTCGTTTCGATGAGTTGGTACATACTTGAGAACATCTAAAAACGCTGCAGAAACGCGAAGCATCAAGAAACGAAGAGATATATGTTACACCGTGTGTTTTTCCGCTTCCACGATTTGCAGTCCTTCCAAAAAAAGGAGGCGAAAAAAGAACAATAAAACTGATTTTAATATTACGAAGGGAGACAAAAGAGCGTGGTCCAGTGTACAAAAAATTCAGTTATTTGCGCTGCGATGTGCAGCACACACAGGAAACAGAATATTGCCACGAAGCCAAGAACGACGCAAACCTTTGCTGAACGAGGTTTATTAAAGCGATCTCCTGCTCTACGAAAGGCTAGAATGAAACACAAACGTCGAAGAAGCAGTCCGCAGTGTGACATGCACAGATGAACGTCGATAAAGTGAGTTGCGCGGCGTTTGCATCACTCTCGGAACGTTATCAATTTCAGATCCATTGAAATAGGATCGAGAACATTGTACGAAGTTAGCGACAAGGTGACACCCTTTCCATGTCAAACAATATTGTCCGACGGGACATACGACAAAAAGAGCAAACGGGCGCTCCGGTTGAAACGCCAGATAAGAAAACCGAAAGCGGCCACGCGCGATTACAAAACAGCCAAAACGGACCCTAAGGGATAATTCGCGGAAATATGCAAAGTAAAAGCACAAAGACGTCCCAAAGCTCTTTCACGTGCGAGCCTGTGATCAAGGTAATAGAAGTTTGCAAACAGGTAATGAAGTACCGCTACTACCTGACTGATCTGACAAAAATCCGTCTTTAAGTTAGCCTTGTACAATTCTTGGTCCAGGGTACATAGCTTTTTTCATTATCACACACAGTGCATTACCAAACACTGCCAGACACTTATAATAGAAGCTGAAATCTCCCATTTTTCTCTGTTCCGCTTTTTTTTATTTTTATCTTCGTTCAATGCAGGAGATGCACAACTTGCACACAGTTTATTTCGTAGGCGCACTGTAGTAATTTTCATTTGTTTTTATTCTGTTCTACCAGTGATATCAACTTACGCTATAAGAAGCTTAAATGTTGTAACACCGTCAAGTATCCATTTTAAGGGAAGTTTATACCTCCGGATACAAAGTCAGGAAATGATAATGTCGCAGACGGTACCGCGTGACAGTGATGTGTAATCAATGTAAGTTGTGCTGTACAAGAATGTTGGTGTGCCCAGGTTCTACTTCCGAGCCATCACGTTCAGGTGCCACGCTGCACCCAGTATTGCACAGTACCGACGATGTTTTTTTTTTCCAAAGTGGGGCTGTTCAGGTCTTCGCCTTAGAAATATAAAAACCATTCCACTCGGTTAAGGGACATGACCAGCGAAGAGCTACACAATACAAACCAAACGTGTTTTTATTTATAATTCTGTACTCACAGTGACTGTGGTTTCGCAATCACTTAATAAAGATTGGAAGGGCCAGAGTTTTATCCTAGCCAGATATGGGCTGTTTGAGTCACTCTCGTAGAAGCCCACACATTGACACCAAACGAGAATTTCGCAACATTTACAACTTTCCCGTGAACATTCTAATAATAGAAAAAATAAATGAAGCTCGGCGTAATAATACAGTCGTGTTAGTCGCCAAGTGTCATGTCCTTTTTCTTGAAAAAAAAATTTGGATTCAACCAGATTTACAGCTATATTCTTTAACCATAATCTCTCCAGATAGTCAGCCATGCATGTATTGTTGGCCGACGGGAATTCTGCAACGTTTACAACTCCATTGTTAGCTAGATTATTGTTACCAGCAAGGGAAACTCGGAGTTATAATAAGGCAGTCTTAGAGACCAACTTTACCATTCTTAGTTGCGGGACAGTTGCGATAAAAGCAGAGTTACAGCCGCTTTGTGCCGCGCATTCGCGATGAAGGTGGCTTTGCCGCAAGGCGTGCTTGCTCGTGGAGAAGAGAACGTCTGGGCAGTATTAGTCATAACTTTATTAATGCAAGGTACACCCCAGGGCTCCATGGAGGGAATTGAGGGGAAGCAAGAACACTACACTAGTTAACGACGACACGTACGTGAAAGGGCGGTTGTGACAATAAAAGTCACGGAGCATTGGCATGTTCACATGTCGCCGTAGAGAACCCTGAATATTTGTTTAGAGGAGCAGCATGCCATATCAACAGAGCATATCAATCCTGCAGAGGCGTTGTGCAGGTACGCATGAGGTTTCGAATTCGATATTTAGCCGCGTAGTACCTGTCGTATATAGCGTCGCACTGGGAGCCTTTGCAGAAAGGCTATTTAGTGCTCCTCCATCTCTACAAGTTCGCCTTTTATTGCTAGAAAACGCAAACTTTACCATTCCTTTGCGAGAATCACTGAAGCTTTCTCACATCAAAACTCTAAAGCTCTAAAAGAGTGTCCAACATTCGCTCAAAGTGCGTCTAATCGATCCTCAAACCTTTAAAAATCCTAGGGATACCTTCGAAGGTACACTATTGTAATCCTGCTTCGTGATCGATGCATGTACGGCCGCATCTATCCGTTCATTTTTCGCGATTTTCAACTAACCGGCTCGGCAAAATGGAAGCCCGGTTTCATGCACGCGTCGCGTGTCCATAGATTTTATCAGACCTTTTTCGGTCGGCACAGCGATGTAAGGGCCAATTCAAAAGTTATCTTGACAGTACGCCATCGTTGCAACGAATAAAGCGTGCGCTTGAAAAACCAGCAAGCAGAATTGCGGCATTCTGGTGAGGACCTGTACGATGACTTCTGGACCTCCGGTACTGTGGGGTGGCCATGGTAGTCTCAGCGCTCCAACGGCTTCTGTACGCTACGTAAGTGGCGCCCCCACCAAAGCAGTTGGCGAAACTCCGCCAATCGCGCGACGGGACCCTCCTATTGTATTCTCTAGCCATAGACGGCTTCAATGAATAAGTTAAATTTGGAGTGGCAGCTACGAAGATGCTACCGAACTACTACCGGAGTTACTGGTGCCAAAACCTGCATAGGGTAGAGTAGAAACCTTTCCTGCACGAGCACTATCCACCATCAGTTTGACCTTAAAAGCGATCACAATGCGAGTGGTCCGGAACGGTGTCGGGCACAAACACAAATAAGCAAAGTCCGACAGCCACATTGCCATGAGAGAGAGGTTTATTTTCGCCTCGGCATGTTGAATGAACAGAACGTACATTTGGTCAACGAAGATATCGCTGTCAAGATATACATTCATAGGGACCAAGCGTCCGACGTGACCGTACACAGGAGATTATCTGACTCCAGTATCCTGATGAAATACGCACAACGTTGATACCTTGATAAAGTTCTGCCGTCTCTCGGTCGGGGTGGTCGACTGCGGTGACCTCTGACATGTGGCTGATCTTCGCTGCCGGCAGAGCGTAGACGACTCCCCGGGTTCGTTGCACTCCGTCCCGTCGTCGCCCTCCTTTGAAGCAGGACCCGGCGGAGCAGGCTGGTTCCGGGGCGCGGTCCCTGCAGCAGCCTCGGCCCCAGCGTCCACGAAGGCCAGCCGGTAGCGGTACTGGGGCAGCCTGTGCTGCTCCCTCAGCTGCCGCTCGATTCGGCGGCTACGCTCCAACCACGCATTCAGCCAGGGCTCGGCCGCCAGGACAGCAGAATCGGCACCCGACCAGTCGACGTCGCATACGTGCACCAGGACGTGGTAGTCTCTAATGACTGGAAACTCCATGCCCGAGGCGAAGATCGGCCCGGCAAAAGCATCCATCTGGCAGGCGGGCACGGAGGGCAGCGGCACGGCGATCACGGACGGGGCTGCTGGGAGAGTGACCTCGAGCCAAGGTAGTGGACGGCGTCTGAGGAGACGGGGTGGCGTCGCCGGCTTATCAACCCTCGCCGTGACGTCAACCACCAGGTGGTCTAAGGGGCAAGGGGAAAGCGGAAAAAGTAAGGGAAGTGGGGCGGCCAAGCCTTCCTCGGAGCTGAAGTGAACAAATCGAATCCCGTGATTCGTCCTTTTGTACCTATCTCCCACCCTCTCTTCGCAACTGAGTACATGACCTGACTTCAGCCCGCACATGTTTTCTTTTTTTACTTATTTGAGTCAGGCCAGTTTTTTTTTTTTTTTTTAATAACTGGCAATCATTTTCCTGTGACCCCGGCACTTCTGAGTCATCCGCGCCTCCTGTCCCCACCTGCTGGTATTCTCTCTCTGCTCTCGGTTCAAGGGAATTCGTTCCTTCGGGAACAGGCCCACTCGTCGCAGCCAACTCTTAATAGGAAAGCTGGTCAAAGCGGCCATCTGGTTCTAGGTGATCCCGAACTGGGGGAACTGCTAGCACGGATCTTCTCGTTCTTAAAAATTTCGACTCGCAGTTCCATTTTTGGCGGATGTCGAGGAAAAGCGCCAGGGGGGGAGGGAGAGTAGGGGGGGAGTTAGCGGCTTCAACCCTGATAATTGGTTCCAGCTTGACCTATTCGTAGTTCGTGGGTTGGCCTCTCTGTTCGTTTGTTTGCAGGTGATGGTTGAAATTGCCTTTTTTGTTTTAACACAAGTATTGTTTTCCTTTTTTTATTTTTCTTCTCCTTCTAAAGAAATCGTACCACTTTTTTTTTTTTTTTGGGGGGGGGGGTGCAGGAGGGAGTCGCCCTTGTGCTATCTTCAATTTCTGTGCTTTTGTTGTTGAGTGGACCTACGCGAAGTGATGTTTTATGTTTCGGAGGACGCGCCCACGACCAAAGCATGGTGGAATCTGTGCTGTCGGTGTACATATACATCATTGTAACAAGAATCAGGACATGAAAGTTACTCAGTTGAGCTACTGTTGGCAAAACCTGAGAATCATCGTTGGTGAGAAGATAAAAAAAAAGATCAAAATATTGAAAACCGAAAATACAGATCCAAATCGCAAAGGCCTTCAAAATACAGCTCCGTCACGTGATTACCTAGGACTAATAGTGTTACATTAAAAAAACAGAAAAAAAGCAAACGAAATCTAATATACCTAGTGTTCTCATACGATTACCTGAACGAAGCACACAAAAAAACCAACAAAATGCTCTGTATGGTCCAGCACGTTCCTCCAAGGCCGTCAGGGAAAAGTTAGGTAAAAAGGGTGAAAGAATGTTTACAATTAGGTAGAGAATTCAATTATTTCCTGTATTCTTTTCATTTGAACATGAATGACGATAAAGAGAAATTGCGACGACATGGGCAATTGTCAGTTCCACATAGGTTACGAGTTTCCCTAGTGCCAGAATTCCTATGACGACTTGCTTTATTTGACCAGTTTCTGTGCACGGACCTTTCGGAACACGGGTGTTTCGGTTCAAAACGGATTCCGACGAGCGCTTTAGGCTGCGCGCGTTATCGACGTGGTGGTCGCCAGCCGCTATTCGTACCTATTTATTACGAATGTTCTTGTTCGCAATTCTGCGTTATTTTAGGCCAGCAGTTGGTTGTGCGGCCTTGCCAAGAAACATCTGTTTATTTGTTCAATATTAGCTGCGATATTTGTAGCATTTAGACAACCTCATTGTCCATCAGTTTTTTTGTTTTTTTTTCAGCGACTTGTTACCACCGGTATTTTATATGTCAAGTCAGTGACAGTATCATCGTGTTTTTTCTCCTGTTTTCTGACGACTTATTATCACCTGCTTTTTTTCCGAAATTCAGCGACTAACTTGTTTCTTTTTGCACATTGCGGAGTCCCTACAACAACGGCTGCGGAAATGAGTGCCGACGCCGTTGGGTGCAGACCAGGTGCGGACGGGGAAAGGAACCTGCGTAACGTAGTTACAAAAGAGCAATTTATCGGTCTGCTGCATTTGTGTGCATTGCTCTCTCCTGATAACGCAAGTACTTATGCGTTATTAGCAATGCATTACAAAAGGCACCTATTCTAACTTGCCGCACGCTTCCTGTGCCGACTTCTTCGTAGTTAGCAGGGACTGCGGCGGATTTATTGTGTTTGTGAATCAGAAGTTGGAAATGATGTAACGTTCAAAGCGCTCTGCAATGTTTTCTGCAGAAAACATACAGATATTTATCTTCGCGAGGATTGCTCATTTGGAATTCTTGGCGTTTTGCCGCAGAGTATGATTGTCATAATGGGGTCGTGATATTATCTGAGACCAATGTCACCTGGAGCTCCCCATCATCAGTACGTTTTTGAGCCTCACAGTATCCCCCACTAAAATTATGTCCCCAGAAGCAGGTGTTGGCGTGACAATATACATGGTGTAAAAAAAACAAGGTCCAACTGCAACAGGCATGCTGCAGGTAATCCTGACCCGCTGCAACTCAAATGGCGTGGAATGATGCAAGTGAAAAACCCAAAGTGTAACATTTTAGCGCTACTATACGGACTGATAATTTGTTTCTGACTGCAGTGTTAAACCATTTGATTCTCATTTATAAGACAGGTGTTTACTTTCTTTAACAACTCGGAAGATCGCTTGGTGCATAAGAAATATATTCCGCAGCAATCATGCATGTCAACACAGCGTCCCCGAATATGAGCGACGTTGGCATACAGCCCGTTCGTCACATGGCGCTTCGTCATAGGCCATTTGGTCACGTAGGATCCTTCGTGACGAAACGCCATGTCACGAACGGGCCTACACTCGGAAAGAAGGTTTATCAGTTTCTTATGCGCAAGCACTTCGATACTACTAGGCGGTAGCCACGGGTGCGCGCCGCCCTCGGAAGATTTCCCGGTTACCATCACTAATCTCAGGCACGGCCACACTTCACGCTCCCCTATTGCTCATGAAGATAATTTTTCAGTCCCGCCGTATTCCAAGAAGGCGGACCCGTCGCGATACGCCGCGAGTAAGAGAGGTTGTGACAGGCAGAGTTCCGAGACATGGGCACGCCTGATCGCGACTAGCTGGCGCAGCATTTGCTGGGCAATGTGGCTGTCACAACATTCAGCACCACGACAAATTTGTTCTGAAGAGGGCAACGAGGGGCAGCTCCAGCAAAAGAAATATTCTACCGAAGCGAGCCACCCCGGCCTTCTTGTTTGACCTCTGCTTTTTAAGGGGCGTAGCAAAAAGGCTAGTCTGGTGGCGGCGGTGCATCAACTTGCATCATTTGTTGGCTTTTGATTGAACCATGACAAGTGACTGTCTTTGGTTCTCGCAATTTCTGGGAAAGTAAAGCCGCCGGAAGGACGCGCGAAAACATGTTTGTCGATTTGCGCGAATAAACTGCATATAGTTGTGCTCAAATGCAATTTCGAACAATAAAGTTTGTTGTTGATGGTGGGTAACCAGTTTCGTTGAGCTCACCTGCTGCCCTTAGGAATTGGTACGCTACCGCAGGGAACTAGCCCACTCGTCACCGGAAAACTAGGCCAACTCGTCCCAACGGCCTTTTGGTACAGTTCCATCTCGAGATAGGAACTCTCGTGCAAGGCGCCTTTTCGTCGCACTGATTTCGTTGCTCCGCGACCGTGGGAACAAAAGCTTAGAAGCCCTGACCGAAAATTCGCGTTGAGAGAAGGTCTGAGGCTGGTTTCTACAATGGTGAATTCGTTACGGCTGTTTAGAAGGGCGTGGGGAGGTCTGTGAGCGGAGTGGGCGCGCATCGAGGCACCCTAGTCTGTGCAACCAGCAGGTGTTCGTAAAGCACTGTTTTTCTTTTTGTCTTTGGGGGAAGGGGGGGGGGGGGGGGGTAGAGAGGTCAGCGCGACCGGCACTTCTTGAAGTGCTGATCGTCAGGGGTGTTGAGGTAGTCCGTATTTTCGCGCGTATAACCTGCCCTTGCATACAACCCGCTCCCCCACTTTCAGTCTGGGAATAAAATAAAATAAAAATTGGAAGAGCTTGCACTAACTCGCGCAAGGCTTGAACCATAGCTAAGCTGGAGGATTTATTTCTATGTTAACACTGAAAGACACACCACCAGGCATTGCATTATTGTTGAAATTGTTTATTTATTGATTTGATTGATTGGGGGGGTTTAACGCTCCGACGGTACACAGGTGACGAGGCGCGCCATAGTGGGAGGCTCTGAATTGATTTCGACCACCTGGGGATGCTCAATTCTCGTGCGTCGAAATCTCGAACACACGGACGTTTTCGCTTTTCGCCTCCATCAGAAAAGCGGCCACCGCGGCCGGGAATCGAACCCGCTCCTTGGGCTCAACAGCACAACGTCATATCCACTGCGCCACCATGACGGGTAATTGTTTTTTTTTAAATAGTAATAATCTGTATTTTACTGCACTGAATACATATTCGGGCCAGCCAAAGCCAAAAACGTCTTGTGGGGCCTTTTGGTAACATGTTCCGTTGTCGCTTTTCACGGTGGTAGTAGTCGTCATCGTCGGACAGCACCCCTACCCCCCTTCCCCCCGCCCCCCCCCCCCCCCCTTCCGGCTCGCACGCAAATACCAAGATGTGAACGATCGCATCGCAACAATCCTGGCTGATCACGATGGCTGAGCCCCCGTCAATACGTTTCGGAATATTGCCCGCAACATCCCCTTCCGCTAGTCATGAAGTGGACAACGTCGGAACCCAGCGTTGAAGACGCCTGCAAAATATGACAGCGAAAAGTACAACAGTTCAAAGCGAGCGCAACAAACATTTTTGTTTTTTCATGCACAACCTGTTCACTGCGTCGTTTATAACAATATGTTTACTTTTTATGCGTGCCATGTAAGACAAATTTGGATGCTATTATCATGTTAATAGTATAATTAATTCGGTATGACGGCATATTTACGTAACTTCCGGCGTCAAAAGTTTTGAAAGAACGCTCGCTCGCCTACTTCATTTTTAAATGGGAGACGTATAGCAGGCGGAGACATCGCTTTAACGTTCCAAAGCAAGCTCGTAATGCGAGTTTTCTGTGTGACGAATATTCCGTTGATACGAGAATTCCTCGTACGAAATGCCCTGTGACGAATTGGCATTCCTGAACAGTTTACCTGTGACTAGTGGACTTGTGACGAGTGGGCCTACACGCCTTTTTTGTGCACTGATTCCCACGTCTTTCAGGGTATCAGGACAGTTTATCGACCACCGTTTATCGAACCCCATTTTATCGATGCCGTTTTATTGAACGCCGTTTCATCGACGGATGTTTTATCGAAGCCGTTTTTTCGAAACTGGTTTTCCTGGCCTTTTCGTGTAACAAAATTTTGAGTACGTTGTTTAGTTTCCTCCTCGCTCTGTAATTTGCTAATATTGTCGCCGCAGCGAGCCTATTTAACAGAATTTGTAGTTTTTGTACTAGTTGTCTTTTATTTCTCGCGTGCTTTTAGTTTTTGTGATGCGCGAAATTTGCCTCCGCAATTTTTTTGTTCTGTTCATTGCGCGGATGGTACTGCCATAACGAATCTCCTTGTGTCACCCCTCCGATCCGAATCATATCACGGCATGTGGCGTATAGACTAGAATATGCCTCGATATGCTTCGTACTTTTTTGTATACACCGCTTTTGTGTCGACACACAATCAAGTTATTTCGCCACGTATGTTCTACATAAGCAAGGCACTTCTTGGTGCTTGTGGGTCCATGTCAGAAACCTAACTGGAACTCTAGCAAAAGTCTCTCCCAATTTCTGCCTTCCTAATTCTTATGTGCAGTGAGTTCAGTGGCTAAGAGGTTACCAAGCCGTGTCCTACTCTTCTCGATGCCTTGTTTAAAACTAATGAGAAAAAAGTTGGAAAAATTAGTCACCATACTACTGGTTGGGTTGTTTTCATCTGCACCCCCCCCCCCCCCCCCGTCGTTGCACCCTAGCATGTCTCTGGTTTTTAGCCTGTACTGTTTTACCTTTTTATCATAAGGCATAAAATACATTAGGATCTAAATAGTAAACATAAAAAATGGAGAAATCGTGAAGGTCTACTCAATACAGCGCCGTCACCCGATTACTTGGAAATAAAAATATAAAAAGAAAATTGAAAAAATGAGAACGAGCAAACAAAATCTAATATGGCCCGTGCGATTAACTAAACAAAGCACACAAAAACTCACGAAGCGCACTATCTGGTCTGGCGTGTTCCTCCGAGGCCACCAAGGAAACGTAAGGTTGGTGAATCGAAGAAGGGGTGAAAGAGTGTTGACGCATAAGTAGGGAATTATACGAAATCCTGTATTTTTTATTTCAGCATTATTAACGAAAAACGTAAATTCGGACAGTATGGGCCATAGTCCAGTTGTCCTAGGTTACGAGTTTCCCTAGTGCGAGATGATCTATTACGACTTGTCCTACCTGACGAGTTCACGTATGACAAGTTGGCTGTGACGGATTCACTTGGGACGAGGTCTACTAGACTCCACCACCTCTGTAAGGGCCTCACTTTCACTGTCGGAACATTCCTTCCCGACCCTGTTCCATTCATATAGAACTAATCTTTCCGAAGTTCTTGGAACGAATTTTCTCCAGGTTCAAAACAATGTGACCACATGGTCCAAGTAGGACTCGCTTGACAGCCACGTCGCTAGAAAAGTTTGGGGGAGGAAAAGACTTTGGATCACGTAATGATGAACCATGGCGCAAGGGATATATTTGGCAACACCGACCTAAATACACCGATACTCGTCTAAGGAATATTGCTACAATAGCGGCAAGTTCTGTAATAGAAACAAGGGGGACATGGGATCCGGACAGTTTATCGAACGTCGTTTTACCGAGAGTGTTTTTCCCAGCCTTGTCATTTTATTTTTGTATTATTATTTTTAATAAGACCTACATAGCTCATCACCTTCAACCAGGTTCGCGTCATTTATCCTACCGCCACGTAGCATTATTGAGCACAATTTGTAGCACCTGTATTGTAGTTGTTTGTTTGATTTCGCGTGTGCTTTTTATGTTTTTGTAGGGCGCAAACTTTGTCTCCACAAGATTCTGATTTCTGCATTCCTAATTTTTCATGCACACCGACTTGCTGGGGGTTCACCGCGCCTCTGCACCTTTCTGCACCTCCTTTCTTCACGTGTTTCCGCACACATGCTCTCCTCTTCTAGCTTTTTTTTGGCTCCTGCCACCTGTTTTTTTTTTTTTTTTTCGGGGATGTCTGTATTCATGGTGCCCTCTCCGTCGTACGCCTGTGTCAGATTCACAGTGAGTACCTCCCACTCATTCACTATTTTCAATACGCTCGGCTGCTTAGCCCTCGTGTTGTTAATTACTTTTCCAAATTTTAATGCACTCAGGTACTCATAGATGCTGCCAGCCGCCACGAAATTCACTGCTGCAACCTCGGGAAAAATTTTTCCAGAGGTCATGCAAAGCCCCTAGTGTAAAACTGGTCAGTTTTCATGATTGCGCTGTGCACCCAAAATGAGCGGTAAATCGTTTTTTGAGCGCAACAAACACAACCTCCGACTCGAGCCACGGCATTTGCAGCGCTTTACTGCTCAATACTCGCGTTCCGTACCGTGACGCCCGCACACCCTCCCGTAAGGCGGCCACAGCCTCATGCAATGCTTGGTCATATTGGAGCAGGGTTTGCTCGCACCTGGCAAGAACCTCAAACAGCCAAAGCTCACTGCTTTTTTTTGCACCTGAATAAAGCTTTGCTTCACTGAATACATTGTTTTTATTCCTCGACGTTGTGGTGCAAATAAAGCTCAAGTGCTTTGGCTTTTTTCGAGTGGTTGCCTGTATCAAAATACCGCTTATAACATTTTTTTTTTTTGCCGTCCTGCTGACTTCGTTATAACGAGGGATCGCAGTATAAAATCGCGGTCGGCAAACTCACACGAGAAACGACATCGATTATGCGAGAAAAAAAACTGCGGCAGCTGGAATTAGAAATGCCTTTCCGAACGGTGGGCATCTCTTTGGTACACAAATCTTTCCGAAATAATAACCGTAAGAACGAAACCGAAATTAAACGTGTAAGCGAAAAATAAACCCGCGTGATGGCATACACCACAGGAAAAACCATTGGCCCATTTGCGACCCCAGTATAGGCCAACACCTCCTGGGACGGATGATTAAACACGAAAAAAGAAACAGCATCACACCCCGAAGCGATCACGACCGTCTCACAGAAAAATGCACAGTTCTGAAGACAGCCAATGTTAAGAATAATTTGGTGCATGCCGAGAAAAGAACAACCCATCCGCCACATGTTGATATAACACCGTCGAGCTATAAACCACTGCATGCAATACATATGTATGCATCGACTACAGTGCAACAATTTACTTCGCAAGTTCAGAGACACAAAAATAAAAAAAAAACATCGGAGCCCTTCGATTCTTTGAAGAGGGAAATCAAGCGAAGCTGGTGCTCTGATGTAGTTTAGCTTTATTTCTTACAATTCATATTGTACCCATATTTCGTACAGACAGTAGCTCGATCTATACCTACTAAGGACACACACGACTCGTGGGCAGAGGCAAGGACATTGCATTATAGCGCGGCAACTCCAATCACGGCGCAGGCTTTATACCGACGCACAGGTAACCGCCGAAGATCCCGCCGCATTGTGCACAGGGCTTCCAGATTGGGCTGTAACTAAACAAACTGCGTTGTTCGATTGTGTGGTTAGCGGCAAAACTTGTGGGTTGGCTATTCGGTCATCCTCGGGTCATTTTGTGCCCTTGCTTGAGACATCCTAATGGTTTTAACATTAGTAAAACACTACTCTTATACAGAGCCATTCCACCACTTTTAGTCGGCAGCTGGCGAAAAAAGTAATCAGCGAAGTCGCAGCAGGAATCTGGTGCGTGTTGATTGGATTGGGGTCTTGAAGCGAATTCCACCACTGCGTTGAAACATCAAGAGAAACAAGACATGCAGAGAGACACAGATGGGAGCCAGTTCCAGCAACGAAACAGGGAAAATCCTAAGAAGATATGACATTTTAAACGGTTTACGGTAGCGCCTACAAGTTTGAAAACCATCCAGAAGTTTTGTCTTTTTCAAGCATTGACAGTGCTGATGTACACCGACTGGCTGCACGCAAAAATTTAGGAGTTTATGTGGGTGAATAAAAGACAGAGTGTACTCCAGGTGCAGGTGTACACCAAAATATGTGGATGTACGCCGCTGTGGTCGCAACTATCTATTTCACTGCTCACGCTGCCAGTGTCTAATGACGCAGCGGAACGAAGGTTCATCCAAGTTACTGTATCAAAATCCAAGTTGCGGAACAGAATGCCGCAGAAACTTTGCAGAACGTTTTGTGCGTAAAATTTGTACTAACCAGAAACGGAGTGTTCTAGGGACTTTACACCAACCGCAATTTTTCGGCGCGTTTTAATACCACCGCAATGTACCCTAGTGGAGCTGTTTGCACTCCAAATAAGTCATGTATGGTTCTATAAACGCACTCATTCTGTGTGTACACTGAGTGAGTGAGTGAGTGAGTGAGTGAGTGAGTGAGTGAGTGAGTGAGTGAGTGAGTGAGTGAGTGAGTGAGTGAGTGAGTGAGTGAGTGAGTGAGTGAGTGAGTGAGTGAGTGACTGAGTGAGTGAGTGAGTGAGTGAGTGAGTGAGTGAGTGAGTGAGTGAGTGAGTGAGTGAGTGAGTGAGTGAGTGAGTGAGTGAGTGAGTGAGTGAGTGAGTGAGTGAGTGAGTGAGTGATACAGAAAGTGGAAGAGAAGTGAACTGCGGATATTGTGAACTCATTTGGAGTTCACCAGCATACAACCCAGTCCGGGTTGTATTCAAGGGGAGAATGGGAATGAAAGGGGATAGGGGAGAAAAAATGGGGATAGCGAAAGAGGGAGAGAGTGAAAGAAAGAGATCGAACTCGTTTTAACATTACTTACAAACGAAACAATGGATATAACGAAGTAAATGAAATTCCCCTTGAATTCCCATGCATTTGAAACCACGTTGTAATGAATCAAAATTGGCCTGTCAATGGATATAACGAACCTAAATTTCTACCCCCCACCCCTGAAAAAAAAACAAAGAATCAAAAATACCGACCCCCGTGCGTGACGTTCTCAGCGGAGGTCAGCAGTCTTTAAGCGCATCCGTTTTAAACTCCGGGGTCCGCGTCCCGGCTATGCGCACCCACGCCATGCGCGGCAGAGTTAGGCACCCTCTTGGCTCAGCCAGAATGGTATAAGGAAATAAATAGAGCTGGGACTCCCCGGTCCATATCTTTCCTTCCTTCTACATCTAACCACCCAGTCAGTCAGCCGGGCGGAGCTATAGCGCACGCTGTTGTTGCGGCAGTGGATTTTTTTTATTTGCTATTATGTCACCGCCGATGCCAACGCGGTCGTTACGGAGGAGCTGACCGACTATGCTATTGTCGCCGATGTCACCGGACCAACCGGCGCAAGCGGCGACTAAGACGCCGTGGTCTGCGCACACGTGCTTGACGTGCCAACGTCGTCGCATGCACTCGATGCGGTTCACCTTCTACGTCATTTCTTCTGCGCACACTGCGGCGGCGAAAACGGCCTCAACGTGGTGGTCACCGCTGAAAATGAAGTCTCGCTTGCCTTGCTGAAACAAAGGAGCATCGCGGACGTTTTAAGTGCTAATGCACTTCTTAAGCGACCCTGAACCTGCGTCCACCGGCGATGTCCGCGCACGTGGAGATGGGCGCGCGCAGCCTGGCCGCTGACATGGCACATACCCACGTGGGGGATTGGCCAGGAATCTCCTCGTTTTCCTTGGCAACGGGGGGAGATGGGCGCGCGCTGCCTGGCCGCTGACATGGCACATACCCACGTGGGGGATTGGCCAAGAATCGGGCGTGAGAAGGGCTAATGCACCTGCTTAAAGGAGTACTGACACGAAATTTCAAATCTGAGATCCGCTCTAGCAATCAAGTACAACGACAACACAAATAGGTGTCTGTGAATAAATGCGTCTTTCTTTCTTTGTAGTTGTGTGTGTGTGTGTGTGATCTCTCTTTCGCGAACATTACCGAACCGCGCAAATTCAACTCGTGCATTCGCACTTACACATTCTTCCCCTCGGGGAAATGCGGGGAATTTTTCCATCTATGTCTAGCGGACAATAAAATAGGCAGTGCCCGCTTTCAGCAAGTGAAATTTCAGGCGTGGTCGCGTAGTGGTGTAGTGGACCGCTAGCTGATTTCCTTCTGTGTGAGCTCATGGCGGCGCACCCATGCATTGCCGTAAACTGTTTTAATTGATACAACAAAATAATTAATACAACGAAATAATTACGACTCCCGTTCAACTTCGTTATAACTAGGTTTGAGTGTTCGCAGGAGACAGCTGAAGAGGCGCTTAAGATGAAATGGGTCAAGTTCTCCGATTCCGCTATTTGCGCTGTTTCTGTAGGTCGACAGTGGGCTTACCTTTGGGCTATACGGCGCAAAAATGTGTCCGAATGTTCTGCAAGAACCCGGCAACCCAGGTTGTGCAAGGTCATACGGAGATAGACGCCGCGCGTGGCCTGGTGTATAGACTACTTTGGGAAAATAGGAGATGCAAAAGTAGAGGGCTATTAATGGGGCTGTAACCATACTCCCTCCATATGTAAGAATGCTTTGTTGGGCAACACTTACTGTGCGGGCAAGCCCGCTTACAAAGCCTAAGGTTGCGTTTATTTTTTTTTAAAGTGGGCTCTACCTTACAACACAAGTGCACTGCCAAGAAAACATCTCTCGAAGACCAAAGCATTGCCTTGTAACAAAATGGCACTACTGTCGAGTCCACTTATAACAATACCGTTTGTAACAATACACCGGATATAACGATCAACAGCTATGGCACCGTTAACTTTTGTATTCTTTCTATGGTAAAATAAACCGTTTATTACAATGCTCCAGTGCCACAATATCGGATATAACGATTGAATCCGATTATATTGTGCATCAAAAATGCAACAGTGATGACTCTAATGACGCGGTTGCGCATTCTACTCAGGTAGTGTCTTCGTAGGAGTCCCGATGCGTGGAAGTCCCTCGGGGACTTTGTTTCCGCCAAGGACATTTACCTCAGCTAGGTGAAGCATCTGTAGATGTTCTTGGAAAATGTTTGCGCCAGCTTCACACGCGGAAAACAAAGGTGACCAACTGTGGCTTCTTTTCCGCAAACTATTAGTAGTACGCTTGCTGGCATCCGAATAAAATGTTTTGAGTTCTGTTCTGTCTTTTTATTACGCAACCCGCTTATACCAATTATCGGTTATAACGATGGAATTTCCTTGGCACTTGGTATTGTTGTAAGTGGACTAGACTGTAATTGCTTATTTTTGTATAATTTGTTTTTCCACGCGGTGACAATTTTCGGTCTACGCTCTGCTTGTCGCCGAAGGCGATCTCGTCGAGCCTATCCATAGGCAGCTTCGCTGTGAAATGCTCAGAAACACGTCCTCGGTCGACGGTTAGTGCTTTCTAGCACTCTGGTCGTAGCACGTGTTTGATCCGCGACCCTTTCGGAGGTCCCCGCACACCCCACAGTACACATTGGTAAGGGGGAACATTCACGCTCATCCAAGTTGACGTGGTTGTGCTGATGCTACAAAGAAAAATCGGCGAGCCTGAGAAAGGAAGAATATGCTCACAGTGATAAGGCAGAGACGCACAGAGAAGCTGAGAATCATATCCTAATGCGTAGCATTCTTTAACCACTTATCTTCTTGTGAGTTTTTTACAGCCAGATCTGGGTAGATTAGCCAAATACAGTTCAGTATTTTATTGATTTAAAGTTATCCTTTGTTTATTCATGAAGATTTGCACCATAATAGAGATTAAGTGCCCTAACATTGCCAATGATGCCTTTTTGCGCGAATTCAAGGAGTAGTACTGGTTTGGTTCCTTTGCAGAATTTTTTATTCGTGTTTGTGCCGTCCTTTCCCGAGGATATTTATTTTTCTCTGCCTTTGATCGCGAAGATGTGCCGGATGCGTATTTTTTTTATTCAGTGGGTTCACTTTTATGAATTTTCAGTTTTGTACGTTGTGCATGTCGTTTCCTTTTTAATTTCTCTTGGGCAGAATATGTTTGTTGACTCCATTACAAGAGATTAAGTATGTTAAATACGCCAATTGTGCATTTTCGTGCTAATTCTTTGCGCTAAATGGTTCGTCCGAATTAGCGATATTTTTTTATGTTATCGTTCGCTTTTCCGCTTTTGTTTTTCATTTTTATCTTCGTTTCGTGCAGGAGATGTCCAACTCGCGCACGATTGATTTCGTAGGTGCGCGGTAGTAATTTCTATTTGTTTTTATTCTGTTCTACCAGTGACCTCAACTTACGCTATAAGAAGCTTAAATGTTGTAACACCGTCGAGTATGCATTTTAAGGTAAGCTTATACCTCCGGATACAAAGTCAGGAAATGATAATGTCGCAGACGGCACCGCGTGACAGTGATGTGTAATCAATGTACGTTGTGATGTGCAAGAACGTTGGTGTGCCCAGGTTCTACTTCCGTGCCATCACGTTCAGGTGTCACGCTGCACCGAGTATTGCACAGTACCGACGATGTTTTTTTTCCCCCAAAGTGGGGCTGTTCAGGTCTTCGCCTTAGAAATATAAAAACCATTCCACTCGGTGAAGGGAGATGACCAGCGAAGCGCTACGCAATACAAACCAAACGTGTTTTTTTATAATTTTATCCTAGCCAGATATGGGGCTCTTTCCGTCACCCTCGTGGAAGTCCACGCATTGACACAAAACGAGAATTTCGCAACATTTACAACTTTCCCGTGAACATTCTGTTAATAGAGAAAAATAAATGAAGCTCGGCGCCATAATAGAGTCTTCTTAGTCGCCAAGTGCCATGTCCTTGTCCTTGGAAAAGTTTTGCTGCAACAAAATATACAGCTATATTCTGTAACCCCAATCTCTCGAGATATTCAGTCATGCATGTATTGTCGGCAGACGGGAATTCTGCAGCGTTTACAACTCCATAGATAGCTAGATAATTATTACAAGCAAGTGAAACTCGGAGTTATGATAGAGCCGCATTAGAGACCAAGTTTGCCATTTTTAGTTGCGGGACAGTTGCGATAAAAGCGGAGTTACAGCCGCTTTGTGCCGCGCATTCGCGATGAAGGTGGCTTTGCCGCAAGGCGTGCTTGCTCGTGGAGAAAGGAATCGACTGGGCAGTATTGGTCATAACTTTATTAATGCAAAGTACACCCCAGGGCTCCGGAGAGGGAATTGAGGGGAAGCAAGAACACTACACTAGTTAACGAGGACACGTACGTGAAAGAGTGGTTGTGACAATAAAACTCGCGGAGCTTTGGCATGTTCACATGTCGGCGTAGAGAACCCTGAATACTTGTTTAGAGGCGCAGCATGCCATATCAACAGTGCATATCAATCCCACACAGGCGTTGTGCAGGTACGCATGAGGTTGCGAATTCGATATTTAGCCGCGTAGTATCTGTCGTATATAGCGTCGCACTGGGAGTTTTTGCAGAAAGGATGTTTAGTGTTCCTCCATCTCTACAAGTACCGCTTTTATTGTTAGAAAACGCAAACTTTACCATTTCTTTGCGAGAATCGCGGAAGCTTTCTCACATCGAAACTCCATCATTACTCTGCTCTAAAAGAGTGTCCAACATTCGCTCAAAGTGCGTCCAATCGATCTTCAAATCTTTAATGACCTAGCAAAGTGGAAGTCTGGGCCTGTTGGTTCATCATGTTCAAGGAAAAAACCAGTGAAAGAACACGCTGCACACGAGCAGAGGCAAGACAAGGACAAACACTGGGTTTGTCCTTCTCCAAACCCAATGCAAGGACTTTTGTCCAAGGACAATCACAGTGATTGTCCTTGTCTTGCCTCTGCTCGTGTGCAGCGTGTTCTTTCACTGGTTTTTTTTATTGAACTTTAATGACCCTAGGGATACCTTCAAAGGTATACTACTATTGTAATCCTTCGTTGTGATCGAGGCATGTACGGCCGCATCTATAACCGTTCATTTTTGGCGACTTTCAACCAACCGGTTCGACAAAATGAAAGGCCGGTTTCACGCACGCGCCGTATGTCCAGATATTTTATCAGACCTTTTTGGGTCGCCAAAGCGATGTGAGGGGCAATGCACAAGTTATTTTAAGTGCGATGCACTTCTTAAGCGACCCTGAACCTGCGTCCACCGGCGATGTCCGCATAGCATACCCACGTGGGGGATTGGCCAGGAATCTCCTCGTCTTCCTTTGCAAGGGGGGGAGATGGGGATTGGCCAGGAATCTCCTCGTCTTCCTTGGCAACGGGGGGAGATGGGCGCGCGCTGCCTGGCCGCTGACATGGCACATACCCACGTGGGGGATTGGCCAGGAATCGGGCGTGAGAAGGGCTAATGCACCCGCTTAAAGGAGTACTGACACGAAATTTCAAAGCTGAGATCCGCTCTAGCAAACAAGTACAACGACAACACAAATAGGTGTCTGTGAATAAATGCATCTTTCTTTCTTTGTAGTTGTGTGTGTGTGTGTGATCTCTCTTTCGCGAACATTACCGAACCGCGCAAATTCAACTCGTGCATTCGCACTTTCACATTCTTCCCCTCGGGGAAATGCGGGGAATTTTTTTACAGTGCGCCATCGTTGCCACGAATAAAGCGTTCGCTTTAAAAACTAGCGAACAGAATTGCGACATTCTGGTGAGGACCTGTGCGATGGGGTGTAGCCCAAAACAACCTATTCCCGTTTCAGCCCGCCCCGCTGGAACCGATTCCCGAAACGCCCTTCCCCTTTGGCCCGTCCCGTGTGCGCCCGTTCCCACAACGCCCTTCCCGTTTGACCACTTTCTGTTTCAACCCGTTCCCAAGACACCCTTCCCGTTTCAACCCGCTCCCAAAACGCCCGCCTCAAATAGTTCAGATAGTTTCTGAGCTCGCTGTGCGCTTTCATGACTCCAAAATTGTGCTGGGCAAGGTAGTGTAGGTTATGACTACGACACATTTTGATCATTTCTTGCCTAAATATTTAGCGCGGTGGCAACTTCTGTGTTACATTGTCTTTTACTCTACTAGGCAGATGGCGCCACCGAAACGTTTTCTTTTTAGGGTAAGGCTCGTGCCCCGCGCGGGACACAAGCCAGAGCCCCCTCACGGTGGCTCCTGCCCCGCCGAAGTGACGTCAAGCTAAACAAGTCACGTGACTTCCTGTGACGTCACTAAGCATGTTTTTGTTCGCGCAAACAAGGACGTTACGACGGCGTGTGTGTGCCATGTGGGATTCCGGCCGTGGTTCCGACCTCAAGCCAGACACATCATGACGTCCTTATCGCATTCCCGACCGCGGCGGCCGCTTTTCTGATGGAGGCGAAAAGCAAAAACGCCCGTGTGTACGAGATTTCGGCGCACGATAAAGATCCCCAGGTGGTCAAAATTAATCCGGAGCCCTCCACTACGGCGCGCCTCATCGCCTGCGTTGCGTCGGCGCGTTAAACCCCACAATCAATCAATCAATCAAACGTCCTTATCGCCTTGCACAGCGGCTGCCTCGCGGCGCTTTTTGCTTGTTGGGAGGATTTTTTGTAATCATTTAGATTGAGTATTTTTAGTGAACTTGCTGCGGCAGGCCTTGGTAAGCCTAACGCATCCTTTTTTAGCAAGCTGCTTCGCCCCGCTTATTCCAGGCTCCTTTTGTTGCCGTTAAATATGTTGCTAGCTTCATATCGTCTTACAGTTCGCGTGCCATTGACTTTACGCTTCTGCATTCGTTGTCTACTAGATCCGATCGCTACTTGCATTCCAAGCCTTATGTTTTCATTCTGGCGTAAAGCGTGCGTACCAGTATTTTGCAGCGCTTTGCGCCGTGGCTAACAAGCTAGCTGACTTTGATGACGTGATAACGCGAGCGACGTGGTGTCAGCGACGTCAGAGTGTGCACGAAGCAAGTATCGTCAGGTAGCGCAGGGCATCGTCGAACGCAGTCCGTTCTCGCGTGTAGCTTGTTCTGCAATTTTTCTCGCGGGGCAGTGCGAGAAACCTTACTACCCCGCGGAAACGATCCGTGCACGCAGCGAGCAGGGAGCTCAGCTCCACTTTCGTGGGTGGCCTGGTGAATGGGAGAACCCAGCAGCTGCCCGTCCATGGAAAGCACAGGTACTCAAGCTATCGCTGAAACCAACCGCTCACTGGATGGCTTCCTGTGCAAGAAGGCTCAAGCTCCGAATGTGCAAGTTTGGGAGAAGTCAAGCCGATAAGATCGCTTTTGTGCCAAGCTTGACACTTGTGTTAAATAGTGCTTTCAAGTTCGGTGTGCACAAAGTAAACAATGTTTTTTTTTCAAATTTGTTGCTTCAAATGATACGATTGTGCTTTCATGATAGGCAAGACTTCAAATGAGCTGCGAATTCTAAGCAATCTGTAGGCAGCCAATATTGAATGCACATGAAACAACGTTTTGTCAACCATGAAATTTTCCACATACGGTCCGTCGAGCTGCCAGCTAGCAAGTTTAATGAAAGGTTGTTATCTGCTCGAATATAGCAAAGAGGTAGCAAAGGATAGATGGATAGCCCTCCCCCTTCACCAGTTGATCGTCTGCCAGTGTCTCATAACTTCTTTCACAATTACCGCATCGATTTTATTTTTCTTACCTTTGCCCCAGTGCCTTCTGCCTTGTTTAACCGTTAGTCAACAAAACTTAATCCTGCATCTTATGTATTTCTGTTTATGTATTTCTGTTTATGTATTATGTATTCTGTTTATGATTATGTATTTCTGTAGGCTAGTTCCTTGTTTACTCTTGTGTTGGGCTTGGAAGTCCACATAACCAACCTCAATACTTTCATGCCGACTCAGTCGGATAGACAGTAATAGTGAGAGGTTCTCTCGAAGGCTTACAGTAGATTCACGAATTCTGATTGGATATGAAATCAATATACCCATTCGGAGCACCCTGCGGAATTTAGCTCGACATTAATACGGTGTTCACAGCTGGTAAGGAGTGCTTAGTTGTATGACTGATTGATTGTAGGGTATAACGCGCCGACGCAACGCAGGCGATGAAGAGCGCCGTAGTAGAGGGCTCCGGATTAATGTTGACCACCTGGAGACCTTTACCGTGCACCAAAAGCTCGTACAACCGGGGTTTTGCTTTTCGCCTAAAAGCGGCTGCCGCGGCCGGGAATTGAACCGCGGCGGGTAAACTTAGTTGTATACTCTCTGGGTGTTAGGGACAGGAGTTGGGGGGGGGGGGGGGGGTGAACAGTAAAAGTTGGGTGAACAATAAAAGTTTCCAATTGTGATGAGATATTTCATTTTCTATTGCTTTTTCATTCGTAAGGGCAGTAATACAGTGTCCCATATTGTGTTTGCAACGATGCATATCCGGGCAGAGCCCAACTGCTGGAAAGCACATTTTTGGGTGGTTACGACCATTAGCTTAAAAAAAACGGACGTTGAAACTATTTTTTAAGTGAACTAGCCTAAAAAAAAATTCCCCCGCATTTCCCCGAGGGGGAGAATGTGAAAGTGCGAATGCACGGTTGTCGGCCCGCTTGCGGCGCTTGCGCTCGGCCCCCGCAGCCCACCCCCTCGCCGCCTTCTCTTCCATCGGGTTTGTAGTATCACGTGTACACCACGCAGTTATCAAGCCGCTATAACGCCGCTGAGTCGCCAACGCACGCCGCTGACGACGTAGTTTGAATGCGTTAAAGATATAAGGCGCGTCTAACACTGATATCACCGTCGCGTCTGTGCCTTGGTCGGTAGCGCGTCGCGCTGCGGCCCGCAAAGTCCTCGGATCGAAACCTGGCGCCGGATGCTGTTTTTTCTTTAAAGAGCACTGCGGACGCCGCCGCCGACGCCGGCGGTGGATGGTTTGGGGTCGCTTATAAAAAGAGCATTCGCTCTTAAAACAGTTTATGGAGAACATCTATGAGGCAATGGTTCTGGTACAGCTTGACATTACCCTCTCCCAAGAGTACTTAATACCTGGTGCAGGAATTGGAGCCAAGGACACCTATGTGGACGTGAATGTCTTTGTTGGTGTTTGTGAATATTGCAGTACAGCTGCAAGCTGTATGTATCATGGATGGATTGAACAATAAAATGGCTCTAATGAACGTACTTCTGCTTTATTGTGAATGGGAAGCATGCGAGCATTGATAGGTGCTTTGCTGTTGACATTTTTGTTACACAAAAACAGGCTATTTTCAGGCACTGTAGCAAGTCTTCGTGAAAAAACACGGGAAAGAAACTGGACACGAAATGTGAATGGACACTGTGTTCATCACAGCCCCTTTCCTTGTACTTCAGTACGGTTATTGTCGCCGTATTTCTCCCCAACATATAAACCAACTCTCTCAGCTTCACACCTTCAGCCAGAAAGCAAACATTGTGCTTGTCAATGGAAAGTGATTGTAGCAAACTTAGTGGCTGTGCAAAAAGTCAGTGTGTAGCTCTACTTTCGCTCCACAGTCAGTGGTGTGAGGTTCCTTTTCCAAGCAAAACACCAGGGTTTTTTCGCACAATACACAGAAAAAATTCCAAACAAGCAAGTGATACCTTCTAGCACTACACTACAGTCCTGCAGGATAGCTAAACCACCAAGTGATCTTCTTGCTTGAGTGAAAACCTTTGCTGAAAAGCCAAAACGTGTGGCTTCTGTCACTGCTGATTTGCTGCAAGACAGGCATGTGAATGTATTGCAGAAAGGCATTCGTTGTGTAGATGTCCTTCGCACCAAGATAATAATACACCAGGCTGACTGGGTAACGCAAACAACTAAAATGTTAGAATACTTCTGGCAATCAGCGATTTAAAATGTTAGAATACTGTTAGAAAATAGCAATTAACGTTTTAATATGGTTTATGACAGAAGTTAAGAGGCCTGTTGAAAGTAATTGGCTAAAACTAAACAAAAGCAATGTTTTATACAGCTGCAGTCGTGTGAAATAGCAACAGAATGGTTTGGGCCCTAAATTCAGCAGGCATGCTCCAGCTGGGAATGTGTTTGAAGAGCACAACAGTAATAAAGGCATGGGAAAAAAGGGTGAGCTTAGTTGAGTTACCACCAAAGTATTGGTAGACAGTTAGAATGCTTACAAAATTTTGAAATAGTTTGGATACTCTTAAACAATATGGGGAACTTCACTTGCCCTGGTTGTAAGTTTATTAGTACTGAGCTTAATGTACCCAACATAACACTATTGAAGAATGTTATACCTGCATGGACACAGCAGCGTTTATGCTATAACACAGTTTTATTTGAACAGAAGTAAATAAGAGAATATTGCATAAGCAGTCCATTTATACGTAAATTAAAAAAGCAGGGTTTTTAAAGTGAAGCCCGGAAGCATGCTAAATAAATAGGACGAATGGTGAGTTGATGTTGTTACTAATCACAAATTTCAACCACCTTGCCAGAAACAACCCCCTTTCATGGAGGGAGTGTGTGCAATCACAAGATTTTTTAGAGTGTAGGGCGCTATGTCGGGCGAGAGGTAGGAGCATCAGGCAGGACGACCGTTCGTCGCAAGGCAAAACCCGATTCTATTTTGTGAGCACCGGCGAGACCCCCGTGTCCTCGTGCGCCCGCGCGGCCACGCAGCCTGTGACCATGTCGATCGGGCTGCTGCGCGAGGAGCGGCGCTCGATCCAGCGATGTCGCTGGAGCTAGAGCTAGAGGGCTCCCCCGCGCCCATGGAACGCGGCCTAGCAGCGCAGTAGCCTTGGCGTTCTCTGGCGCGTGTCTGATCGTGCGTGTCGTGGCCACGCGCTGCTGACGATAGAGGTAGCGGCCAATGATGATGACGGTGGGCGCTTGCTGTCAATGACGAAGTTCCGCTACAAGAGAAACGTTTGTGAATGCACTGTACACATATACCAGAAGGTATTGTGACACCTTAGCCGAGGACTGTGAGTTGTCAGCGCTCTTTTCTACTGTTTTGATGATAAAGGGCTGTTTGTTCAGGAACCACTCTTTCTTCTCGCTTTGGCCACCATCTTTATTAGTCACTGCATTCATGTGCTTACTGAGTGAGCTAGCAAACATGAGGACCACCTATAGGCAGGGTTACCTCCAACTCGCACAATTGCTGGAGAGGCTAAACGATGTTTTTAAGATCCCCAACTGTGAGCTTTCACTTTTTTAAGAAATAAAACAACCAAAAAACATCTACATAGGCCTTTGAGAACTGTCCGAAATCACAAAAGGGAGTATTTTGTGCCCAAACAC
Source organism: Haemaphysalis longicornis (assembly GCF_048455015.1). Taxonomy (NCBI): domain Eukaryota; kingdom Metazoa; phylum Arthropoda; class Arachnida; order Ixodida; family Ixodidae; genus Haemaphysalis; species Haemaphysalis longicornis. Next base: position 43,282,148 of record NW_027526204.1, read on the forward strand.
TGGCATTGTGTGGGTGGGCTTCTGGTTTCCACCTATGAAGCCAGTTGGTTGTGTTACAGTGTCCTGTCCTGCTGTCAAACTTATTTTGAGACTTGAAGTGCCCTGGAGTTTACCACCATGCATTCCTTGGAATTTATGTTCCCCATGAGAAATCCTAGTAAATCGTTACAAGCCCCTAAAGCTGGCTAGCAAGTGGGCATTTGTTTAGTGACCACTGTTTAGGGGCAAAATAGGCAGGCTGTAAAGAGGCTACGAAGACAAAATACAAGGTTCATTCATTAACAAAGAGTTCTTTGCCCTAATACCAACTGACATCAATTTTGTTGCAACCTTCAAACAAAGAAGATATTTAAGAAAATATTTAAAGCAGTGGAAGCTCCATAGACACTTTCCAGCTATTTCTCTATGACATCACAGAATCTTGTTCGTGCGATCCACCACAAAAAAAGCGTAACTGGGCGATTTCAGTGGGGCCTCCATTCCGTTTGATCATATTCTTTGAGTGCCAACGTACAGTTAACACATAGATAAGTCTATTTACAGTGCACGTCCATATAACGTTGCTCGGGCCCATATTACATCAACTCAGTTTGAAATTGGGATGTTTTTCACCATTTCTTTTGGCTAAACCCGCCCCATGACAGTCTTGACGTTTGCCTATCAATTACATTTGCAGCGTGCCTGCTGCTTATACCTACGGACACAAACAATCCGCTGATGTTTTCACGTTCCAGGCACATCTTAAGATTCTCTTTGACGTTGACTATTGAGCCTGCGTAGAACCCATGGGTTTTCATATGCTGGAGTGCATGTTTGTGTATTAGCCACGAAGGTCGGCCAAGTGTATACCGTCTGTACAGCTTCTTATCTGACCCTATAGACTGGGTGTCCTGAATGGACCTTTTTCCAGTACCGGTCCCTCTGGCGGCCACCACGGCGAACTAAAAATGGCAGTAAGGCACTCCCCCAACATTGTTAAGCTTTCGGAGAACTCGTGCACAAAATATCCTGGAACTGCAGTCTCTCCCGCACTCACGGGTCACCCCTACCTTTCACATGAATGTCATGAAAGCAGGCGCACGTTCCGTGACTAATCTGCAGTGTTCGAAGCGCCCCTTTTCTGTTTTTTTTTTTTCATTTCCGTTACCCCCTCACTGGCAGCCATGTGATGGCAGCGTGGTCAGCCTCAAACGTCTTTGCCCCTTTTCTTAGAAAGCCATTATTGTGTGCACGTACCAACCCACCACGAGGTGGCTAAAGAGAGAGAGAAAAAAGAAAACCTAAGCAGAGAACTGAGGGGCGCCCTTTTGTTTATTTTGCCCGAGGCGCCTGCCAAGAATGGCGGACCGGCAGCCCGCGCATGCGCAGATCCCTACTGGGAAAAGGTCCATTGAATGGGCTAAGCTTGCGCGCACTACGTGTCCCCTACAGAAAGCGGTGTTGCAGACAGCCATTTTCTCCTCCGCGATTAGGCAGAATCGTTCGGCGGTATTTTTCGCTAACCTACACTCTTAGGCAAAAAGGACTAAAAGTTCGTCCTTTCGGGGACTAACGGCCTCTGCCACAATCATTAGTCCCTTTGGGGACTAACTGCGAGGGGACGAACGGTTAGTCCCCCACCCGGATGGTCCGTTCCGATACTCCCCAAGGACGAACTGCGTAGAGTGCAGAAAAAAGAACAAAACTCCAGCACCGGCAGGGATCGAACACCTGACGCCCGGAATTATTCACAAGGAGCCCGACGCGCTATCCGCTGGACCACGCCGCCGGGTGGTTCCTGCGGCAGATAATACTCAAGTGTACAGCGTGTAGTTCTATGCATAACGCAACATATCCATTGCAACTGGTGCCCGAATTTCTATCTGTGCAAGCGAACGTGACCTCGTTTTGCGCCTTGTTCTTAGCGCTTTGCTAGGTTTAGGGACTATTGCTCAGTTCGATTCGAAGTAGAGCCTCACAACCATAGTTTTTTTCGTAAATAACAATCAACTCGTCGTCGCGTAGTTGAGATAGGTAGCTGGGCGATCGGACGACTCATTTGTTTCCGAACAACTTAGCGCAAGCTAAGTGCTTTCTTTGTGTTCGATACATATGTTAAGTGTTCTATGTAACGTATGTGAAAGGTGTCGTCTGTGTGAGTGTCACAATTAGGAAACATGCCATATTTTTCTGCATCGGCGAAAGCGAATTCGGTGTTGCTTGCCTGAATTCTTCACATTTGCGGCGCTAGACGATTGCGACTGGGAAATGCAAGCGGGTTTTACAGCAGTTGCAGCATTGTCATAGCTTCGGTGCCCAAGGCAATTATGTACCGAGTGTAAAAGATAACTTCGAGGCGCTTACCTGTAGCGAGCATTTTTGTTTTGCAGTTGTCTTCAGCAACATGCGTTTTTTCTCGTCTGTTAAACATACATATTCATTAGGCTCAGGAATCCACTTTTGCTATTGTCACTAATTTTTGCGTTACTGTTAAGGCGCTTGAAAGCTTTCATTGGCCGTTTTTACCTCGCACGAATCGTATGCAACACAGCGTATCAACAAAACCTCGCCGAGAAGCGTATGGCAATCGCGCTTCGCCGCTCCTTGCCATTACCCGCCGCTCTACTAACCCTAGGCGATTTTCTTATAACTAACATCAGTATTTTCTCCGGTGGCACCATCTAAAGCACCCAGGGACTGCAATGGCTTGTGTTTTGGAAATATAAAACTGTTCGCAGACATATGCGCGAAAGGGCAACGACGACGCCATTAGGGGATTAACGACGCAGCAAAGAGACTAACTGCATGCGTTTCGTCTTCCCGTTGCTCCTTATAGATCGGCGGGGATGAACAGTTAGTCTGTATTTATGCACACGGCACGTACTCTGCCGCAGATACTCCCCTTGAAGATGAACGGTCGCCCGCGAAGACTAACGGCTGTATTTTAGTCCCTATTTTAGTCCTTTTTGCCTTAGAGTGTACGAAACTGGGGAACAGGGAGTTGACGAAAAGAGAACGCTGCGGCTTGCCGAGCGAGTTACAGACTTTATCCTATACGTGAAGGCTTGACGGTCACCAGCCCATCCATAGGCAGACGGCGCTCGCGACAGTAACAAAAATAAATTGGCCGCATATCTGCTCCTTTCGTGGCAAATGTCGTCAAACGACGATAGTCTTTGTAGACATTTGCCAAGGAAATGCCCCCCTTTGCTTTCCCGCTCACCTCTCATGATGTTCCTGTACCGTCGCGCTCATTTCAAGGTAAACACACTAAAGGTTTGCGCAATGCGATTTGAAATTACCGCGTTCCACTGCTACAGGCCGGGTTCCTCGGTGCCAGCGCTGCAATGCGGCGGAGACGCGCGTGAATGGAGGCGGCCGACTAGAAGGTTTATAGAGCCGCGTGGCCGTGCTCCACATGCGTTCCAAGCAGAACGTGGAACCTAGCTAGTGGAACCTTTCGTTGCTCTTGCCGCGTGATTTTTTATTACCCGCCAGGAGGCGGAGGTTTTCTGCATTAGATGTAGAATATCATTTCCTATCCAAAAACCAAGTATCCCTGAATTTTTTAATAAAGGAACACTGCAAATATCCCTTGTGTACTAATTCCGTCTTAAATTTGCGTAATGTCTTGTTCTTGTTCCACAAAGTTGACAAGTATGAACATATAAACCGGGCTTAGACGTCTACATGTGGCTGTGAGTATATAAGACTATTGCGCAATATCAATTTTACTTTGGCCGGGTGGCTGAATCGAGTCACAGACAGACAGACGGACGGACAGACAAACAGACAGACAGACAGACCAAAATTTCTGGGTTTAAGTAGCCCAAAAAAGACTATTGTCTTTAATACCCGATGGTCATCTTCGACCTCGTACACAACTAAAGCCCCTCCATTGCGTCCACTGCCGCTGTTTTGCCTGGGCGGCGGCTGCCCAGAGCAATGTATATTCAGGGGCCTGAGTCACAACAACGCCGACATGACAAAATGGTACAAGGGCCGAAGCACCCTTGCTTTGGGAAGCTAACACTCGAAGTGCCATGCAACACACAAAATAGGCAGCAATTGTAAGTCATTTTCTTCCCCTGACCCTTGATTTATCCTTGCGTGATCACTGTGTCTTTTAATATTTTAATAATCGCTTCCTAATATTTACACGATGTCACAGTACCTTTATGTCTTCGAGTAAAAAAAATTATGTCGTTTCATTTCTAATGCAATATTTGCATTTGAATTGGTTGTTTAAAGGAGCGACAGCTATGAATCGGGTAGGTAACATAGAAAGAGGGGAAACGTAAATTCTACTCATTTAAACGCCTAAATATCCTATGATGCACACAGTTGACGAGGGTTACCCAAAGCGCATCGGAACATCGTTAAGTACATGAAGAGTTAGCGCTGTCTGTGAATTACGTGAGCAGTGAAAGTACATGAAGAGTTAAAAAATATTTTGTTCTCGCTGCAGTTTTAGTAGTTTGCTTCATCTACAGGCACGCAACTCCAAGTCAGGTAACGGCTGTCCCGTGATGCGCCCGTTATCGTGACTGTAATGGACCTCGAGGTCCTCCGGCTGCCAAGCCGCCGAGAGAGAGCGGAGAGCGCACGTCTGATGAGAATGAGGGCTTTAAAGGGACACTGAAGTGATATGTAAACATTGCGGGATTACTTGCGCAAATTGTAGTCCGGGGTCCCCAGGCCATGTTACGACCACTCTGGGCGCGTTTACGCGCTTTTATTTAGTAGAAAACTTAATTCGAAAATGCTGTCCTCCTCTCTTTACGCTCCCCCATTTTCTGTGGCGTTTTCGTGTGACGTCGAGAGGAGCCGAGCTCGCAATTGGCTGAGCTATCTGCACGGCTCCCCGGCCTTCAGACAGAGTCAGTCGGCCCAGCGTTTCGTCCGCCGGACGCCGACGGGTCGTCGCAATTCGTTCGCTCAGTTGAAACGAAGCCAGGACACGTTTGTGAATGGAAGAATGGGCCTTTCTTTACTTGGTTAGTTTGTACACTGTATCTAGCTCCAAGTCAAGGTCGCTTCACACAAGCGCGCGCTGCACAAGCGCACATGCGACGCTTCGCTGACTGGTACGCCAGTAGGAAAATATAAGGCCTCTTGAAGGCGGGAGAAGAGTCAGCGAAGTCAATATAGGTACTAAGGAAATAAAATCAACTGATATTTTTTACCGTACAGCGTAAAAATAGGGTGCGGGAAGCACTTTTTTGCGCTGGGCGAACAAGCGCAGCGGTCAGCAGAACGACTACGCATCTGCGAACGCTTTTCCGTCTACGAAATGCAATTGCTAGACGTGAGCTATTGCGGAAACTCGGGGGACGCTTACTGCACGAGCACAATACAACAAATAGTCACCTAAGCTGCTGAAATGCCAAAACTAAATAAAAATGTAAACTTGTTGTACAATATATACCTTATATTACCATTGTCGGCGCAGCCCGTCTCGTGGCCGAGTTGTCTACGGCTGCAGGTATGTCGCCGCCGAGTGTTTTGCAAGTCACGAGTTCGAGTCCCCGCGGGAACCTGCTTTTTTTTTTTTTTTTTTGTAAGTTAACTTTTTTGTTTTCTGCCGATGTTTTCTACATTGAGTTCACCTTTGTTTGGGCCGCAACGTTGATGGCTCCACGAACTAGTTCACAGAACGCGCGCAGGCTGGCACTGGCGCGCTAGCGAGTTCTCGTTGGCGTGCTGTCCATAAGCACCGACTGCTTGCGGGCATTGGGCACAGGCCAGAATGAACAGACCCTTGGCCTGGTGGCCTGGTGCGAACACGCATTTTACGGTACAGGCATGAGTGAGGCAAGCTCCAAATAGAGGGGGGGGGGGGGGGGGGGAAGCGCATGACATTTGTGCGTCTGCGGGTACTCGGAGGGCGTCCATGCACTGCGTAGGCCTCGGCTAGTGAATGCTACGATTCCAAGCCGTCCTGGGAGGCTTATCTTTATGCATTTTTACAGCTGACAACATGGCAGAAGCGCGGTACGATGATTACTGAGTTGTTGAGAATGCCCATCCAACAACGCCACAGGTTGTGTTTTACAGAACCGAAACCGAAACCGAAACTTGTTTGGTTGCTCACCTTGGGCATTGTCCAATCACGGTCCCGCTCCTCCCAACGTCACAGCTTTAGTTGGTGCAGCCGCCGCAAACCGCGCATGGTAGTTTTTCTTCTTTGGCGCTTTGTAAAATAATTACCGATTTGTCAACCGGATAAACGATGAAAAGTGGGCTAATTTGAGCCAGTCTACGCAGTGCAAGCAAAAACGGGAGCTTAACAAATTCACTTCAGTGTCCCTTTAACGGAACTGGTTCGCATGGAGCGCGAGCGCGTGCCACCGCTCGGTCCGTGTTGGGGAAGATGATGATGATCATCGTCGTCTGTTATGTAGGAAGAGGAAGAAGTTCCTATAGTGACCTTTGTTACCCCATTTCTCACCACGCGCACGGCCGTAGAATGTTTATCAGCACAAAACATTTTCTTCTGCGTTTTGGACGACAGCAACAAAATAAAAAAACCTAATTCTTACGGCCTACGCCACTTTATTGCGGATGTCACACTCATCATACCACACACGTTGAAATAAAGCAAGTAATCACATGAAACTATGCTCATTTAGTGCAAATGTTCCCGTGCGTGCAGTATACGTACCGTATCACGGGCGCAGATTTCCAACACGCGATCTGCGGATTTGTTTCCTAGTTCACAAATTCATCCGGCACTAAATGCCATCATAATCAACACCAATAGAGACCTTAAGCCCATTCAAAGACAAAATACAATATTGTTAAATTTGAAACAACTCGCCGACAAACCGAAACAACAAACTGAAACAACTCGCATGCACGGGAACTCAGCTACATTCCAACCCCAGAAGACGTTTTTCAACCGGATTAGTGCAACAAATATCAAAACTTTTCGAATTTCGCGCCGCAGTGACGTAATATGGGCAGGAGTGATTTAGTACAGGCCAGCACTAAAACGTAGTGATGAGTGTGTTAACTGCACGTAACAATTGAAATGATAGCATAACTGGAACTAGACGCTCTCTACAATCGTGCAGCCATGTTGATTGGCTGTGTCTTAGGTCGTTTGACGCCAATCGTAAAAAGACCCTGTGATGTCATAGAGAAATCGCCGGGAAGTGGGTGGGGAGTCGCCGCTGCTTCATATGTTTTATGTCTGTGGTCTCTCTACCTCACAATATGCATAACCCTAGCATTGCACAAGGCATGCACTCATGCACACTGCGAGGAACCACCACGGGTTCGAGCTATTCGAGCACGCTCACGATACTGAAACGCCGTCGCGCCAACTTAACACCGCCTCTGTTGGGCAGATGGAGAAGGGCGCGACAAAGGAATATGCCCAGGGTACGGAGGGAAGACGTTTATTTTACATTAACGTCCCAGTTACACAATTTAAAGTACAAGTACGCACTTCCCTTGAGGTGAAAGAGGCGATGGGGCGCCACGCGCAAGTGTGCGCGTCGTCGGCGAAAGCCAGTGGGCTCTTCGGTCAGGGCAAATTCCGGGGTGCGCGCACGTTGTGCGCGCGCGCATCCCCGTGCTGGCCAGATCGGCTCGCAGTAGTGAGGGAGACGGGGCCCATTCGCTCACAGGCGCGTACCGCACGGCGTGATCGTCGAGTGGTAGGTACGGCCTTACTATATGCAAACGTAGGGGTAACAGCCAGTAGGGGTAACAGTAGGGGTAACAGCAGCCTTTCCGAAAGTGTGTGTGGGGGGGGGAGGGGGGAGGGAAGGGGCAGGATGCTGTGACCGCACGAGGCGCTCGACGCTGGGCGGAAACCTGAGGGGGGGGGGGGGGGGGGGGCTTTCGCGTGACAATGATGTGCGTTCGCTTAATACTATGTTCAGACTACCGACGTAACAGCCGTATAGTGGGCAAAGGACGTAAAAAAAAACGCCGTTTCACGCATTTCAGTTGGCTCAGACATCAAATGATGTCATTATTTACAGATATTACGACAGTTGCGACAACAGCATGAACCTGGCTTAAAGGGACACTGAAGTGAATTTGTCAAGCTCCCGTTTTTGCTTGCACTGTGTAGACTGGCTCAAATTAGCACACTTTTCGTCGTTTATTTGGTTAACAAATGGGTAATTACTTTATAAAGCGCGAAAGAAGAAAAACTACCATGCGCGGTTTGCGGCGGCCGCACCAACTAAGCTGTGACGTTGCGAGGAGGGGGCACCGTGATTGGACGATGCCCAAGGTTAGCAATCAAACAAGTTTCGGTTTCGGTTTCGGTTCCGTAAAACAACATGTTTGACATCCGATGGCGTCGTTGGATGGGCATTCTCAATATCCCAGTAATCGTAGTACCGCGCTTCTGCCATGTTTTCGGCAGTAAAATGCATAAGATAAGCCTCCCAGGACGGCTTGGAATCGTAGCATTCACTAGCCGAGGCCTACGCAGTGCATGAGCGCCCTCCGCGTCCCCGCAGACGCACAAATGCATGCACTTTTCCCCCATATTTGGAGCTTGCCTCACTCATGCCTGTATCGTAAAAAGCGTGTTCGCACCAGGCCAAGGGTCTGTTGATTCTGGCCAGTGCCCACTGCCCGCAAGCAGTCGGTGCTATGGCAACAGCACGCCAACGAGAACTCGCTAGCGCGCCAGTGCCAGGCTGCGCGAGTTCTGCGGAGTAGTTCGTGGAGCAGTGAACGTTGCGGCCCAAAAAAAAGGTGAACTCAGTATAGAAAACATCGGCGAAAAACGAAAAAGTTATCTTATAAAAAAAAAGAAAGCTTGTACCCGCGGGGATTCGAACTTGTGACGGGCTAAACAGTTGTGATGATATACCTAGCGCTCCAGACCACACGGCCACGGGCGACAGCTTTTTTTTTCTTTTTTTCTTTAATACATGGCAATTTTAGAGAGAAGTCAGCCAAGACAATTGACACACAATATAAACACTAACAGACAGCAAAGAGTAAGCACGTCAGTCTAACAAAGGTCGGCACCAATTCAAAACTCAGGCAAGCAAACGCACGCATCCAAAAGATGCAGCCACTCTGGTGGATCACTCTGCGCAACGTAAACGCTCCGTACCAACGCCGCCTGTTCCCGAAAAATGACCTTGGTCGGCCTAGGGGGTTCAGCATGCCGATCAGTCATGCGGCACTTCCACAAGCTAAACAAACCTAGGAGCATAAAAACGTCATATGGCACCCGGTTAACGTCATCAAATGGCAAGAAGCGAATGGTGTATGGGGTGATGTCAATGTCCTTTTTTTAGTGTCCGTTGCAAAACGTCCCAGAAAAACCCCGCGTCACGGCACAGCACAAAACAGTGGTCAATAGTTTCTGGTTGGTTGCACAAGCGGCAATTGTCTGACCAAGGGATCGACATTCCTTTGTCTCGCAGCCATGTTTTAACTGGAAGCGTTTGCGAATGAAGCTTAAAGAAAAACGTTTTGGCATTTGGCGGCACGCACATACGCTTGACACGGTCTAAAACATTATTCGTTTGGTCCCGCAAGTATGGCTGGCGATAAAGAGGCACGGGGAATAGATTATGAATTAAAGTGTTCGTCATAGCCGTCCTTGAAAGACTAAACAGGTACTCCAGAGAAAACCGCGCATTAAAAAAATGAAAAGTATCTACAACTTCTTTTAGAAAACCCCATGGCGGCTTTTGGTTCACCTCACCCGTAGAAACAAGGAGAAACGGCAAATGGTAACTTATGCGCTCTTGAATTACAGTACGTAAAAATGGATGCTCCGCCGACTTGTAGAAGAAAAACCGAGACACAAGTTGGTGCACAAACAAATGCATTAACCCAACACCACCAGACGGTAAAGGAAGAAACAAATTATCTCTGCGCATTGGCTCCCATTCAGATCCCCAAACGAAGGTAGCAAACACTCTGTGTAGAGCCTGGACTTTCGCCCGCGCACAGTGCAGTACCTGAAGCACATAAACAAGCTTTGCTACCAAGAAGACATTGCAGACTTGCGCACGGGCAAATACAGAAAGTTCTCGCCCCATCCATGCCTGCGAGGCACGCTTGACATGCGTGAGTGCTGAAGACCAGTGTGGTCCTGAGTTCCTTATTTGGTGCAAAGGCACGCCAAGGTACTCAAGCGGTGTGCCGTCCCAATTAATACCTGAAAATTTGGAAGGTTGGGTTCCCCACAGGCCAAGCCAAAACCCCTTAGTTTTCTCCATATTCATGACCGCTCCAGACACGTCACAAAACTCCTTAGTCAATGCAAGGGCTTCGTGAACACTACGCTTGTCAACACAAAAATAGGCAATGTCATCAGCATACGCAAGAACTTTAACTTCACATGACGCTAACGAAAAACCACGTACTCTTTGGCTCTTTTGTATGCTAACACAAAGAGGCTCTATGTACAGTGCAAACAGTAGCGGCGATAGAGGACAGCCCTGTCTAACAGACGATCTGATCTGAACTGGCTTCGAGAGGATGCGATTGACGACAAGTTGTGTAGTACAATTCTTGTAGCAAAGCTGAATGCCTCTATATAGCACATCACCTACATTAGCCGCTTCCAAAAGTGCAAATAAAAAGTCGTGAGACACCCGATCAAATGCTTTCGCAAGGTCAATTTGGATAAGGGCCACCTGTTCAACCGAATCAGACACGCATTCCAATATAGAACAGGCAATATGTATATTCGTTTGAATACTTCTGTTCCGAATACCACACGTTTGGTGAGAACCAACTAAACTAGAAATTACCTGTTGAAGACGGTTAGATAAAACTTTGGCGAATATTTTATAGTCAACATTGCAGAGAGATATTGGCCGATAGCCCTCTACAGATCTCAGCTTGTGTTCATCCGCAGTTTTTTGTATTAACACTGTGTGCCCTAAGTAAAAGGTAGGGGGCAAAACACCGTGATCGTATGCGGCTTTGAATATGTCCAAGAGGACTGGAGCGAGGATATCAGAAAACTTCTGATAAAATTCCCACGGCCACGGGCGACAGCGCTGCCGACAATGGAAATATAAGGTAAATAATGTATAACCAGTTTACACTTTTACTTAGTTTTAGTATTTCAAGCAGCTTAGGTGACTATTTGTTCTATTGTGCTCGTGCACTAAGCGTCCCCCGAGTTTTCACAATAGCTCACGTCTAGCAATTGCATTTCTTAGACGGAAAAGCGTTCGCAGATGCGTAGTCGTGCTGCTGGCCGCTCTGCTTGTTCGCCCAGCGCAAAAAAGTGCTTCCCGCAGCCTAGTTTACGCTGTACGGTAAAAATATCAGTTGATTTTATTTCCTTAGTACCTATATTGACTTCGCTGACTCTTCTACCCCTTCAAGAGGCCTTATATTTTCCTACTGGCGTACCAGTCAGCGAAGCGTCACATGTGCGCTTGTGCAGCGCTTGTGTGAAGCGACCTCGACTTGGAGCTATAGTTGATGACAGGGTAAGAGTGCAGCTCCGCCCACAAACGTTGTTTGGCCGCTAGCTGATTCTCCGCGGTTAGAAAAAATAGTTCGTTATATTGCAGCTGTTTATACCCATGATTACTAATATGAGCGGCTGACAGTATAACCATCTGATTATGATATCGTTTATATACGTTTCATTCCCAAGAATGAATGATTTTCAGAGAAAAAGAAAAAGTCATCCTCATTGAAAACTGGCTCAGGAGAAAAAAAAATTACTCACTAAAACAAAGGTTATTCTTGATAGAAACTATTCCCGGTGTATTTGATGCTTAAATCAAAGCTATCTGTGATTGTTTTACTGTTAGACAACAGAAATAAACATATAAACAACGCGCACACGATTTTTTGGGCCTGAATAGTTCGAATTTCGACCGCTGCACGTCGCTTAGCCGTCGTCTGCTTGGAGAAACATAATCAACTTAATGGTCGTCGTTATATTTTGTCGGGCTCGTTGCAGTTCGACTATTTCTTCACTTCGCGTGTGCAATCATTGTCAAGAAATGTAGTCGGTACAATATCTTCCACAGCCATCATCACCGCTAAATCAAGCGTCGTAAACGCAGGGTGGAAGAAAGGGGCGGTTCGTCGCCGCAATGGCTGGATGCAGTTCACAGACTGTGTAAGCCCAGGGTGAAAAGGAAACCAGCGGCGAAAATTCATCGGTGGCTTTCAGAAATCGGCCGCGATATCAACGGGCCACACATTGTTCTATGCGACTGTTTCGAACGTAGTGACGCACTGCAAACACCCATCGCGGCGACGCACGCAACCGTGGAGGTCGCGATGCCGCATAAGGTGTCTTGCCTTGCGAAATCAGCTGTAGGTGCGAAGAAACAAGCGTTATTTTATTCTGCTTAAACGAGACGACAGCACCGTATGGCGCGAGCAGAGAACTGCGGGATGTGAAACGTTACAAGACTAAGCATTTCTACTTCACGAGACACGCGAGTGGCAAGACGCTCTACGTCAGTTGGTTAGATTGACAGTATACAGTGTCATGCTTTCAATCCAGGCGACCATTTCCGAGGTTTTTTCCGGCGATGTAATAAAAGAGCTGCGGGCGTTTCTTTAGTGTCATATCACCACCACGCAGTTTACAGTGGAATGATAACGCAGAGAACCCCAACTGACGGTGAAAATTGATAGAAAAACACCGTTAAGCACTAGCAGCCGCCTAAAAAAATTACTGTGGCGAGCTTTTATGAAAAAAAAAACGAATAGTGACCTACAAATGCATCCGTCCGAAGTTCGTTTCCAAGTTGTGCTACATTCAACTTTCATTGGCTTTACACTGATGTGCAGCAGCCTAACGTGAAGATATTGTAATTGTTGATGAGGCTTTTGAAATAGCATACATAAAAAAAATATTCGGTTCAACATGTAGTTGCTTTGCAGCCATGTCATGTCAAGCTTTTGTGGAAGCATTTTAATTTCTGATAATCTCCCCGAAGCCAATAATCTTCCCCTATGTACACCAAACAGTGACGTCGAACACTGACTGCCCCATACGAAACCTGAACGAACAGCTATACAAGTGCACTCAATTCTTACTGCACCTATTTAAACAACCACACTCAACAGGCCCAATGATATGAGTATGAACGTGAGATCTAAGTGAATTATTTAAAAATGTGCCGACATCTTCATGCAAGCATTTCCATTTTATCCACTTCTGCAACCAATCAGAGCACCAAACTGGTACAGGGAGAAGAAATATTTAATTCTCAGTGCCCCTTGTCGAGGTGTCATGGGCTACTGCACAAGCATTTTCTATTCTTACCACACTTTCCAGCCAGCAGCAGCAAAGTGGCACCCTGAAAGCCTGACATTGGATCCATTTTGATTTGGGGCACCAGTGTTTTCAATGCCTAATGCAGCTTTAAAGCCAAAAGCAACAGTGTGTACGTGAAAAGCAGTGACTTCACAGCGTGAAGGTGTGGCATGAATTCATTCTAACGTACTACATAAGCATCTTCAACTCTCACCACAACTTCATGGCCAGAAACTACAATGTGTGTGCGAGAGAAGCAGTGATTTCATAGCCTGAAAGTGTGGCATGAATTTTTTCTAACGTACTATGTGTCTTCAACCCTCACCACAACTTCATGGCTAGAAGCTACAACGTGTGCATAAAAAGCAGCGACATCACAGCTTGAAGGCCTGGCATAAACACATTCCAAAGTACTTTATTAGAGCTTTCACTTCTTACCATAGCTTTCTAGTCAGAAGGAACAGTTCAACCTTGCAAAGGAGTTACATAGCATCTTGAAGAAGTGAAGTAAAATCATTGTGACCTGCTGAGTAAGTTTTTCCAATTTTTACTGCGTCTGAACCAGCTAGAAGCAACAGTGCGCACAGAAAGCAGCGACATGACACTCTGGAGGCCTGAAGTTGAAGAAGTTTGATATGCCGCATCACTGCTTTCTATTATTCTTGCAGCTGTATAACCAGAATCAATAGTGCATGCTTGAAAAGTATGAACATAGCATTCTGAAGGGGTGACATACCTCATTTCTACCTGATACACAAGTGTTAGCAATTATTACTGCAGCTCTTCAACCTGAACCACCTTCAGTCACTGTTTGAAGGCTCTCCACAGTTGCTGGAACAATAAAAACATCTAAAAGTGGGAAGCGGTGTTGAATCTAAATTAAAGTATGCTCCATGATAAGACGCTCAAACATGTCCTCCACTCTGTATAATAACAGTCTATCATGACAGAGACACTGGAAATCTGAATGTCTGCCGATACACTGTAACCCCTTTGTTGAAACTTAAACTGCACAAGCACCAAAATGCAATCATTAAACTACAGCCATCACTATGAAACACAGCTGCAATAGACACATTTTTATAACTCATAAAGCCCATCACACAAACTGCATGAAAATAAAGGGAAGATAAACTATTGGTTCATTCCCACTAAACGCATTCAGCTATTTCAAAACAACTTTAACAGCTCACGACACTTATGAGAAATTCCACACTGCACACGAAATACGCAGCCTCAGTACATGCATAGTCAGTTTCTCTGATGCCACTTAGTGTAGCGATGGGAACATACGCACCATAAGCTTAGCAGGCATAATAAAAAGCTGCGTGCGTGTGTATTTTTTGCGATGTATAAAAAACTACGTGGTCATGTTGCGGGGCCACACATTTCCGGCTTCCTTTTTATTTATTTAGCCCTCTTATACGTTTCAAAAATGCTACTGATGATTACGACCAACCAATGAGTCAAGAAACGAAACGCAACCACATTTGATTACCTCAACAATACTCGCACTCGTTCATACTTTTGTATATTCGATAATGTGCCCATTGGCACAAACAGAACGCCACAGGCACCCGTATCTCGCAGGAAGGCAGGTTCATACCTATTTTCTTAAAGCTACCCAACCCAGTCTCGGATAATTGTGCACGAATGTTTACTTCTTCGCGAGTCTCTGCAATAATGGTTTAATCATACCTGTTTACGCCAGGGGGAAAAAAACGCCACACCGCTGCTCCGTTTGTACCCCGGCAGGCTAAAGCAATGCGCGAATCGGCAAGGAAAGATACCTTACATTGTAAGATTTGGCAATCGTCTTAATAACGTGTTCGGCTGTACGAGCGGCCGTATCCGGCCAAAAAACACGCCGCACGCGTTTGCACGATCCGCGTCGGGCCGGACGGACACCACGTAGGCCTGCGCTCAACATCGGGCGCAGCCTACGCTCACAGCAACAAACGAAAATGCTTGCAACTTGTCACCGCTACTGCCGTAGACGAAAGCAAATCGCATTATTTCTTCACAAAGGTTGCGTTACACCGACGCAATTTCCACAATCACACCAGCAACAGTTGCAGCTTCGACGCTTTGCCGTTCTCAGATCGAGTTCGTTGACGACGTTCCGAGTACGTAAAAGAGCCCACCAGTGCCGCCACGATTTCCTCACGTACGTACAAACCACGACGCGGCAAGACACACACGGGACAGGTGACGATAAGCGGCTTGTTGATACACCACAGCACATTCGTAACACAAATCGCCTACAGAGCTGTTGGTTCTCGGCAACCTCGTTGTCGCTCGACAGCGCAGCAGCGGTGGGGAAACGAGCACGGCCATATTGGAAGTAGTTCTCCTTTCAAACGTACGTCGCAGGCGTCACACAAACGGCGAGACGCCATTGGTTGCGGATGAACACAAAATCCCTTTGATCTTGAAAAGCCGCTGCAGAGTTAAGCTGTCACCAACTATAGATACAGAGTACAAACCAACAAAGTAAAGAAAGGCGCATTCTTCCATTCACAAACGTGTTGGCTTAGTTTCAACTTGGGCCGACTGACTCGGTCGCGGAAGGTCGGTGAGCCATGCAGTAGCGCAGCCAATTGCCAGCTCCTCTCCTGCTGACGTCACACGAAAACTCCAAAGAAAATGGGCGAGAGTGCAGAGAGGAGGACAGCATTTTCGAATTGATTTTTCTACTAAATAAATTCGCGTAAACGCGCTCAGAGTGGTCGAAACAGGGCCTAGGGACTCCGGACTACAATTTGCACTCGTAATCCCGCATTGTTTACAAATCACTTCAGTGTCCCTTTAAACCCGGGCCGCAGCCGGAAGGGCTGGTGGGCTTTCGCCGGCGCAACAGAGTTGCAGCCGGCTGGTAAAGAAAGCGTCACATAACTTCGGCCAACGCCTTCGGCGTCCTAAAAGCGTCCCCCCGAACCGACCCCCGCGCAGGGCGCGCGTTCGCGTCCCGGCGAGAGTGGGGTTCGGGTATCGTTCAAACGGACAAATGAGGTGAGGTTAGCTCCGCTACCAGTGCGGAGCGCCCGCTGCGTGACAGTGTTTTATAGCCGCAACGGTCGCTGCAGCCTTCACCTCAGGCAGGAGTTAGAAGACGGCTCGGCTGTACACGGTGGCGCCGAGACGATCCGGCATTTCGGGGAGAGACGGGAGAAGCGCACCGCAACGGCACAAACCTAGCGATTGCGCAATGGCTCGGGGATCCCCACATGTCATATCTCGATTATTTTTTTCTGAGGTTTGCGATAAGATTGGTATCATTGTTATTGGGAAAATGCAGTCTGTTTAATGAACCAAACATGTATTTTGTCTTCATAGCCTTTAAGGGAGCCTGCAAACTACCTTGCTTTTTCTCTGTCGGGGAGGGGTGGGGGGAAGCTTAAAAAAACAACTTTAGCACTTCCCCCCCCCCCCAAAAAAAAAAAAAGAAAATCCTGGCTACGCGCCTGGGTACGGGTTCTTAAAGGGACACTGAAGTGAATTTGTCAAGCTCCCGTTTTTGCTTGCACTGCGTAGACTGGCTCAAATTAGCACACTTTTCATCGTTTACCCGGTTGACAAATCGGTAATTATTTTACAAAACGCGAAAGAAGAAAAACTACCATGCGCGGTTTGCGGCGGCCGCACCAACTAAGGTTGTTACGTCACGGCCGGGCTGGACGAGCGGTGGGCGCGCACTTTCATACGGCCTGGGCTTCGGGTATAGTTCCCACCTTTCACCGGCGCTAGTTCGTGGCGCTGCGGACCAACCCTCGCTAAGACCTACAGCACGGGCGGGGTAGAGCGGCGGCGCGCGCGCATTTGCCACTGCCCTAGCCCTGCCGTGGCTACACGTTATACCTGTCCGTGTAAATTTAGATATGCGTCATTAAAATAGGCGACTGTCAATCCCCCCTTCTGAATTTTCTGTCTAATAGGGTCAAACAGCCTAACATTATCACTCGGAAGCGCCTAATAAAAAAATTGAAAGAAACATTTTAACTCGGGGCACATGAATAAAAATATGCGAGGCCTTCATATCTTATCAGCGACTGTATTATATGAAAATAGTGAGGCAGGCAATAAACGCGGCATTTTCCGTGACTGAAATATCAGTTCTTATTTTTCCTTTCGGATGATGCCTTGGTTTGCACGCGCACAGGGCACGACCAGTGACGCGAATGATTTCCCGCCGAGGGAGACACGGTTATCGCTTAGCTAAACGTGTTTCTGCTGCTCACGCTCAGGTCGGGCTGAGCGGACCGCTGGCAGCGAGCGCACTGTCAAAAACATACAGCTAAAACTCTTAATCATGCAACTGAAGTGCACAACGAGTCTTCTTTTTGGTGAGATATAGCAGCGAAGGCATTCATTAGTACCGGTGATATTCCGCGGCAGATCCAAAACACGCGCAGCAAGCGTTGTCGGCTCGCTCGGCCAGAGGCGATGCGTCGACTAAGAAAAAAGAGGGTTGGGAGGGTAGAGGGTTGGTTCGAAGCGCCCTCACTCTGTCAAGAATCTGCTGTATCGTTTCCTTGTTGGGTGCGCAGGCCGCATGAAAGTGCGCGCTCGCCGCTCCTCCAGTCCGGCCGTGGTTACGTTAGGAGGAGGCGGCACCGTGATTGGACGATGCCCAAGGTTAGCAATCAAACAAGTTTCGGTTTCGGTTTCGGTTCTGTAAAACACAACCAATGGCGTTGTTGGGTGGGCATTCTCAATACCTCAGTAATCATCGTACCGCGCTTCTGCCATGTTATCGGCTGTAAATAGCATAAGATAAGCCTCCCAGGACGGCTTGGAATCGTAGCATTCACTAGCTGAGGCCTACGCAGTGCATGAACGCCCTCAGCGTCCCCGCAGACGCTCAAATGCCATGCTCTTTTCCCAGAGGGGTAAAGCGAGCTCCGAGACAGTACGAATCGTGGGCGCTGACATGATACAATTCCCATGGTTGCCAGATCAATTGTATTCAGCCTTCTAAAATTTTCTGCCATAATTATTTAACTAAAACAAAGAACTGAAGCAAAATAGTTACAAATAATTGCCTCAGTAATTAAAACTAGCTTTATAAAAAACTTTTAGTGTAATTAAGCTCTAATTAGCGAAGAAAGAGTAAGTGAGTAGTTCAGTTTTGGTTTCGATTTTTTTTTAAGTGTGCTAGGAAGTGGCGAGGCCCTTGCGCCTGACTTGCGCAGTGTGTGTCTGCAGTCTCCGGCTCAGATCTGCGTGCGTGCAAAACGTATACAAGTTATACAACTCGGATTCCCGCGCTGAGCAAGTGCCTCCCCGGGCGCTTGCGAGGCTGTCATTCCTTCTCCACGTTAAGCACCCTATCTATTGCCCCTGAACTGATGCCGGAACAGCGATTCCGATCTGACCTTGACTACCGCAAGTTCACTATAGGCTACGGCGTGACAGCCCGCGATCGTTCCCGTTGGAAGAGAAATAAAAAGAGCTTTTATAATCCTTCGGTTCCAGTTGTTTTATTCATGGAACTTCTTACAGCTCTTCGTGCTTCGAACTTTCGCGCAATCGTTCGTGAAGGTAGAACGAAAAAAATAGGTAACGAAATGCGGTTTCTTTTTTAATCAGTCACAATAAATCAATAAGTCAGTGTTCTCTCCTCGCGCGCTATGTGCGGTAAATTACTGCCCATCTAATACTGCGCATTCAGTCCCGCAAGCTTTCCCTTTGAAGTAGTGGAAAGCAGCTAGAACTTGACGAATACAGGGAGAAAGGAAAACGGGACACGCCGAGGACTGTATTTCGCATACTCCCTTGGCATGCATTCTTCCACTCCGTTGGCCTGCGATCGACCA
The DNA here is from genome assembly GCF_048455015.1 of Haemaphysalis longicornis. NCBI lineage: Eukaryota > Metazoa > Arthropoda > Arachnida > Ixodida > Ixodidae > Haemaphysalis > Haemaphysalis longicornis. Next base: position 43,301,180 of record NW_027526204.1, read on the forward strand.
CGCTCTTTCGTTCCTGTGCTTCAAAGCGCCGCGACTCACCGGCAAGCGTTGGCCCATGCGATGTTTTTTGTGTGTGTCTAAAGCCACAGTTCACTTCGTTTGAAAAGCCTTGAGCGACTCGCAAAATGTCACAGAATGGCAAATAAAGCGGCACAGCGCGAAAATGCACGGAGATCATACGGATATTTATTTTTCTGTGCGCCCAGTACGGATCAGCTGACTCCTTGGCGTCCTCGCGCATGTGATCAGTCGCATTCGAGCTTGCGCGCAAGTGTTGTGTGCGCGTTGCCACATCTTGCTCAAATAGTCTCAGTACATATAAGTCACACGTACGCTAAACCGAAAACACGTCGGTCACCTACCCACAGGAGATAAACTACGCAATGCTGTCGACACCGCCTACACAAAATCCGCCTGGCCAGCGGTCCGCCATGTTACAATTAATCCCGGCATGCTTCGCTAGCCGGACGCGAAAACGTCACAGTAGCACGTTGCCAGATTACAACCGATCGTTTTCGCCGTTTTTAGTAAGCAAAAACTCAGCTGGCAACCTTCAAACCGTTGTATCATGTCTGCCACTGTATGTCGTACGGTTCCAATGCATTGGCTCAGCGGCGCGCTTTCCCTCTGGAATCAGTATATTATCTCTATGTCTTTTCCCCTATATTTGTAGCTTGCCTCACTCATGCCTGTATCGTAAAAAGCGTGTTCGCACCAGGCCAAGGGTCTGTTAATTCTAGCCTGTGCCCACTGCCCGCAAGCAGTCGGTGCTTATGGCAACAGCACGCCAACGAGAACTCGCTAGCGCGCCAGTGCCAGCCTGCGCGCGTTCTGTGAACTAGTTCGTGGAGCAATGAACGTTGCGGCCCAAAAAAAGGTAACTCAGTATAACCGACATGGGCGGAAAACGAAAAAGTTAACTTATAAAAAAAAAACTACGTACCCGTGGGGATTCGAACTTGTGACTTGCAAAACACTTCCGCTGACATACCTAGCGCTCCAAAACAGTCGGCCACGGGCGAACGCTGCCAACCTTGGATATATAAGGTATATAATGTATAAGCAGTTTACACTAAGTTTTAGCATTCCAAGGAGCTTAGGTGACTATTTGTTGTTTTGCGCTCGTGCAGTAAGCATTCCCAAAGTTTCCACAATATCTCACGTCTAGCAATTGCATTTCTTAGACGGAAAAGCGTTCGCAGATGCGCCGCTCTGCTTGTTCGCCCAGCGCAAAAAAGTGCTTCCCGCAGCCTAGTTTTACGCTGTACGGTAAAAATATCAGTTGATTTTATTTCCTTAGTACCTATATTGACTTCGCTGACTCTTCTCCCGCCTTCAAGAGGCCTTATGTTTTCCTACTGGCGTACCAGTCAGCGAAGCGTCGCATGTGCGCTTGTGCAGCGCTTGTGTGAAGCGACCTTGACTTGGAGCTAGATACAGTGTACAAACTAACCAAATAAAGAAAGGCACATTCTTCTATTCACAAACGTGTCCTTGCTTCGTTTCAACTGAGCGAACGAATTGCGACGACCCGTCGGCGGCCGGCGGACGAAACGCTGAGCCGACTGACTCTGTCTGAAGACCGGGGAGCCGTGCTGAAGCGCAGCCAATTGCGAGCTCGGCTCCTCCCGACGTCACACGAAAACGTTACAGAAAATGGGCGAGCGTAAAGAGAGGAGGACAGCATTTTCGAATTAATTTTTCTACTAAATAAAATCGCGTAAACGCGCCCAGAGTGGTCGGAACATGGCCTTGGGACTCCGGACTACAATTTGCGCTAGTAATCCCGCAATGTTTACATATCACTTCAGTGTCCCTTTAACGCATGGATGAAAAATGTGTGCGAACCGTTTCCTCCAAGCAAAAATTTCAGCTTTTGACTTCAATGGCCATTCTTTTACAGACATTTGCATATAAAGCTACCGTTAGCCGCAAGTTAAAATGGCTCGTACCACTGGCTTGGCCCATAATAGTTACCGCTTTCATAACATACTTTTTTTCTGTAGTTTGATTTCGTAGTTATATTTCACGAGGTCTTTTTACTGCGTAGAAATATAACAGTAGCTCTGTACTATCCCAAATAAATTAATAGTTGCATTTGTTAAAACACCCAACTTCATTCTCGGCAAGACCTACGGACGCTACAAACTGGCACTGCGACCGCGGAAAGATTGTAGTATTTCGTTTATTCTCGTCCTTTCTTTATTGTGTGTGTGTTGCATGTAAGTGCATGTGCATTCGTATATGCAACCGTAGGGACTGGCACCATCACCGCTGTCACGGAGTACGCATGCGAGAAACACGTTCCAGACCGATCGACCAACGCAGATGCCGACGGAAGGGTGTGGTCTCAGCTGTAATTGACATATGCTGTACCGGGTCGGACGCAACGCAGCAACCTACGTGTTGTTTTTTAATTGGCGCCGAGTATTGTAAAACGGACCATTGCAAAAAGGTGGCAGGTTAATAGGGCGTCTGCATACTTTGGCTCCGCCAGCCATTACGTATTTTTACGGTGAAATAGGTTTGACGTAACTTGACGTGACTAATTCACAACATGAGGTTAAAATACAGTCAGCAACAACTTGAATTTCAAAAATCGCACGCCTCGGTCCGAATCACCCGAGTCGAAACTGGGTTCGTTATTCTGGGAAGGAGCTCATAGGGAAAATACGAAACCAGAAGGGCGTTTTGTAGCGGGTTGAAGCTGCAGGGAACAAACGAGAGGTTCAAATGGGAACAGGCGAAATGGGAAGATCATTTTGCGCTGGGTTGAAACCGCAGGGAACAAGCGGGAACGATGAAATGGCAATGGGTTGAAACGGGAATCTCCCGTGCGGCGACTTCTGGACCTCTAGTCATGGAGGAAACAAAAGTTTAGAAGGGAGCGTCATGGGACAATCGTGAAGCCCAGTCATAAAAAACAAAAAGGAAAAACTCATTGGAGCTCCACCCTCACGTGACAGGCAAGCGGTAGCTCTTTGCGCCTCATGTGGCCCTTCACCGACGCTGCGTGCGTGCGTCTATCCGCCTGATTTCCGGGCCACCCGCGTATTCGGGTCTCGGCGACGAGTCGTTGCGCGCAGCGGGCTCATCGTGCGGGCAAAGTGGTCGGACGGGAGAGACCGAAAACATTTTTGCATCTTTGTTTATTGAGCTTTCGGACCCGTTGAAGTTCACGCTGCAGTTGGAGAGTTGTGTGCCGCCGCCGTGCAGAAGTGGAGATGATATTTTCAACTTTGCCGCTCAGGCCCCGTTTTAGGGAATCAACCGTTTATTGCCAAGGCGCCGTCCGCCCACAAGTCACCAAGGTCCCTCCCTCCCAGGCGTACTCCAGCATTCGTTTTTTTTTTTTTTTTTTCATATACGTATCGCACGGGTACTCGGAGAAACAGCCGGCGTACTGCTTGCGACGTGAGGCGGAAAATGGTCACACCCAACATAAGGGTTCTGCACCTTTTGTTTTCCAATGCACTGAAGGAGACAAAAACGTGCCACCATGAAAGAGCAACGAAAGGGCGAACGCACGCAAATGCGCGCGCGACCGAAACCAAAGGTAGTCTCAACAACTCTTAGCCGATATGACACTTGTTACAGCCACTGATCTCCACTAGAGTTGCTGGATGGCGCTTCGAGCTCTCCGGCGCGCGGCCGCCGGAAGTTCGAGCGCTCGTCCCGGAAGTCGGACAAATGGCCGCCGTTCCAGCATAGCGCATGCTACGTATGGGCTGGTTTCGCGCGCATTCCGCCAAAAATGCCTGCTTGTTGCGCCGTCAACTGCACAAGCAGACCAGAGAAGTTGTCTGGGAAGACGTTCGACTTGTAAGTATCACAATATTGTCACGGAGACAAGGACGACGCAGTTGTCTTGCAGGAGAAACAAGTTTGTTGGAGCGAACTTGTGCTCCCCTAACAACTCAAAAGAATACAGAGGCGGCGAAGCAGCGGTCAACAAAGTGACTTGCGTCAGCGAGCGTCGCAGAATCGAATGCCCCGGCGTCCGCACTGCAGGCTTTTTATCTTTCGGCGCGCGTGGTTCTCGAAACGTCGATTCACATCGAGAACATAGTAGATCCAAGAAGATTATTCTGGGCTGTTCACGTTAGATCGGAATGCTCTCCCTATCACGACAGATAACACATGCGGCACAGAAAGAAAGAATGGAACACGCGCTTCCCTTGGCGCAGAGATAACAAGACCGGCGCAGCCGGGGGGTAAAAGCAAAACACAAATAAACAAACCCAATGTATGGTTCGCGGCATTACCCCCCCTCTAAGAGTGCATCGACCCGATGCTAACATAAGCGACAGTCCGAAAAAATGAAAATAAAAGTTCATCATCGTCCGTAGAAAGGTTTTAGGCGAACCACGTGGACGACCTCAGGCCGCTTGCGTCGTCGTGATGTGCCGGAGTCACCATCAGGGACCACTTCGTAGGTAAGTTGGCCAACACGTCGTAGAATCTGGTAGGGTCCGAAATAGCGTCGCAGGAGCTTCTCACTGAGTCCGCGTCGTCGGATGGGAGTCCAAACCCACACACGATCCCCTGGTTGGTACTCGGCGTCTCGGCGTCGGAGGTTGTAGCGGCCCGCATCCACCAGCTGCTGGTCCGTTATACGAACTCGAGCGAGCTGGCGGGCCTCCTCCGCACGTTGAAGATATCCGTGGACGTCGGCGTTGAGGTCGTCGTCTTCTACGTGCGGAAGCATGGCGTCGAGCATCGTAGTTGGCCTTCTACCGTAGACAAGCTCGAACGGCGTCAGCTGCGTCGTCTCCTGGATAGCCGTGTTGTACGCAAACGTGACATACGGGAGCACTTCGTCCCAAGTCTTATGTTCAACGTCAACGTACATTGACAGCATATCTGCGATTGTCTTGTTCAGACGTTCTGTTAGTCCGTTCGTTTGGGGGTGGTACGCCGTCGTTCTTCGGTGATCCGTGTTGCTGTAGCGTAATACTCCTTGCATCAGCTCCGCAGTAAATGCTGTTCCGCGGTCGGTGATTAGGACTTCCGGGGCTCCATGTCGCAGCACAACTTGGCTTATAAAGAACTTTGCCACTTCTTGTGCAGTCCCCCTCGGAAGAGCGGCGGTCTCTGCGTAGCGCGTCATGTAGTCTGTCGCTACGACAATCCACTTGTTCTGTGATCGTGACGTAGGGAACGGGCCTAAAAGGTCCATTCCAATCTGTTGAAATGGTCTCGATGGGACGGCGATCGGTTGCAGAAGTCCGGTGGGTCTTGTCGGCGGTGTTTTTCGTCGCTGGCAGTCACGGCAGCTCCGGACGTAGTGGGTGACGTCAGAGGTAAGGCCGGGCCAGTAGTACCTCGCCTTGATTTTTCCAATAGTGCGGGCTGTGCCGAGATGTCCGGAAGACGGGTCGTCGTGGCACGCTTCCAAAATTTCGTCACGAAGGTCCGCGGGGATGACGAGAAGGTAATTCGCTCTTGTTCCGGGGCTGAAATTCTTCTTCACGAGGACGGAGTTTCTCAGGCTGAACGCTGGTAAGCTGCGTTTGAAGGTCCTAGGAACGGCAACGTTGCATCCCTCGAGGTACTTGATTATGACGCGTAAGTCGGGGTCGGCACGCTGCTGGGCGGCTAGGTCGCTCTCCGTCACGATCCCGAAGAACGCGCTGTCTTCATCAGAGTCTTCTGGTGGTGGGTCGACGGGGGCGCGGGACAGGCAGTCGGCGTCGGAGTGTTTCCTGCCGGATTTATAAACGACTGTAACGTCGAACTCCTGCAGGCGCAAGCTCCAGCGCCCAAGACGGCCAGAGGGGTCCTTCAAATTGGCGAGCCAACACAGGGCATGGTGGTCTGTTATAACCTTGAATGGCCTTCCATACACGTATGGGCGAAATTTTGAAATCGCCCATATAATAGCCAGGCACTCTTTCTCAGAAGCAGAATAGTTTTTCTCTTCCTTCGACAGACCACGGCTGGCATAGGCGATTACCCTTTCGCAGCCGCTTTGCTTTTGGACAAGGACGGCACCCAAGCCTATATCACTGGCGTCCGTGTGCATTTCCGTTTCGGCATTTTCGTCGAAATGAGCGAGCACGGGCGGGCTTTGCAGGCGTTTTTGCAGCTCGGAGAATGCTTTTTCTTGGTCGTTTTCCCAGCTGAAAGGGGTGCTGTCTTTCGTCAAGCGCGTGAGTGGCTCTGCAATGCGTGCGAAGTTTGCGACGAAGCGCCGGTAGTATGCGCACAGCCCCAGAAATCTTCGCACGCCCTTCTTGTCTTTCGGCCTAGGGAAGTTCGCGATAGCTGAAGTTTTTGCCGGGTCAGGTAGGACTCCCGCGGCGTTGACGACGTGGCCCAAGAACTTGAGTTCCTCGTATGCGAAACGGCACTTTTCAGGCTTCAGCGTCAACCCCGACGTACGAATGGCCTCGAGTACAGACTCCAATCTTGCAAGGTGTTCGTCGAAAGTCCGGGCGAATACCACTACGTCGTCGAGGTATACGAGGCAGGTGTGCCACTTAAGGCCAGCTAGCACAGTGTCCATGACTCTTTGAAACGTCGCTGGTGCTGTGCACAGCCCAAACGGCATCACCTTGAACTCGTATAGGCCGTCTGGGGTTATAAATGCAGTCTTCTCTCGGTCTCTCTCGTCCACTTCAATTTGCCAGTAGCCGGTCTTCAGGTCCATCGATGAGAAGTACTTCGCGTGGCAGAGGTGGTCGAGGGCGTCGTCGATTCGGGGGAGGGGGTACACGTCCTTTTTCGTGATTTTGTTCAGTCGCCGGTAGTCAACACAAAACCTTAATGTGCCGTCTTTTTTCTTTACGAGTACGACGGGCGCAGCCCAGGGGCTTTTCGAGGGCTGTATAATGTCGTCGCTGAGCATGTCGTCGACCTGAGTCCGGATGGCTTCCCGCTCGTGTGAAGAGACGCGGTACGGTGACTGTCGGGTGGGTCGGGCTCCATCTTCGGTTATTATTCGGTGCTTCGCTAGAGGGGTCTGACGTAGTTTTGCGCTCGACGAAAAACATTCGCTATAGCGACGCAGCAAAGCCAATAACTTGTTCCGTTGTTCTTGCGGTAGCGCCGGATTCACGTCGAAAGGCTGCGGGAGCTTGAAGGTTTCTACGGGTGTGCGTTCAAAGTCGGCGACCGCGATCACGTCACTTGCTTCTTGCGCTTCTTCGAGGAATGCAATTGCCGCGCCCTTGTTTAAATGCTGGTACTCCTCGGTGAAATTCGTAACCAAAATGTGGGATTGGTGTTCCTTGAAGCGCGCAATGCCTCTTGCGACCGACACACCACGGTTGAGAAGCACCCTTTGATCGGTGTCTACGATAGCGTCGACGTCAGGAGCAGCATCTTCACAGTAGACTGCGACCATCAAGCTTGCGCGGGGTGGCAGGGTGACATGATCATCGGCAATCCTTACAGCAGCACGTCGTTCGGGGTTCGGTTCCGGCGTCATGGAGTGATTGGGGGAAAAAGTTATTGACTTGGTCTGCAGATCGATTATTGCACCGTTGTCCATCAAAAAGTCCATTCCAAGAATTACGTCGCGGGAGCAGTTAGGCAGAATGACGAACGCCGCAGGGTACGTTGTGCCGTCTATGGTGACGCGCGATGTGCACGTTCCACTTGGCGTCACGAGGTGGCCTCCTGCTGTGCGTATGTGCGGACCGTCCCATCTGGTCATAACTTTCTTCAGTTTAGACGCAAATGGTCCGCTCATTACCGAATAGTCAGCTCCCGTGTCTACGAGGGCGACTACGTCAAAGCCGTCGATGGACACCTTGACGTCAGATGCAGTCTTCCTCGAGTTCCGGGTTCGTCGGGGCGTCGTATCTCTGCTTGTACGTGTCGACGGTCGGGCACTGTGCATCGTCGTTGTCGTCGTCTTCTCAACGGACGTCTGGGTCCAGTCGGGTGCGCGTCGCGGCGTATAGCTGTCGTCGTGTTCAGGAGTCTCGTCAGGTCTGTGTCGGGTCGTCGGGATGAGGGCATGTTGTGAGTCACTGTCTTCCGCGAGTCGTTGCGTCGTTGGAGGGTTTTCATTTTTCCGCGATCGTGCAACTTTACCTCCAGAAGTTGCTGCTTTTAGTTTCCCCCGCGTGGGCTGGGGGACCTTCCACGTGAGAGCTCAGCATTGCTACGGCGGTTCGGCGACTGGTATGGGTAGGGTGACGGCGAACGGTTGAAACGGGCTGGTCGACGGATGGTGTTGGACAGGTACTCTTCGATCTCCGATGGGCGCTGGCCAGTTCGGGGGCGGGGTGCGTCGACGGAGAACCCTCGCAAACCGAGCCTCCTGTAGGGGCAGCGACGGTAGACGTGGTCGGCCTCTCCGCAGTGGTAGCACAGCGGACGGTTGTCGGACGTTCGCCACACGTCGGTCTTCCTTGGGGCAGGGGGTTGCGCCGCAGGTGGTCGGGCCGGCGAGAGGGGACGACGGTACGGAGCCTCGTGACGATAGGGTGCAGGTGGGCGAGGGCGATGTACAGCAGCCGCGTAGGTCATGGCTTGCGGTTCGCGAGGTGCTACTGGCGTCGTTGAAGTTCCCAGCGCTTGCTGCACTTCTTCTCTAATGACGTCGGTAAGAGAAGCGACTTGTGGTTGCGGCGGCGTCGGGAGCAGTTTCCGCAGCTCCTCCCTCACTATTTCGCGGATAGTGTCGCGTAGTGAGTCGGAGTTGATAGCGCTGGCACCAAGCGTCTCCGAAACCAGCGCATTGATCGGGCGGTCGTACTGCCTCGTTCGGATTTCGAGCGTCTTCTCCATCGCGGCGGCTTCAGACGCGAATTCGGACACGGTCTTGGGGGGGTTGCGAACAAGGCACGCGAAGAGCTCTTGCTTCACACCTCGCATCAGAAACCGTAGTTTCTTTTCTTCCGTCATTCCAGGGTCCGCACGGCGGAAAAGTCGCTTCATTTCCTCGACGAAGATTACGACTCCTTCGTTCGGGTGTTGCGTTCGAGTTTCCAGTAAAATCGCAGCTCGTTCTTTTCTCACCACGGTCGTGAAGGTCTTAAGGAACTCGCTTTTGAATTGCGTCCAGTCGGTCAAGGCACTCTCGTGGTTTTCAAACCAAGTTCGGGCTGCATCCTCCAAGTAAAAGAAAACATGCCGGAAGGTTTCTTCATCGTCCCACCTGTTGAAGATCCGCACGCGCTCCAGCTTCTCCAACCATTCCTCTGGATCTTCAGCGGGGGCTCCCCGGAACGATGGCGGTTCCCGGGGCTGCTGCAGCATGATTGGCGACGTTGTTTCTTGTACCATGGTGTTGGTTGCAGCGTTCCTGATCTTTGGCCCTTCTGGCATCAAACCGAACTCGGGTGGTAAATGTTGCAGGCGGAGGCTGGCTCTTGTTGGACTGGCTTGGCGGCTTCCCGAGGCTGCAGTGGGCATGAAGGGTGCGTACCCCGCACCTCCACCAGATGTCACGGAGACAAGGACGACGCAGTTGTCTTGCAGGAGAAACAAGTTTGTTGGAGCGAACTTGTGCTCCCCTAACAACTCAAAAGAATACAGAGGCGGCGAAGCAGCGGTCAACAAAGTGACTTGCGTCAGCGAGCGTCGCAGAATCGAATGCCCCGGCGTCCGCACTGCAGGCTTTTTATCTTTCGGCGCGCGTGGTTCTCGAAACGTCGATTCACATCGAGAACATAGTAGATCCAAGAAGATTATTCTGGGCTGTTCACGTTAGATCGGAATGCTCTCCCTATCACGACAGATAACACATGCGGCACAGAAAGAAAGAATGGAACACGCGCTTCCCTTGGCGCAGAGATAACAAGACCGGCGCAGCCGGGGGGTAAAAGCAAAACACAAATAAACAAACCCAATGTATGGTTCGCGGCAATATTCTGTACGACGTGCGTGATACGCAGCGAAACGCAAATGTCAAATCAGTGTCGTTAAGCTGTGGCTCTTGTTACGCAGATTCCCTCGCTCTAAGCCGGATTTATACCGGCGTTCGGTGGCAAACTTATACCCTAGTTACACGGCGAAAGTAAGCGCAGTTAACTTTAACCGTGGTTACTAAACTTGAACCGCGGGTATCGCAAACTGTGGTTTTGGCTGTACACGCGAAATTGCAAGTTTGGTGACCGCGGTCACTTGATTGTGAGCGTAACAAAAATAAATTACCACACTTTTACCTTCACGATAAAAAACAAAAGAGAAGCAGAGTAGACAAAAAAAAAACATATCTTTAAAGCAGTCGCTTCTGACCCAAACGCAACGCACTCGCGCGCGGCGAAGAGAGGGGCTTCCCCAACAGCTCGCAACCGGCTTGGTTTGCTTAGGTCTGTTCGGTGTTGGGAACTTTCGGCTTAGCATCACGGTAGATATTTGACCGCCGCTATCTCTACAACTGCGAAATAAAATCCATAGCACAATTTTTCACCGCACTAACATCAATTTTCTCGCATGCGGAAGTTCTTTCCCGCGATCACATTGATTTTGAAGAGCGGCGATGCCGTGCGGGAAGGCGCGCCGGCGTGTATGCAGGCACGGCCGACGCGGCGCCGATCGTTTCCGAGTGCTGAAAACGCTTCAGGATTGCCTGCTATATCCATTTTTGGCGGACGACGCGCGGAATTTACAAATTTAGCGCGGCTTTGTCGTAGTTGATCAGGCGGATCGGGAAATGAGCCGCTGCTGACAGGCAGTCACGCTGATTGCGAGAACCATGCAAAGAACGCAAGCGCGTCTTGGAGACAGCTTTGGGGCGCCCGCTATTTGAGAACCTTCGTCTCTTCCGAACGCCAGGTGATTTTTTTTCGCCTCCGCTGATGCACCGCCACTTGCGTCCCAACTGACTTGTGCGATTTTGAGCACTGCGGCTGCAGAAACTGCGGTTAGCGTGACCGAACTGAGGTGGCCAAGCGGCAGTTTGCGTTAACCATGGTTAGCGACGTAACCGCAGTTTCGTCTGTCGTCTAACGCAGCAAACTGCGGTTTTGTCTAACCGCGGTTCGCTTAAGCGTGGTTAACTGTGCCCGTGTAATCAGGGTATTAGGAAGGGACAAATGGGCTCCATCTCCAGGCAGCAGGCTCTGCAGTGACCACTTTACTGACAACTGTTTTGACAGAACGGGCGCATGAACTCGGCTACAGCCTGACGCCGCGGGCTTACGTTGTTTTCTTTCTAGCATAAAATCCCTAGCGTAAATTTACTGCATAAATCCCGTTCTAGCTGCGTCGTCTGCCCTCAAACCAAGACCCAAGTGACATTTTCGTTCTCATTCTCAATTAAATTCTGCTTCATATTAACGTCGCATGTTTCGGTATAGCATAAGTTGCGATCTGAACGCGATGTGTACAGCCAAAATGCAATAAAGTGAGAAAAAAAAAATGCCAAAATGCGCCAGTGGGGACGCTTATCAGCGGTTGAAAAGCGTAGCAGACGCCCGACTTCCGGGATGAGCCGTTGAACTTCCGGTGGCCGTGCGCGCGCCCGGCCGCGACAGCGGCGAAGCGCCATCCAGCAACTAAGTGGAGATCAATGGTTACAGGGCTATAATGTAAAGGGAAGGTGGCGCGATCACTCTCACTAGAATGCCGAACGCAATCGTCGCAGCACACCTGGCAAACACCGCGCAGTCGTAGGCCGCTCCGTGCTTGTGAATGTTTGCGGCGGCGCGTTCGAGCGATCCAACGTCAGAAGTGGAATTCGGCGTGCAGCTCGCGAGGGTGCTTCGTGAGAATGCGGTCGAAGTCGCGCCTTAACTTGGAACAGCGACATGATGCATTTCGAGGGAGGAGCCCGAGGAGAGGAGAAAGCGGCTTCAGAGAAGGTTGGCTTGCCAAAGCTGGGCCGCCTGACGTCATGCTCCCGCCTAATACTTTCCTTCCTCCATGCCTCCAGTACTGTGCGGTGGCCAGCGCTCCAACGGCTTCTGTAATCGGCGTAAGTGGCGCCCCTACCAAAGCGGTTGGCGAATCTCGGCAAATCGCGCGAGGACCCTCCTACTGGGGTCTAGGAGAACTCGCCAAAAGTGAACTCGTCGCAGCCAACTCGTCATAGGTGAATTCGTCACATAGGGCAAGTCGTCATAGGCCATCTTGCACTAGGGAAACTCGTAACATAGGGCAACTGGACACTCGGCCAACTCGTCACAATTTACGTTTTTCGTCTATCATGTTCAAATTAAAGTCCCACGTTGAAATGAAAGAGCACATAAGCTTGTATAATTTTCATCTTATGCGTAAACATTCTTACACTCCTTCAATTCACCACCCTTAATGTTTCCTTTGTCGCCTTCGAGGATGCTACGAAGATGCTACCGAACTACTATCCGAGTTACTGGTACCAAAAAAAATGCGCGGGGGAGAGTGGAAACCTTTCATGCACGACACAGTGCACCATCAGTTTGACCTTAAAAGCGATCACGAGGCGATTGGTCCTGAACGGTGTCCGGGCACAAACACAAATAAGCAAAGTCCGACAGCCAAATTGCCATGAGAGAGAGGTTTATTTTCGCCTCGGCATGTTGAATGAACAGTACGTACATTTTGTCAAAGAAGACATTGCTGGCAAAATATAGTGACAATCGAAGGTCCAAGCGTCCGACGTAAATGCACAAAGGAGACCTGTCCGCAGTGTACCGACGCAGTACGCACCACGCCGATACCCTTAGAAGCTCGGCCGTCTCTCGGTGGGGGTCGTCGACTGCGATGACCTCTAACACGTGGCTTAACTACGCTGCACTGCACACCACGCTGACAGGCTTTCAAAGCGTTGGCGACTACCCGGGTTCGTTGCACTTTCCCTCCCACACCGCTTATACCTTCTGGAGGCTCCGCCGTGGGTCTGTCGGTGTAGTCGTCGATTTGGCAGGCTTCCGTGCAACCGGGCATCGCTACTTCACCGTTCGGTGCCGGTCCCGTCGTCCTCCTCCTTGGCAGCAGGACCCGGCGGAGCAGGCTGGTTCCGGGGCGCGATCCCTGCAGCAGCCTAGGCCCCAGCGTCGTCGTCCTCCTCCTTGGCAGCAGGACCCGGCGGAGCAGGCTGGTTCCGGGGCGCGGTCCCCGCAGTAGCCTCGGCCCCAGCATCGTCGCCCTCCTTGGCGGCAGGACCCGAAGGAGCAGGCTGGTTCCGGGGCTCGGTCCCTGAAGCAGCCTCGGCCCCAGCGTCGTCGCCCTCCTTGGCAGCAGGTCCCGGCGGAGCAGGCTGGTTCCGGGGCGTGGTCCCAGCAGCAGCCTCGGCCCCAGCGTCCACGAAGGCCAGCCGGTAGCGGTACTGGGGTAGCATCTGCTGCTCCCTGAGCTGACGCTCGATTCGGCGGCTACGCTCGAACTGCGCCCTCAGCCTGGGCTCGGCCGCCAGGACAGCAGGATCGGCACCCGACCAGTCGACGTCGCACACGTGCACCAGGACGTGGTAGTCTCTAATGACTGGATACTCCATGCCCGAGGCGAAGATCGGCCCGCCAAGGGGATCCATCTGGCAGGCGGGCACGGAGGGCAGCGGCGTGGCGATGACGGACGCGGCTGCTGGGAGAGTGACTTCGTGCCAAGGTGGTGGACGGCGTCTGAGGAGACGGGCTGGCGTCGCCGGCTTATCAACCCTCACCGTGGAGTCAACCATTGGGTGGTCGATGGGGCGAGGGGAAAGCGGAAAAAGTAAGAGAAGAGGGGAGGCCAAGCCTTCTTCCAACTGAAGTGAACAAATCGAGTCCCGTGATTCGTCCATTTGTACTTATCTCTCTCCCTCTCTTCACAACTGAGTACATGACCTGACTTCAGCCCGTACATGTTCTCTTTTTTTTTACTCGTTTGGGTCAGGCCAGTTTTTTTTGTTGTTGTTTTTTGAAAGAACCGGTCTATCATTGTGCTGCGCCCCGGCACTTCTGAGTCAGAGCTGCACTTCCTGAGCAGACCTATGGGGAGGGGTAGTTCTAGGTAACAATCCTCGCCTTCTCTCCATCTGCTGGCAGTTGGATTAGAGGCGAGGATTGGCAGTTGCATTTTTGGCGGATGTCCAGGAGAAGGTCACGGGATTGGGGGGTGGGGGAAGGATGAGTCGCTGGCTTCAACCCTGATAATTGGTGGTACCAGCTTGACCTATTCGTAGTTCGTGGGTTGGCCTCTCTGTTCATTTGTTTGCAGGTGGTGGTTGAAATTAACACAGGTTTTGCTTCCCCGCTTTTAGTTTTCTTTTCCTTCTAAAGAAATCATCCAACCTTTGGCGGGGAAGGGGGGAGTCGCCCTTCTTGTGCTATCTTCAATTTCTGTGCTTTTGTTGTTCAGTGGAGCTACACGAAGTGAAGTTTTCATGTTTCGGAGGACGCGCGCACGACCAAAGCATGGTGAAATCTGTGCGGTCGGTGTACATGCGGTCGGTGCCCACTCCTCACAAGTCCACTCGTCGTAGGCCAACTGGTCACAGGGCATTTCGTACGAGGAATTCTCGTATATACCGGAATATTCGTCGGAATATTCCGGTATATACGGAAAACTCGCATTACGATCTTGTTTTGGAACGTTGAAGCGATGTTTCCGCCGGCTATACGTCGCCCATTTAAAAATGATGTAGGCGAGTGAATGTTCTTTGAAAGCTTTTGACGTAGGAAGTTAGGTGAATATGACATCATACCGACTTAATTATATGAAAATAATTGCATGCAAATTGGTATTAAATGGCATGCAGAAAAAGTGAACAAATTGTTATAAATGACGCAGTGAACAGTTTGTGCATGCGATAAAAAATGTTTATTGCACTCGCTTTGTACTATTGTAATATTTGTACTATCGCACTGTTGTCTCGCTGTCTCGTTGTGTAGGCGTCTTCAACGCTGGGTTCCGACGTTGTTCACTGCATCAGTTCAGAAGCGGATGTTGCGGGCAATATTCCGAAGCGTGTTGACTAGGGCTCCGCTCTCGTGATCAGCCAGGATTCTTGCGATGCGATCGTTGACATCTTGGTATTTGCGTGCGAGCCGTAGGTGGTGCTGTCCGACGATGACTATTGCTACCGCCGCCAAAAGCGACAACGGAACATGTTAACAAACAATTACCCGCCGGGGTGCTGCCTGCAGTAAATATGACGTTGGGCTGTTGAGCCCAACGAACGGGTTCGATTCCGGGCCGCGGCGGCCGCTTTTCTGATGGAGGCGACAAGCAAAAACGCCGGTGTGTTAGAGATTTCGGCGCACGCACATTAAATATCCCCAGGTGGTCAAAATGAATTCGGAGCCCTCCACTACGGCGCGCCTCATCACCTGTGCAGCGTCGGCGCGTAAAACCCCCACAATCAATCAAATCAACAAATAAACCATTTCAAACCTAATGCAATGCCTGGTGGGGTGTCCTTCAGTGTTTGCGTAGAAAGAAATCCTCCAGCTTAGCTATGGTTCAAGCCTTGCGCGAGTTGGTGCAAGCTTCGCCAATTTTTTTTTTTTATTATTATTCGCAGACTGAAAGTGGAAGTGTGGGTTATCTGCAAGGGCAGGTTATACGCGCGAATATACAGGCTTACACCACGTCAACACCCCCCGACCATCAGCACTTGAAAAAGTGCAGGTCTTGCCGACCTCTACCTTCCCCCCCCCCCATTCTTCCAAACAAAAAAAAACTTGTCATGCACACCTGCTGGTCACACAGACCTCCACACGCCCGCCTGAAGAGCCGTAACGAATTTAACATTGTAGAAACCAGCCTCAGACCGGCTTTCAACTCCAATTTCCGGTCAGGGATTCGAGGCTTTTGTTCACTCGGCCGCGGTGTAACGAAATTCATGTGACGAAAAGGCGCCTTGCACAAGAGTTCCTATCTCGAGATGGCACCGTACCAAAAGGACGGTGCGACGAGTTGTCCTACCACGAGTTCTCCGGTGACGAGCGGGCTCGTTCCCCATAAGAGTAACAAGAATCAGGAAACGAAAGTTACCCAGTTGAGCTACTGTTGGCAAAACCTGAGAATCATCGTTGGTGAGAAGATAAAAAAGATTGAAAAATTAAAAACCGAAAATAACTGCATTCGGAATTCGGGCTATAATAAAAGCTCGTCAAGTTTTTCATGTAAACGTACTTATGTCTCTGTATTTCGCCTTCATTCATTCCCATATCATGTACGGTATCGCTGCTTGGGGAAACACGTATGACTGTCATCCATCACCCATTCAGAACATACAAAATCAGGCGATCCGCATTGTCACTAACAGCTCACTTCACTCCAGTGCAGGCCATCTACTCCAAGACGATAAAATCCTACCTGTTCCTAAGTTATTTTTTATAGCATAGCCGTTCTTTTGTTTGGACCTTTTTCCAGTAGCGATCTGCGGATGCGCGGGCTGCCGGTCCGCCATTCTTGACAGGCGCCTCCGGCAACATAAACAAAAGCGCGCCCCTCGGTTTCCTGCTTAGGGAGCGGCTATAATCCCCGCGTTTTCTTTTCTTTTTTTTTGGACTCCTCTTGGTGGGTTCGTATGTGCATACAATAATGGCTTCTAAGAAAAGGGGTGAAAACGCTTGAGACTGACCACGCTGCCAGCACATGGCTGCCAGTGAGGGGTTGCAAAAATGAAAAAAAAAAGAGCGGGGGGGTGGGGGGGGGGCGCGTCAAACCAACACCACCTGGAGGTGGTGTTGGTCAAACACAGCAGATTAGTCCCGAGAACGTTTGCCGGCTACCGTGACATTCATGTGAAAGGTGCGGGTGACGGGTCAGTGCGGGAGGGGCTGCAGGACCAGGATATTTTGTGCACGCGTGTTCTCCGAAAGCCAAACTTTCTTGGGGGTGCGCCTTACTGCCATTTTTAGTTCGCCATGGCGGCCGCTAGAGGGACCGGTACTGGAAAAAGGTCCGTTGCGAAATGTACAAGTGATTCAGTTTTCTACAAAACAACAACGTTACCAGATTTGCAATGAGCCTTAGCTTTTTGCTACGCGCGTCGCGCACAAATTATGGAAAAATGACCTCTCCCTTTGCGGCCATTACTTTATGGAATGACATGCGTCTTTCTGGGGATCCGGACAGTTTATCGAACGCCGTTTTATCGAACGCCGTTTTATCGAAGTCGTTTTATCGAACGCCGTTTTATCGAACGCCGTTTTATCGACGGACGTTTTATCGAAGCCGTTTTATCGAAAGTGTTTTTCTCGGCCTTTTCGAGTAACATAATTTGCAGTACGTTTTTTTAATTTCCTCCTCGCTATGTAATTTGCATATCTTGTCTCCACAGCAGGCCTATTTAAAAACATTTATAGTCTGTCTTCTAGTTGACTTTTATTTCCTGCGTGTTTTTTTGTTTGTTTTTGTGATGCGCAAAATATGTCACCAGAATTTTTTGCTGTGTTCATTGCGCAACTGGTACTGCCATAACGAATCTCCTTGTGTCTCTATCTCCTCTGATCCGAAGCATATCACGGCATTGTGGCGTATTGATTAAAATGCCTCAATATGCTTCGTACCTTTTTGTATAAACCGCTTTTGTGTCGACACATAATCTAATTATTTCGCCGCGTATGTTGTACATAAGTCAGGCACTTCTTGGAGCTTGAGGGTCCAATGTCAAAAACCTAACTGGAACGCTAGCAAAAGTCTCTCCCGATTTCTGCATTCCTAATTCTTAATGGGATCTGAGTTCAGTTGCTAAGAGGTTACGAAGCCTTGTACTACTGTTCTCGTTGCCTTGCATGAACTAACGAGAAAAACGTGAGGTACAAAATTGTCACCGTACTGCAGGTTGGTTCGTTTTCATCTCCCTCTGGTTGCACCCCAGCATGTCTGCTGGGGTGCATGCTCTTGCCTTTTTATCAGAAGGCATAAAAACAGTACGATCAAAATAGTAAACACCGAAAATGGAGAAATCATGAAGGTCTACTCAAAATACAGCGTCGTGACCCGATTACCTCTAAATAAAAATGGAAAAATTAAAAAAATGAGAACGAGCTATACTATGGCCCGTGCGATTATACCTGAACAAGGCACACAAAAAACCAACAAAATGCGCTGCCTGGTCGGGTGTGTTCCTCCAAGGCCACCACGAAAACGTAAGGTTGGTGAATCAAGAGTGTTGACGCAAAAGTAGAAAATTATACGAAATCCTGTATTTTTTTTTATTTGAGCATGATTAACAAAAACGTAAATTGTGATGGGATGGGCAATTGTCCAGCTGTACTAGCTTACGAGTTTCCCTAGTGCGAGATGACCTCTGACGACTTGTCCTACTTGACGAGTTCACCTATGACGAGTTGGCTGTGACAGGTTCCCTTGTGACGATTCTCCTAGACTCCACCACCTCTGTTGGGGTCTCACTATCACTGTCGGAACCCCCCTGTTCCAGTCACATAGCACTAATCTTTCAGAAGTTCTTGGCCCAACATTTCTCCAGATGCAAACAGTGTGACCCCAAGGTCCGAGTAGGAGTTGCGGGTAAACCACGTGACTAGAACAATTGTGGGGTACAAGACTCTGGATCACGTAATGATGAACCATGGCGCAAGGGATATATTTTTCAACACTAACCTAAACACGCCGATACACATCTAAGGAATATTGCGCACGGAGTTCGGGTTGGTACTATAGGGGAAATTCTGTAATATAAACAAGGGGGTCATACATGCTTGAGTGAAATCAATAAAGACTCGAAAAATAAAAATAATTTAATAAAACAAAGCTTATCGAAAACACTGTAAAGGCGCGTCAACATATATAGATAGGTTTTTTATGTAATGCACGTCAGAGAGAATGTAGGAGGAAGGTTACTGCAGGTTAGGTTAATGCGATGGCCAGTTAAACAAAATAAACCCCGAAAATTACAATGCAAGCCGCAAAACCGCACTTTCGATAAAACGGACGTAGGTGGTTCGATAAAACGGCATTCGATAAAACGGCGTTCGATAAAACGGGCATTTTTTCGATAAAACGGCGTTCGATAAAACGGCGTTCGATAAACTGTCCGGGATCCGGACAGTTTATCGAACGCCGTTATATCGAACGCCGTTTTATCGAAGCCGTTTTATCGAACGCCGTTTTATCGAATGCCGTTTTATCGACGGACGTTTTATTGAAGCCGTTTTATCGAAAGTGTTTTTCCCGGCATTTTTGTGTAACAAAAATTGCAGTATGTTTTTTAGTTTCCTCTTCGCTATGTAATTTGCAAATCTTTCCACGACGAGTATATTTAACAGAATTTGTAGTATTTATAGTTGTCTTTTATTTCCCTCGTGAATTTTGTTTTTGTGATGCGCGAAATTTGTCTCCACAAATTTTGCTCTGTTCATTACGCTGGTGATAAACGAATCCCCTTGCATCTCTATTTCACCCTCTGATCCGGAGCATATCACGGCATTGTGGTGTATGGACTAGAATACCACGATATTCTTCGTACTTTTTGTATACACCGCTTTTGTATCTAATCTAATCTAATTATTTCGCCGCGTATCTTTTACATAAGGCACTCCTTGGTGCTTGTGAGTTAAATGTCAAAAACCTAACTGGAACGCTAGCAAAAATCTTTCCCGATTTCTGCATTCATAATTCTTAATGGGCACTGAGTTCAGTTACTAAGTTACCAAGCTTTGTCCTACTGTTCTCGATGCCTTGGTGGGAACCACGGTGTAAGATATACTTTTAGGTGTGGACACATCATCCCAAAAATCGGTCAAATAGAGTTGGTGGCGCCATGGCGCCGCGCGTGGACCTTTGACGTGGACCTTTGAAGTGGACAAATAATTGCAGATTTCTGTATTTTTATGTACGGTGCGCTGCCCCATCGGCTTCGCTGAAGAGGGATTCGTTCCCTGGTAGGCAATCCCAATGCTTCCCTCTTTTTACTATTTTGAACAAATATAAATAAATGCACATAAACTTTTTTTGCTAGACTTCAAAGTTCCGTCTTCATGGCCCGCATTTCACTTTGGCGACGGGAACCCCGTACCCGATAGTGCGCAAAGACGAGCAAGGTGGAAAATCAACGAACAATCACGCTGCTGTTATCCAGAAAGCCCGTTCATTTCGCAATGAAATTGAACATTTTCAGGCGCCAAAACACCGCCGCGCTCAGTATTATGTCGGCGCCCGGTCACGGAAGAAATGGTTCCGAAACAAATGGTCCCAACTTCAATGTAGAAAAAATGGTCCCACCACTACTGCACCTATGCATGAGCGCCTGTATGAGGGAAGCAAAGGTGTCAATGTATTTATGTTTAAATGTTTTTACACAATGTATTTTGCCTTTGTTCATATATAATATATTTGCTAAGGCTGAACTTACTTGAGTAAATGCGGTATACAATTTTTTTTGTCGCACGTGTACGTCCTCGCGCGCATCTTGTGCTTGCCTTTTTTGTGATTCTGAATACCAGGCAAACCAGTTGCAGACATTTCAATCAAGATCTGTTTGAAATGGGCAACCCTCGGCCGGTGTTTAGACCGAATACAATAACGGGCTGCCATAATTTTCTTCATGAATGCAGTTTTCTTATGAAGCGGAGCAACACAACTGTTGTTTAAATTGCGCTGACTGACGTGCAATACTCGCAAGGATACAAAATTTTGTTAACGCTTGAGAAGCGAGTCCCACTTGAGCCAGTAGGTTGAGCCTGTTTACAGTGACGGTATTATTTAGCTTATGTAAAGCACCAAAAATGTGAATAGGCTGGTACTGCTGACCATTAGTCAACATAGATCTGTACTGCTGCACTGCGCCCGCCGATTTGTCGCTGTTGCACTTTCCAGCGCGACGGGGTATCCAAAATGGAGGACGGGACGATGATCGGACGCCGCGTAAGCGCGCGCGTCTAGAGAGAAAAGCCGATCCGGGCCAATTAGTGTCTCTTCAGACAATCTTTTTTCTTGCCGATGAGACACGAAGGTGCTTTGTCGAAGGCGAAGCAGTTTATAACGCCAGTAACATAGTATTTTGCGGCATCAGGGAGGCCACAAATGACATGCTGAGCGTCGAGGGATTGTGCCTGCAACCGAATTCCGTCACCAGCCAACCGCACTGCGTGAACGCTTGTTGGTACTGTAGGTTCTATAAAGGATGCTACACTCCCATCCATGCTCGTGAAATTCTTCAAGCACTCTTTACGAATATGTATTTGGCGCCAAGCAGAGCTCGGTAGACGCAACCGAGCACAGCGTTTTGTTATTGCCACTTGCGCAATTGTGTCGGGTTAAGTGCTAATAATGCGAGTAAGTTATAATTTTGTGAGCTGTTTTTACAAGGAAAGATCCAACGGCGTTTATGCAGGTTACAGGTAATAATAAAAATACCGAAACTAAATATCAAACGCTTACGCCTCTACGGCAGGGCCTGTTACATCAGCTGTGCTGTGCTTTCAGCGCGCTGTCGGAAACAATCAGTAACAAGCTTATTTATTACAAATACCTACATCGCCCATTCCTATTGTGGGTTAGAGGGAAAAAAGCAGCAAGTTCAAAACAGTAATCACACATAATGCTAAAAAGAGAACGAAGTACAAACAACCCAACAAAGCACAAAATGCAACTTGAATGCAGCATTTATTAAAAGAAACCAGCACGTTAATAAAAGTACAATGACGTTCTCGTGTTGGTTCTTGCCTTCACTTTCTTCTCGTGCGTGCGCATAGGAATGTTCTGTGGCGGCACGGCGACTATCTTCAACCGCGGTTTCAGTCGCTGCAGGCCATCTATTAATAAACGACACACTCAACTTGCACGAAAAACACACCATCAATAACGAGAGAGCGAACTAAACTTAAGAATACTGCTCCAGAAAAAGTCAGCTCTCGTGAAGTGATTACTGCAAACCCCATTGTGTTGCTGACATCTTTTCCAATGCGGATTGGACCTTTTCCCAGTAGCGATCTGCGCATGCGCGGGCTGCCGGTCCACCATTTTTGGCAGGCGCCTTGGGTAAAGTAAACAAAAGTGCGCCCCTCGGTTTTCTGCTTAGGGAGCGGCTATAATCTGCACGTTTTCTTTTTTTTTTCTCTCTCTTTGGATTCCTGGTGGTGGGTTCCTACGTGCATACAATAATGGCTTTCTAAGAAAAGGGGTGAAGACGCTTGAGATAGGGTGCCTGGATGTTCCTCCTCGCCGCCCCTCCGTGGAGGGGCGGGCGAGGAGGAACATTCAGGCACCCTAGCTTGAGACTGACCACGCTGCCAGCACATGGCTGCCAGTGAGGGGGTTACGAAAATGAAAAAAAAAAAAAAGGGAGGGGGGGCGCTTCGAACACGGCAGATTAGTCACGAGAACGTTCGCCTGCTACCGTGACATTCATGTGAAAGGAGCGGGTGACGGGTCAGTGCGGGAGGGGCTGCAGGACCAGGATATTTTGTGCACTAGTTCTCCGAAAGCCAAACTTTCTTGGGGGTGCGCCTTACTGCCATTTTTAGTTCGCCGTGGCGGCCGCTACAGGGACCGGTACTGGAAAAAGGTCCATTATCCAAACCTTTCGGGCTTTTTTATCTCTAGGAAAGGTATGAACGCTGGCTTTTCCCGGTACTGAGCGATTTCTATGCAGCGGTACAGAGCGCATTCGATTGCTTTTTGGTTTTGCGTTCTCGATCCCCACGATTCCGAACGCTCCGGCTCCTTCGCCCGGTACGCCGATCAACTACAAACAGCTTCGGAAAAAAGGCGCGCGGCGGCGCCACCGTTGCTGGAAAGTGCGAATAAAACAAACTTTACTCCATGAATGTTTATTGCGTAAGCTAAGCATCGTTACTGTGCTCGTCACCTGAAATGCTTCGATATCTGCAGTTCGAACCAAGCGAAGCGACACTACTCAAGATTTTGGACCTGGGTAATTTCGCAGCGCAACTTGGAAACTCTTGTTTTTCTCCGAAAATAGGCCGGACGATTGCTGCAGGTTGATGCACCACCGCCCGCAGACTAGCCCCTTCGCGACGCCCCATAAAAAGCAAAGGTCAAATCAAGAAGGAGGTCGTGTGGGGGGAAGGGTAGCACACGTGCTTCGGTGGCAAATTTCTTAGCTTGAGATGGCCCTCATTGTCCTTTTTAGAAGAAATTGGCCATGGTGCTGACTGTCGCATCCGCCTGGCTTGACCAGCGGCGCAGCCGATGCGCGATCAGACGTCCGCATGTCTTGAGACCGTGCCTGTCACCAACGGGTCTAGAAAAACTCGTCAAAAGTGAACTCGTCGCAGCCAACTCGTCATAGGCCATCTCGCACTAGGGAAACTCGTAACCTAGGGCAACTGGACACTCGGCCAACTCGTCACAATTTCCGCTTTTCGTCTATCATGTTCAAATGAAAGAGTACAAAAGATAATTCTCATATGCGTGAACATTCTTACACTCCTCCTTCAATTCACCACCCTTTCCTTTGTCGCCTTCGAGGAACGCGCCAGCCAGACTGCGTATCTTATGTTTTTTTTCTTTGTGCAGCTAATTACGTGAGCCTTTTATATTAGATTTAGTTTGCCCGTTCTGTTTTTTCTAATACATTTTTTTTTCATTTTTGGTAATTAAGTGACGGCGCTGCATTGGGATTGCGATTTCGTTCGGTGTTTTCGCTTTTTAGTATTTTGATCTTTTATTTTCATGGTTCCCAGACAGTTTATCGAACGCCGTTTTATCGAACGCCGTTTTGTCGAAAAAATGCCCGTTTTATCGAACGCCGTTTTATCGAATGCCGTTTTATCGACCCACCTACGTCCGTTTTATCGAAAGTGCGGTTTTGCGGCTTGCATTGTAATTTTCGGGGTTTATTTTGTTTAACTGGCCATCGCATTAACCTAACCTGCAGTAACCTTCCTCCTACATTGTCTCTGCCGTGCATTACATAAAAAACCTATCTATATATGTTGACGCGCCTTTACAGTGATTTCGATAACCTTTGTTTTATTAAATTATTTTTACTTTTTGAGTCTTTATTGATTTCACTCAAGCATGTATGACCCCCTTGTTTATATTACAGAATTTGCCCCTATAGTACCAACCCGAACCCCGTGCGCAATATTCCTTAGATGTGTATCGGCGTGTTTAGGTTAGTGTTGAAAAATATATCCCTTGCGCCATGGTTCATCATTACGTGATCCAGAGTCTTGTACCCCACAATTGTTCTAGTCACGTGGTTTACCCGCAACTCCTACTCGGACCTTGGGGTCACACTGTTTGCATCTGGAGAAATGTTGGGCCAAGAACTTCTGAAAGATTAGTGCTATGTGACTGGAACAGGGGGGTTCCGACAGTGATAGTGAGACCCCAACAGAGGTGGTGGAGTCTAGGAGAATCGTCACAAGGGAACCTGTCACAGCCAACTCGTCATAGGTGAACTCGTCAAGCACGACAAGTCGTCAGAGGTCATCTCGCACTAGGGAAACTCGTAAGCTAGTACAGCTGGACAATTGCCCATCCCACCACAATTTACGTTTTTTGTTAAGCATGCTCAAATAAAAAAATACAGGATTTCGTATAATTTTCTACTTTTGCGTCAACACTCTTAGCCCCTCTTTTGATTCACCAACCTTACGTTTTCGTGGTGGCCTTGGAGGAACACGCCCGACCAGGCAGCGCATTTTGTTGGTTTTTTGTGTGCCTTGTTCAGGTATAATCGCACGGGCGATAGTATTGCTCGTTCTCTTTTTTTTTAATTTTTCCATTTTTATTTAGAGGTAATCGGGTCACGACGCTGTATTTTGAGTAGACCTTCATGATTTCTCCATTTTCGGTGTTTACTATTTTGATCTTACTGTTTTTATGCCTTATGATAAAAAGGCAAGAGCATGCACCCCAGCAGACATGCTGGGGTGCAACCAGAGGGAGATGAAAACGAACCAACCTGCAGTACGGTGACAATTTTGTACCTAACGTTTTTCTCGTTAGTTCATGCAAGGCAACGAGAACAGTAGTACAAGGCTTGGTAACCTCTTAGCAACTGAACTCAGATCCCATTAAGAATTAGGAATGCAGAAATCGGGAGAGACTTTTGCTAGCGTTCCAGTTAGGTTTTTGACATTGGACCCTCAAGCGCCAAGAAGTGCTTTACTTATGTACAACATACGCGGCGAAATAATTAGATTATGTGTCGACACAAAAGCGGTTTATACAAAAAGGTACGAAGCATATCGAGGCATTTTAATCAATACGCCACAATGCCGTGATATGCTTCGGATCAGAGGGGATAGAGACACAAGGAGATTCGTTATGGCAGTACCAGTTGCGCAATGAACACAGCAAAAAATTCTGGTGACATATTTCGCGCATCACAAAAACAAACAAAAAAAACACGCAGGAAATAAAAGTCAACTAGAAGACAGACTATAAATGTTTCTAAATAGGCCTGCTGTGGAGACAAGATTTGCAAATTACATAGCGAGGAGGAAATTAAAAAAACGTATCGCAAATTCTGTTACTCGAAAAGGCCGAGAAAAACACTTTCGATAAAATGGCTTCGATAAAACGTCCGTCGATAAAACGGCGTTCGATTAAACGGCGTTCGATAAAACGACTTCGATAAAACGGCGTTCGATAAAACGGCGTTCGATAAACTGTCCGGATCCCTATTTTCATGCCTGCTGACAAACGATGATTGTCAAGCTGGGTAACTTTCGTTTTGTTGGTCTTCATATCACCTATATATGGGAGCGAAAGTCAAGGCTGAACTTAAAAGTTTACCCCCCCCTCCCCCCCCCCCCCCACACACACACTCACACAAATTTGTGTGAAGATTATTTTATAGAAGGATACGAAAAGCAAAAAAGAAACCAGAAGTTGTACTGAAACCGAAAAGCCAATTTCAACCACCACCTGCAAACAAACAAGAGGCAAATATTTTGCCCTTTTTATAGATATATACACAAGCAGGCAAAAAGCTTCAAAAGATAACGCAAAAAGAAAAACAAAACAAAAGAAAGAAAAGAAAACGCAAAAGAAAGAAAAAGTCGACCCCCCCCCTCCACAGGAAAAGTGACAAATATTTTTTGGAAGGAGAAGAAAAAAATAAACCTGAAAAGAACCCCCTTACCCAGTAAAAAAATGGGATTTTTTTTTTGCAGCAAGAAGTGAAATAAGAAGGCGACAGAGGAACATGTGTTAAAAAACAGAAAAGCCATTTCAACCACCGCCTGCAAACTAACAAAAGCAGAGGACCCCCCGAACTCGGAAGAGGTCAGCCTGGGAGTAATTATAAGATTAGAAGCCACTAACTTGCTCTCCCCATTTCCTCGACATCGGCCAAAAATGGAACCGTGAGATGACTCTTCCTAGCACGAGAAGGTCAGTGCTACCACTTTTCCTAGTACGGGATCACCTAGAACGAGATGCCCCATTTGACCAGTTTCCCTATGACCAGTTTTCCTAGGACGAGTTGGCTGCGACGAGTGGGCCGGTTCCCGTCACCAACCTGTCTTACTAGCGGCGTATCGCGAAATGCGCGGCTTCCTGGAACACGGTCGGACTTGCAAACTATCTTCTTACACGGGAAGGGAGCGTTAAGCCTGGCCGTGCCTGGAAATAGTTGCAGTGACTGAGAAAACTTCCGAGGGGGAGTGAGGGGGAGCAGAACTCACTACGCAGGCACCCGTGAAGTGCTTGCTCACAAGAAACTTATGGCACTTCGCAGGGATTTCGTTACAAGGCGGAGGGGTGAACAAAAGCCTAGAGCCCTGACAGGAAATTGGCGTTGAAAGCATGTCTGAGGCTGGTTTCTACAAAAGTAAATTCGTTATGGCTGTTTAGCAGGGCGTGTGGAGGTCTGTGTGACCAGCAGGTGTGCATAAAGAGCTGTTTTTTTTTCTTTGTGGGGAAGGGGGGTGGGGGGTGGAGAGGTAGGCGCGATCTGCACTTCTTCAAGTGCTGATCGTCAGGGGTGTTGAGGTGGTGTACTTCCGTATTTTAGCGCGTATAACGTGCCCTTGCATAAAACCCGCACCCCCAATTTCTGTCTGCGAATAAAAAAAAACTGGCGAAGCTTACACTAACTCCCGCAAGGCTTGAACAATAGCTAAGCTAGAGGATTTTTTTCTATATAGACACTGAAGGACACAACACCACGCAATGCATTATGTATGAAAGTGTTTCTTTGTTGATTTGATTGATTGTGGGTGCTTAACGCGCCGACGCTACACAGGCGATGAGGCGCGCCGTAGTGGAGGGCTCCGAATTCATTTTGACCACCTGGGGATCCTAAATGTGCGCGCGCCTAAATCTCGAAGACACGTGCGTTTCGCTTTTCGCCTCCATCAGAAAAGCAGCCGCCGCAATCGAACCTGCCTCTTTGGGCTCAACAGCATAATGTCAGATCCACTGAGCTGTTACTTTTTCTGCGTGCTATTTAATACGAATTTGAATGCATTTATCATTTTAGTGTAATTAACTGGGTATGACGGCATATTTACCTAACTTCCTACATCAAAAGCACACTCGCTCACCTACATCATTTTTTAAATGGAAGACGTATAAACATCGCTTTAACCTTACAAAACAAGCTCGTAATGCAAGTTTTCCGTGTGACGAATATTCTGGTGATACGAGAATTCCTCGTACGAAATCCCTGTGACGAGTTGGCATTCCTGACAAGTTTACCTGCTACGAGTAGGACTATGACGAGTGGACTTGTGACGAGTGGACCCACACGTCACAAGCCCGCTCGTCACCGGAAATCTCGTCATAGGCCAACTCGTCACACCGGCCCTTTGGTACAGTGCCATCTCGAGATAAGAACTGTCGGGCAAAGGCCTTCTCGTCGCATGAATTTCGTTACAGCGCGGCCGTGTAAACAAAAGCATAGAAGCCCTGACCGGACATTTGAGTTCAAAGCCAGTCCGAGGCTGGTTTCCACAATGGTAAATTCGTTACGGCTGATTAGGAGGGCGTGTGGAGGTCTCCGTGACCAGCAGGTGAGCTGGTCACCTGCTGGTTTATTGTCAATCGCGGCTGTATATTGTCACGTCGAGGATGAGTGACGGCGCAAATAGGCTGAAATCCGACATGGATGAGTTCGTCGCGTACAATGGCTTGTATCAAAGGGGAACGAGCCCACTCGCCACAAGCCCACTCGTCACAGGAAAACTCGTCGTAGGCCAACTCGTCACACCGGCCTTTTCGTACAGGGCCATCTCGAGATAGGAACGCTCGTGCGAGGTGCCTTCTCGTCACGTGGATTTCGTTACACCGCGGCCGTGTGAACAAAAGCCTAGAAGCCCTGAGCGGAAATTGGCATTTAAAGCCGGCCTGAGGCTCGTTTCTACAATGGTAAATTCGTTACGGCTGTTTAGGAGGGCGTGCGGAGGTCGGTGTGAGCAGCAGGTGTGCATAAAGAGCTGTTTTCTTTTTTTTTCTTTTGCTGGGGAGGGAGTAGGGGGGAGAGGTCAGCGCGATTTGCACTTCAAGTGCTGATCGTCAGCGGTGTTTAGGTGGCATACGTCCGTATTTTCGCACGTATAACCTGCCCTTGCATACAACCCGCACCCCCACTTTCAGTCTACGAATTAAAACAAATAAAAATTAGCGAAGCTTGCACCAGCTCCCGCAAGGCTTGAACCATAGCTAAGCTGGAAGATTTCTTTCTATGTAAACACTGAAAGACACACCACCGGGCATTGCTTTAGGTTTGAAATTGTTTATTTGTTGTGGAGGGCTCCGAAATCATTTTGACCACCTGGGGATGTTTAATATGTGTGCGTCGAAATCTCGAACACACGGACGTTTCCGCTTTTCGCCTCCGCCCGCCGCGGCCGGGAACCGAATGCGCTTCATTGGGCTCAACAGCACAGCGTCATATCCAGCTGCGCCACCGCAGCGGGCAATTGTTTTTTTTAAATAATAATAATCTTTATTTCACTGAACTGAATACATATTCGGGCCAGCCCAAGCCAAAAGATCTTATGGGTCCTTTTGTTAACCTGTTCCGTTGTCGCTTTTCACGGGGGTGGTAGTAGTCATCGTCGGACGGCACCCCCTACGGCTCCCTCGCAAATACCAAGATGTCAACGATCGCATCGCAAGAATCCTGGCTGATCACGACGGCTGAGCCACAGTCAATACGCTTCGGAATATTGCCCGCAACATCCGCTTCCGGTACTGATGAAGTGAACAACGTCGCAACCCAGCGTTGAAGACGCCTACACAACGAGACAACAGTGCAATAGTACAAATAGTACAACAGTACAAAGAGAGTGCAATAAACATTTTTTTTTATTTCATGTACAACCTGTTCACTGCGTCATTTATAACAATTTGTTTACTTTTTTTTGCGTGCCATGTAATACAAATTTGCAGGCTATTATAATTTTAATATGTCGAGGTATGGCGATATATTTACCTAACTTCCTGCGTTAAAAACTTTGAAAGAACACTCGCTCGCCTACATCATTTTGAAATGGACGACGTATATATAGCAGGCGGAAACATCGCTTTAGAAAACAAGCTCGTAATGCGAGTTTTCCGTGTGACGAATATTCCGGTGATACGAGAATTCCTCGTACGAAATGCCCTGTGACGAGTTGGCCTTCCTGACCAGTTTACCTGTGACGAGTTGGCCTATGACGAGTGGACTTGTGACGACTGGGCCTAGACCCGTATCAAAGATACAGCAGGCACACTGGAGGGTTGTGGGTTAGGCTGAGCAGCGGCTGGAGCCATGGCCTCAAGTTCACGACGCACTATTCAGGTCACATTTTCGGAAGTCGGTGCCGCCTCTGTCGAACGCAACTGAGCTGGTGTTGGCTGGGCGTTGTCGGTGCCCGATGATGTCGCAGCCGTGTTCTGGTGTCGTGTGAAATGGTGAACGATGCATGCGGCGGCTTTTCGCCTCCTCAAAGCGACGACATTCGGTGATAATACCGTCTACTTTGTCACAGTTCTTGAAAACCAGGAGGTTGAACGCGTCGTCCACTATCCCCTTCAAAATGTGTTGCACTTCGTCTTCCTCGGACATTTGTCGGTCAACTTTTTGACAAAGGGCCAGTACGTCGAGAATGTACGTGACGTAGCACTCCGCGGGACTCTGCACGCGAGAAGCGAGATTGTTCTTTGCGGTTGGCTGCCGACTAGCCGACGTCCCAAATATGGCTTTGAGGTCTTCCTG
Organism: Haemaphysalis longicornis; assembly: GCF_048455015.1. Classification (NCBI taxonomy): domain Eukaryota; kingdom Metazoa; phylum Arthropoda; class Arachnida; order Ixodida; family Ixodidae; genus Haemaphysalis; species Haemaphysalis longicornis. Next base: position 43,331,136 of record NW_027526204.1, read on the forward strand.
GACAACGTCCCAGCTGGTGAGGCGTGCCTAGTTCGTGAGAAACCATGTTAGGGCCATACCTTTGAGGCAGAAAGAGGGGTTGGCAAGCATGATCGTCTGATCCCAGCGGTTGTGGCCACTGACACGCTCGTACATCATGATCCAGTCTTCCACATCATCGTGAGCCGTGCCATAGAAGAAGGCAGGGTCCCGGGGGTGCGACAAAATGATGTGGGGCCGCTAGGTAACAATATTTTCTGTGCCCAAATTTACATGGCGAAATTGCTCTGGTATCAGGTCTCCTTTCAAAACAAAAGTGCGGGTTGTTTTGCTTTTCGCCGCCCCCCCCCCCCTGAACAGCGCTTCAGCTGCGTTTAAAGTGTTCAGACATATGTGCAGGTAACACAAAGACATAGTCACACACACCTCTGCATCACCCTGCCAAACTACATCGGTAACTAGCATTGTACATACCAGCTAAGTACCCAACCTCAACGCCATCTAAAGCAGTCCAGGTCACCCTAACTTTTCCATCCCCCCCTCCCCTCAACCACAAATGAAAAAAAAGCAGCGCTTCAGGGCGTTATACACGCGTGCAGGTCGCACAGACCTCCCCACGCCCTCCTAAACAGCTGTAACGAGTATTCGCAGCGAGCTCGACATATATGGCTACAGCGCCGCGCTTGTATAGCGCGGATGCTCCGCTGAGCAGTAGCGGGAGAATGCACACTGTGGGCGCGCTTCGTGCCTTTTTCGCACCGAAAGTGCGCATTAAAGGCGCAGACAAGAGTGGCATGTTGTAGTTCGGTTCTCCAGCACTCAATGTATTGCGCGGAAGCGACAATAAGCTTTCATTACTGCGTCGAGAAAGCGGCACCCATCGGGAATCTCAAAACGGCCGAAATAATGTCACTGAACCTGTACGCCGTGGTTCGTAGCAAGCTCGATCTTTCCCATGTATGACTTTGAACCTTCATTAAAAACAGAAACAGGGACAAATCAGGAAGCCTCAACCTCTAGAATTCAGTTTACCACAGCCGTTTCAAATGCTTTCATTGGTAGCATGACGTTTTATTCCATTTGTGGGATGTCCTGGAACGGTAACAGCCCTTCCGGGACTGCCCCGACACTTTTGTAGGAGCTTACGATATTTTGTTTTGTGTGTTCGAGCGGCAACATAAAATTTCTGAATTTTAACCAGCGCATAGATATAAATGCAAACGTTCAAAGGGTCTTTTACGCGCAGCCTTAAGCCCGTTCTACATGGAGCGAATTTCGCCTGCGAATCCTCTGGAACGAACATTCGCACTTGTGAAGTTCGCAATGCCAGGAATTGTCGTCTACATGGGGCCTGCGAACGCCGCGATTTTCGCATTTCAGATGCGCCTTGTTTGCAGACTGAATTAAGTTTGCCACCAGTAAAGGTTGTTGTGATTTTAACAAGGGTGGTTTTATTTTCCTTTCTTCGCAAGTTGTTTCTGCCTGGTTTGCGGTAAATATAAGTTTATTTGCGGTTTTATATAAGAATCGCCAATTCTTTATCATTATACGCACACACAGCAGAGAAGACAAACGTTTTGGTGTGCCCGCGCTTTTATCGCGCTCATACAAGCAACGTCATCTGGTTTCCGAGCGTGCAAGTGGTGCCGAGCTGTGCTCCAATTGGCCGCAGGTCCGGCCCCTCTACACCGCACACGCCGGACGAGCGGCGTTTGCCCGACCGCTTCAAATGTTTGGCACTTTGCCGCAGCAACGAAAAAAGGTGGTTTTGCCGCACGAGCGGCGCCGCATCAGTGAATTCGCAGGCGAAATCGCTCCATGTAGTACGGGCTTCGTTAAGTGAACTTGTAGCGACTTTGAAGGCAGTTTAGGTGAATATCGCAAGTGAAATTGCTAACTCGCGCAGTGCCATCAATGTATGATGTTTAGCTAGATTTTTGCAAAGTGACCAGCAGGGTTACCGTGTGTAAGCCAAGCTTCTTGGACCTCACAGTGAGCACAAATATTTTGTTACGGCCCCGCTGTTGAATATTTGCGTTACTTTTAAAATCCAACAGTTTCCTAGAAAAGCTAGATGTGTTTGCAATTTTGCGTAATGTCGCTTATAAAGACAGTTTAACATCAGTCAATCACGAAACAGTAAAGATGGTAGATGAAGTTGCTCAGTCACAGATGTGGTAAAACGTTCTTCTTTATTTTTATTACAAAATAACGCAACGGGTTCCCGGTAACTGCTCTGCGTTGTCAACTGAACATTGTTTTTGTGTTGGAATGTAATTATTAAAATTTTGTGTGCTTTTCTTTTCTATGGGTTTTGACCAATGTTCCAAACGTAGCGAGAAGAGAATGCATTTAACGCGGAAATCCAGCTGTTCGCAATAAGAATTACTTGCAATTAGAAGTACCCTAGTCGTCGTGTCCCGTAGCGGCAAAAAAGCAGTACTTCAACAAGTAAATGTGTGTATTTTTAAAACTGGGTGGCCTCCTTTTGGTCCAACATTGTCCAGGAATTGTAGCTAGCCTTTTTCAAAGTGATATTCAAAGCCAGCATCATGGGCAAAAAAAATTCCAGTGAGTCGTGGCGCACACTCAGCACACATGTGGGCAGCAACGTGCATTAAATTACGTTATTTGTGCTCCCTCATTAAACTTAGGTCCACCTTAAGAGGTTAAGGCTTAACCATATTGGGCATTCGGTTTTGCTGAGCAAAACACGTGTTTATACGAGGCGATTTATGTCATGATTTAGAAATGGGATAGTAGAGTGGAATAAACTTTATTATATGCCTGCAAAACTCGCGTGCACGCACGCTAGTCGACCGGGCCACCTTCGGGGGGACGTCTTGGCTAGGTTTCTTCTCCCCACATGCGGGGTGTCGGAAGCCTGCCTCGTTGTCGCCTCTTGGGCTTCCTGGACGGCCCAGAGTTGTTCTCCTTGGTCGTAGGATGTCAGCGCCGCTGCTAGTAGCGGCGGAAGGGTTCCGGACTTTGCTTCTTCGGGGTGTTCATTGCAATTCCACAGCATGTGCGTTAGAGTAGCCGTCTCCCTTCGGCAGACCCTGCACTTGCTGTCTGGGTAGGCATCGGGGTATTGTCTGTGCAGAAGTAGCGGCGTTAGGAGGGTTCCGGTCTGCAGTTGTCTGAAGATGACGGCCTGGGCTCTGTCCAGCTTGTCGCTGGGTGGAGGGAGAGTCCTGCGAGCCAGGCGATACGCTTTGGTGATCTCTTGGTAGTGGACGAGCCTGTCCTTAGTGCTGAACCAGAGTTGTGTGGCCTATTCGTTGCCAGCGCGGAGAGATAGAGCGCGCGCTGCGACGTGGGCCGAATGGGATAGCTAAAAATGACACACAAAACGCCACAGCGCAGACGCAAACTCACAACTGCTTGATTTTACCGAGAAATCCCACTTTAATACTTTTGCGCATCTACAGCAATATTCTTTAAATAATGCATAAAAATTAGCAAGAATGCCGCAGAGTATAACCAACGACAGTCCAAAAATGGTATTTATTTTCGAAAACTTGCGGGTAGAATTCCCTGTCAAAGGCGCTTGCGTGTGTTAACACGTCCCCGTTATTCTATGGATGATAGCGGCCAGGCTGTTTGCATTGTAATTGTTTTTGTTTGTTCTTTCTACAAGGACACAGCGCAGTGTTACAGGGGTGTGTCAAATGTACAAATATGAACGAGTCTGATCGTTTCTTACCTGTTTAATGTAGGTAGTCACTTTTCCTTTAAATATCCACCACGCCACCTTCAAAAAGCACCCTTTGATGTTCCCAAAACGACCAGATGACTCCACTCATAAATAAGAAAAGTGCAAACTGTCGAAGCAATGTTTATAACACGTTTCACGCTCTAGCGGTGACCACGTATGGCGACGATGTTTTGTGCAACTAAACTGGCGCATTATCCCGCAACGGTCGCTGATTACGGCGTTTTTAGATGAAATCCACAAGCAGACGTAACTATGCCGACTGCTTACTGCCAAACAAGACCACATATTCGCTTCTTTATCGTGTGCAGAACGCGCCTTGCACCGCATGAAATGTGAACGAGCAGACGACGCGAGAGCGCCATCCATACTCACGGCTGAACCCGACCACGGCTGGACTCGACCCTCGAGGAGAGTCGAGTCCGGCCAGTGTTGTACGGAACGGCTTTACAAGGAACGGCGTTCCTGGAACAAGTTCCTCTTTGGAGGAACGGAGGAACGCCACCGTTCCATTAAGGGTCGGTGGAACTGTAACGGTAACTCGTTACGTTTTCGAAGGAACGGCCGGAACGGCGTTCCTGCCGTTACATCGCTAGGATTTGGCTGTTTTTGATGCCAAGGCTCGAGTACAAAAATCCACAAAGCGCTGCTGCGTTTCTCTTCCTATAAGATGGTCAGTTTGCCCGCCCTTCAGCCGTACGTGCTTCCTCGAAGGTCAAAGGCAGAAGAATAACCACGCAGCAGGCCGCAGCTTGTGCTTGCTTTCATGCTGGTTGCTTACGCGGCGTTCGACGGGTGAATACAAGGTAAATATAAATGGTAGCGAAGCTTCGGGCGAAAAGCGGTTCAGAACCTATTGCCAGCGGCATCAGCATGGGGGCTTATGGGAGTGGCGATTGAAGCGCGACTAGGTGAGGAGGGAGCAAACAAAAAAACCAAGTTTCGTTCTACAACAAAACAACAATTATATTTTACGAACGATATTTATTTCTGAATCACATTTATTTAGGCCCAGTGTGCAAATAATTTATGAAAATGCTGTTCATTCTCAAAAACCTTTTTTTGTAGCGCCCTCTGAAGACTGGCACATGTCATTGCTCTGTGATGCAGTCCTTGTAGTGATCGGAAAGGCGCTCCTAAAGTTCGTCTGCTAGGAAACGCCCCTTGCGTGTTTTGGTGGTGCGCATTTGCATTCGTTTTTCCTTGTTAATTTGTGTGCACTTAATTTTTGCTGTGCGTGGAGTTGCGAGGTGCGTTGTATCGTCGGTGAACACGTGTAGTACCGTGCCCGGCGGGCACGGTGAACTACGGGACGATGCTGCCAACGGTTGGAGCGGAGCGCTTTCGTCGGTACCTACAGAAACGACGTGCTGCAAAAGGTTGCAACAGCAACTCCCGTCCATCTGGCGTTCTACTGCACCATTTTCCTCTCATTTCCAGAGGTAACGAGAAACTATAGTACTGTTAATACGTGCACGGGGGATGTGTAAGAGGACGTGGTGTTGCTTCAAAAAAAATGGGTCTACAGCTTTGTTATGTCACAGTTATCTCTTGATTTCACCTCAGGCTGGCTCGGAGCAAGTGGTGTCAATTTTTCTAGGACTTCTCAGCGTAGTACCACTCGAATTTAAACGAGTCGCTTTAATTGTCTATCTCAGTGTCTTCTCTATTGCATTACAACGCTTGTAGTAAGCTTCCCGCACTTGTATGCGCAAGCATTATTTCCATCGCAGTACTGTGTTGTGCTGCTTCGTGCTGCGCTGCTGCCAGATCTTTTCTGCTATGTGCTTTTACATACTGCCGTCGCTTTCATTGTGAATTGATCCCCTTTTCCTCTTTTACTTATCTGTTGCGACACTTGCCTAATAATGCAACCAGGAAATTGCAGGCGTGAATGCTGAGTGAACTTCTGTAGAAACCCATGTCTACTTGATAAGACGCCGGTGCAGCTGCGGTGCGCTCGCTGCACTTCCCGGTGAATCGGCATTCCTGCGGCCCGGTTTTCTGCGTCAAGATGCAGTGCCTAGTTCTTTTCTCTTGTTTCGAAGTAGTTCTGCTGTTGACGCTTTCATTGCTCATAATGCTATGTGTTACGGGTAAAGTAAATTTTTCGGCGCGTAAGGAAAATCATAATGCATGTAGTGCCCACGAACATTTTGTACTTATTGTATACGTGCTGATTTTGTGCAGTGTGGTAAATTTCTTTTATGTTTATCCTGGAATAAAATTCAAATGTCTTGATTATAGCATGACTGCGTTATTTCTTCTCTTAGAACAGAAGTACACAAACTGAGCAAGCATTATATAACCTTGATCTATACTTAAGGCACGCACGCAACCTGCGTATGTGCGACGCAATTAAACCCAACAGTGGCGTTGGTAGAAATTGGTATTGGGGTAAAGAGTGGGCACGTTTTTTATTGAACGGGGAGCCAGGGAGAGTGGTCAAGCGTCATTTTGTGCTCTGTATCCCAAGGCAGAAAAAAAATTCCGGTCGGGGGGGTACGTTTGCCACCCACTGCAATCAAAATAAGCAACTGATTGCTTTTATACAGCAGTGGAAGGCATGAATACAGAATAAAGGTTCAGAGAAGATGCAAGATGTTTTTATAAACAGCGAAGCGAATCATACGACAGTATCTAAAGTACGTTTCTCTAGTCACGAGTATAAGCTGGCGTTGACTTGAAGCACACACGCCAAGGGCTCGCCAATTTGCGTCAGATGGCAATGATATGAGCCCTCAGTGATCGGAGGCCTGCTAAAGCTATTTTGAAGTCAAATTTTCCCGCTAATGCCACCAAAATGACGTCACTTTCTGACCGGATCTTGCGTCACATCCTGTTTATTCTTTGTTCCGCCGGAAGTGTTCCCTCCTCACACAGATGGCGCTAAGCCCCATGAGCAGCTAAAGAGATGCCATTTTCTGAACGTAGGGGCTTCTATGGAAGCTTCGCTACCAGTTATATTTACCTTGGTGAATAGCGTAGCCGCGCGAATGCTTTTCACCCTTTATCGTTTGTTCTTTATCGTTTGTAGAATTGTTCCCTGGCGGGGAAAGAATAGAGAGTTTTAGCAGTCCGTCCGTTCTGTCGTATGCGTTGTTACTGGATTGACCGGGACCCGCCTGGGCACTTGGGCATTCGTAGTGGTAGGGGGATTAGTTCCGCGGGCCTGCCTTCGCCATGTCCGCGCCTCCGCAACCTTCCTACTCGCCCTTCCGCGCGCTCAGGAGCAGACCGGTTCCGGTAAACCCGGTAACAACGTAGCCAACGAAACGGGCGGAGCGCTAAACGGGATCCGGACATTTCGGTGTCGGACATTTCGGCCCAGGACGTTTCGGTGGGGACATTTTTGTGCACGGACATTTTTGTGCACGACATCTTGGCCCAGACATTTTGAGTGAGGGGATGTCCCAGGCATTCTTTGAACATTTTAGTTTTAATATTGTACTTTCGTGAATTGATATGATTTTACGTTCGAGACTTGTGCTTGCGCCAGCGTTCGTGGAAACGAACGCTCAACCCTGGCGGAGCACTACCACGTGAAATTCAATTTCTGTAGTAGATGGTAAAATATAACGTTGTTAATTTGGATCCGTTCAGCCATTTTTTATTTTAACATTCATATGAACAACTCTAATACTTTAAGTGTTACCAAAGCACTTTCCTTTCACTTCACCCAACGGTGCAAGACGCTGCTGCTTTTAGTCGGTTCCTCCCCCCACCCCCAGCAAAACTTTTGCGAAAAAAAAACAACAGAAAAACGAGGTCGATTAAGCGCATGTGGATTTCGTTTTAATTATTCTCTCAATCAATCTCGCCTTCGTTGCATTCGGTGTCAGTTCTACTTAAAACTAACAAACTAACCATCGCACTTACGGTGGCGTTACTTAGGGGAGGGGAAGCTGAGCCCCGCCGGCAATCATCCCCCTAGGTAGAGAGAGAGGGGTGTCACTTGTGCTTCACCATTGCGTCGACTGGACTTCGAAAACTTGGAGACCACTGTTGCCGCTCTCGTCACACTAGCCTATTCCTTTTTTTTTTTTGCTCCTTATAATGGGAGAAAGCGATGTATGTCTGGGGTGTCCATGATATACGCGACTTTGTGAGTTAATTCCCAAAGGGGCGACTGAAGGCGCAGAAATAGCGATTCCTGGAGTGGCGGCGCCGTCGGTATGTCCGCGACGCGCGGAAGGGTGTAGCCAGCAAACGATAGTGGCCATTGTGTTCTCGGCGGCTTTTTGGGTGGCTTTTTGTGTCACATTATAGAGGTTTCGTGAGCCCATGGTGAATGTAAAGATTTTGCTCTGTTTTAAACGAGAAGTGTGCTATGTCATTGTTCTGAATGTATCACCCAATTGCTGCAAAAGCCTCCACTAAGAGGCTAGCAGTATGTTCTACATAAAAAATAAAAAAAATCACTGCGGTGACGCTTCGGAGACCGTGAACTCCACCACGCCAGTAGGATTTTCAGGGGAAACCGAAAATAATATGACTGAAAAAGAAATCTGGTCGATATTCGAGCGTACAGGCGGGAGGTGGGAGGGGAGGGGGGGGGGGGGCGCTAGAACAAAGAATTAAAATGTGCTAAATGTAGGCTTGTAAACATTAAACGAAGGTTGGTTGTCCCGAACACAACGGGTGGAATTTGTATGCACAACCGGTACGCGCTTAATCAGCATTTAGGACATTAGAACCTGCGGCTGTTTTCCAAAAGGCCCGTTTTTCCTCCCCGACAATATCATAGACCAGTGTTCGCGCGAATTCATTTTAGCAAGGCAGCCCAGCCTACGTAATACTCTTCATAAGGTTTTCTTCATTCTGGGGGCTAGCTAATGTTTGTTACATTTTGGATATTGAGAGTATGCATGTAATTTATGTAATTTGAGGGTGTGTAATTTAAAAAAAACGTGTGCTAACGAATTCAATCGGCTGATAACAGGTGTCCCCAGGAAGAGGTATTAAACAAAAATATATAAATGTAGAATTTCTAAAAATACCTGGCAAAGATCGAACATGGCATGAATCAAGAAAATAAATTCACTGCTCCAGATTGTTGTCTATAACCCACGTTAAGCGGAAATAAAAATATAACGACTGTCGCAAACAGGCAAGCACCGGATAATTTGGTCGCCGAAATGTCCGTACACCGAAATGTCCGTACACCGGAATGTCCTCGCACCGAAACGCCCATACACCGATATGTCCGTACACCAATATGTCCGTACACCGAAATTTCCGCACCGAAATATCCTGCACCGACATGTCCTACACCCGTCTGGAGCTTGTCCGGTGCTCCCGGAAAAAATTCGCCTAGGAGCGGTTCTATTGATTATCTTTATCTCCAGATAATCTGCTGCCGGTGGTGTTAATATTCGTATAATATACGTAGTTCGATGTGAGTTTTAAATGTCTCACTTAATTTCGCCCCAGGATTATCCGACACTATATTTTAATTTAAAAACCTAACTGTAACGTTAATGCAACGACACGTTTCAATTTTTGAAGTGGAACTGGAACGCGTTCCTTTCGCAATAAAGGAACTTGTAACGGGAACTCGTTTCAAAATTGGCAAGGAACGAGGAACGAGCTTTCGTTCCTATTTTGGAGGAACGTGTACAACACTGAGTCCGGCCGTGCCACACTAGGAGTGGTTCGTCTCGCCGCCGCCAGGGACCGACTGTGTTCGATCTCGGGGCGACATTGTTGAAACCAGCCTCGGAACCGCTTTCAATGCCAATTTCCGGTCAGCGTGTCAAGGCTTTTTTTAAATGCGGAGCATTTCTTAGGCTCACGATGTCACTCGTCGATGTTGTCGGCGCCGTCCACACGCTCACTGCGCATGCGCGTCGCGTCGAGGCGCAGGTGCGCGTCTCTCCCCCGTACCCTCCTCGCTCTCAACAACAGGTGTGGCGGTGCGGGAGGAGCGCGTGTACCCCGTGCGCTCCGTCGCTCTCAACAACAGCTGCGGCGGTGCGGGGGGAACGCGTCTCTGCGCGCATGCGTCGTAGCTACCCGTGCGCTGCGTCGCGCTCAACAGTAACGGCGGCAGGGCGTGTACACGTGATAACGGCATGGTGGGTGCGTGGAAACTTCGCGCGCTTGTGTACGGAAGTGTGCGCATGCGCGTCTCTCCCCCGTACTCCTCTCCCTCGAACGCGGGCGGTGTGTATATAAGCGGCGGAGTGCGCGTTCGGAATTCAATCAAGGGCGTCTTTGCTTGGCTTTCGCTTGACGCCGGACCCCCGGATCTTGACCCCCCCCCCCCCCCCCGACCCGAACCCGGACCTGGACCCGCTGCCGCCACCGTTCTTGGACCGGACCTGCTGCCTACCTCCGGGCCCGGGGAACACGCCTCGGGCCTGGAAAGTGGACCGCCAGCTGAAGCCCGAACCAGCGGGGAGCCGACCCCCGCGCGCGCGGTCGCCTTCCTGGCCCTCCTGTAGGGCCTCCCCGGCGCTTCCATGAAGTTCCGGGCCCCGCCTCCGAAGGAGCACTGTTTCGAGTTCAGTGCTCCGAAGGAGGCCACCGTCGACGACATTATCGACGGAATCTACATGACCGTCGGCCCTGAGGGCCTGCGGGCGCTCCAGCATCAGGGCGCATTTCGATTCTGCGCGGCCGTGGCCTCGGCTGCCGCCGCGGAGAAAGTCAACGTGGCCGGGGACTTCAAAATCCTCGGCAAAACCTGCCCGGTGACCTGCATGGGGTCGCAGATCGTCTTTATGACGGCTCTGCGCCTCAAGCTTTTCATCAGCAACGACGACCTGGCCGCTGCGCTCACCCCCTACGGACGAGTCATCAGCGTGCACGACCAGACCTTCAAGGGCCACCCAAAGGTGGACAATGGCATCCGAGGCATCAAGATGGAAATGCGGAAGCCGGTGCCCAATTTCATCTTCGTGCGAGGGTGCAAGGTCCAGATGGAGTACCGGGGGGTGAAGCGGGTATGCTCGCGGTGCGGTCAGCCAGGCCACAACCGGGGCGACTGCCAAGCCCTCTGGTGCGACCGCTGCCAAGCCTTCGGGCACGAAGCGGAGCACTGCATCGCCGAGTGCCGCAAGTGCGGGGGCCACCACCCGACCGCAGACTGCCTGAAGCCCCGCTCCTACGCCGCAGCCCTGGACGAGTTCCCGGCCCTCCCAGGTGGTGCAGCGGAAAAGCCAGGAGTTAGCGACGACCCAGACAACGAGGTGGAGGGCTTCCAGGCAGGGCGCGAAAACCCAGACGACGACGACAACGAAGACGACGACGACAACTTCTCCTTCTCTCTGGACGCCGTGTCTTCGCCACTCTCTCCCTTCGGGGAAAGTGACAGTGTCACTGAGAGCAGCGCGGAGCACACTGCCGAACCACCTGCAGTCCGAGAGCCCCAACCAACCAGCCAAGGACTTCAAACGACGGCCACGACAACTCCCCTTCCACCGAGGGGACGCGGGGTACCCAGCCGCATAAGCGCTAAGGCCGCCAAGCCGGCGTCGCCTGGCGCGAGTGCCTCCGGACTCCCTGCGACCCCGCCCTCAAAGGCCAATTCAGCCTCCCGCCCGTCAGAGACGCTCGCGACTGAGCCCCCGGACCCTGGCGCGCTGGCTCACGCCAGCGTGGTAGCCCCCACTGCCGACGTCCAAGACATGGACCTGAGCAAGGACCCTGCCAAACGCGGCCCGCCTTCGTCCGGCGAGTCGGACAGCGCAAAGGACTGTAGTAAGAAGCCCCGACCAACCTGATTTCTATTTTGTTTACAAGAAACAAATGTCAACGCAAGTAGCGTCATACCTTATAATAATGCTTGTGCATTTTATGTCTTTGAATGCCCAAGGCTTCCGCAGCCTGGACAAACAAAGGGAAATTATGCACTTCGCTCGAGCGCAAAACGTTGACATTTTGTTTCTTCAGGAGTGCAATTTTCATTCACCGCTCGATGTTTCCTTGTTTCGCACTCGGTTTTCCGTAGACGCTTTTTTCTCGCTTTCCAACTCAGTTGCCTGCGGTGTAGGTGTCGTTTTTTTGCGTTCAGCCTTTCGCCAGAAAGCGCATGTTATCTTCGGTTTAGACGGTCGTACGATCGCCGCCGAGTTTTATCTTGGTTCACGGCGTGTGCGCGCCGTAAATGTGTATGCGCCTGCGCAGCACAACCTTTCGTCTGATTTCTTTCGCTCGCTTGATGTTTATTTGCTTGATTCTTATGCTACGTTTTTGGTTGGGGACTTTAATTGCGTCCTGGACCCACAGCGAGACGTGAGAGGTCCAGGGCAGCGTAGGCCTTACTGGGGTGCGCGCGAGCTGCGCGAGCTCGTGTCTAACTTCCGCCTCACGGACGCGTGGGTTCACTTGCACGGCAGCCAATTTGCAGCCACGTGGGCGAGGGGGGCAGCGGGGAGCCGGCTTGATAAGTTTTTCTTTCCCCCTGAACTCGTGCGCAGCGTGGTGGGCTGTGCGGTACTCGCGTTTCCGCCGGGGACGCCGCGCGTGTCTGACCACCTCCCGCTATCGTGTATGTTGCAGTGCGAAGCCAGGGCACTGGGCGGCGACTTTGGCTAGTTTCGGTTTCCGAAATTGTGGCGATCCTAGCGGCACGGTGCTGCGGCGTGGCCCTTCCCTTTCCCTCAGTGTTTCTTTCTTTCCACACCGTCAACGCTTCCGCGCCTCCTCACGCATGCGCAACAGCTCACCAGCGCCAATATTTTTTTTTTCTTTCTCTCGGCGCGCACGGCGGGCCAGTTCGGTACGTGCGTGAGCGAGCCGGCGTGCGAAGGGTTGCGCGGGTTGCCTAAACGCTTCCACGGGCGGAAAGTTTCGCTGCATTATAAAATACATTCGAATGTATTCTAAATATGGGGCAGCGGAGGAAGGAGTGTTACCACTCCTGCGCAGCTCTGTGGTGCAGCAACACAGGGCGGTACAGTTCGACCAAGTTTCTCGCCTTCTCCAAAGACGACAGGTAAGCAAATTAGCTTTGTGCAAGTTATAGTGAATTCCTTAAAAGCCGAGTGATTGCACTCTTCTGTTTTCAAAATAATTCGCGCATGTAACGTGAAGTTAATGAGACATGTCACTCGTCTTGGAGTGGAAACTAATGTGCAAATATATCCCAGCTGTGCAGGTACGCAAAGTTTTAGTAGAAGTAAACGCGTCTTTGGCACGCACACACTTGCTCGCAAGATCAATTTGTGGTGGCACTGCCGTTTTTTGATGATTGCCTTAGTAACTGCTGGAACGTCGATTCAGTATACTTATCAAGGTATTTTTTGTTGTTTCGTGCAGCAGGTATGAGACTAGGTTTGGGCCCCAAGTCGAGGACGGTTTGCGACTTCATTGGACGTTTCCTCCGGTGACTCTCCTCAATCCATCCAATGTCATCACGACGCACCTGCTCACAAAGAAGGCAAGCTCAACTGTACGCGCTTCTTGCCTTTCATGGCGTACATACTACCACAGTGCTGCGCCCTAAGCATTTTTTCCTCCCCCGTCTTGCTCCAAAACGTATATTTGCGACGAAACTACTGCCAAGCGTTGCTGCAGAGCTCCGAAAAATCTGACGTAACTCCGCGGTGTTCAATGCAAGTCGATTTTCACATGAAGCAGTGGAAGGCCAAACCGAAATACATGCGTTGTCTGCAGCCGCATTGCAAGCGTTTCGCTCATTAAAAAATAAATAAAACCAAGTAGCATTGCCGGCTTTGCTGTTCAATCTAAAGTGCGCGCCCGCGCCTTGTCATCTTATCGCGAATGGGTTTGGTGTTCCATAGTTCTGAAGTTAGAATGGTGATGCCGTATCGGACAGGATGAGATAAGAGGCGCTGTCCAGCCACGAGTTAGAGGGTAGCTTGTAACAACCTGGCCGATATATGCGGCTTAAAATACAGGAAAGCTTCTTTTTTTTCTGGGTGTCTTCTCCCTCCCGCCTTCCCTCCCACCCCCGGTAAGCAGACTGTTAATTCACGCGCCATTAAAAGAAAAGACGGGTGCGTTCGATTTGTGTTCTGTGTTCTACGACGTGCACATGGTTGGGCATTGTTTTTGTACGTAGATATAATCCAGCAAAGAGTGTCTACAGTGCGGTCATTGTGTTGCAACAGTTTTTTATGGCTGCATTTTGTTGGTGTGAACATGATTTCTCGGAAGTGTATGCAGGTTAATGGGCGGGTCAACGCTTTCTTTCAGAGTTTGCGTTAACTCGCCCGAATGGCAGGGATTGAAGCATACGTGTGCGTGCTTTCTTTTAACATATAGATTCCCAATTATTGTGTCTCTAACTGAAACGAATTTTTTTAATGTCTAAAGAACATTCCTGTCTCGAGGTGAGCCCAAGAAATAAGTATACATTGAGTGGAACTTTCAAGTTCTTTTCTTCTCCCGCCGAGGTGTGCGCGAAAAAAAATCTGTGTAGGGACTAGAACTTTCGAAGTTCTTCTTTCGTAATCAAGTATTGTGTACCTAAATGTGTATTCATGGCTGTAACTTTTGCGCAACTTTAGACGGAGACCGATACAAAAAGGGACTCGAAGACCTGTACCTGTCACCGTGTAAAGTTGCGCAAAAGTTACAGCCATGAATTCAGAATACCAACTAGCCCGCCTAACCGTGTTATTGTAAATGTGTATGTAGCACGTTTTTTCCCTTTTGTACAATATTGTATGCCTAAATTTGCATATGTCATATGTTTGCTTAGTCCAATACTGTGTACATAAAATGTATGTGCAATATATGGGTGTAGTACATGTGTTTTCGTGACTTCGAATCAAAGACGAACTCATATGAATTTTGAATAAATGCATAGCAAAAATAATGTTTGTGTGACACTCCAATTATTATCGCCACAAAGACAACAATTCGACACCAGAAAACGTACTATTACCTACATGTTTTCTTCGTTCAATTATTAAACATGTTACTGCACACATAACAAACGACGAGCGGCGGCGACCGCTCGTCCAACTTTAGCGCCTGGTGCCATTGTTGAGCGGCCCATGAGGCAGCGACCGGAGGGAGACGCGAAAGTTGGACGAGCGTCGGTTTCAGGGGCCGGCGCGCGGCGGCACGGCGTGGCTGCCGCGAGATAAATGACGTCAGCAGCGTCCGCGACGTCAACAAACGCCCTTTCCCCCCTCGCCACTCGTTGCCATGGCGATTAATGCAACGTTTCTCAGAGGCCACGTACTACTAGGGGAGGATTTGGCGCTGCTGGCGCGAATTACGTGGGACCACGGTGGATGCGGGAGAGGCCGCCCCGTGGCCAGGGTGCCTCGCCATGACGTGTGGCGCATGGACCTGGCCTTGGTGTCTGACCCCCTTAGCGCAGCAGGAATCAGCGCCTCGTTAGCTGCTGAGAACGCGAACTGGGTAAGGGGCGAAGGGTGGGACGCACTGAAGGCAAGGTGGCGTGAGTCGCTGGTGAACGCGGGGCGGGAACGTAAGGCTCGAATCACGGAGGAGCTCAACAACACGCTGAGGAGGCTGCGTATCGCCAAGGGCGGGGGCGACCTCACCTTCGCCATGCGCGATTATGTCAGCCTCCTTCAGGCCAGGTATGAGCGACTCCTGCGGCAGTCCTCACAGGCGGCTAGCCAGGCATACGTGCAGGGGCGACCTTTGTCGGACCCAGCGGTCCTACGGCACGTTAAGGCGGCCGCCACAGACAGGCAGGGTCACGCGTGGGTTCCACATGTCGAGCTCGAAAACGGGGAGCTCAGTGAGCATAGCGCGGACATTTCAAGGGTGTTTATGGGGTATTTTAAAAGCCTGTTCACGTCCGAGGTGTCCGCGCTTGACGAAGAGAGCTTTGAAAGGAGGATACGAAGCTTTTGCGGCAACCTACCGCGCGTGCCGAACGACTCTCTCGCGCAGCTGGTAGCGCCGGTTTCGGAGGACGAGTTGTGGGAGGCAGTAAATGGGGCGAATGCGGCTTCGGCTCCAGGTCCTGACGGCATCCCGGCGGCCTTCTATAAGGCGTTTTTTGTCGTAGTCCGCGACCCCCTGTTATACATGGTGAATCGGATTATCGCGGGAGGCGCGAAACCCACCAGTTTCTGTGAGGGCAAGGTCATCCTGCTCGCGAAAGAGGGAGGGGAGCCATCAAACCCCAAAGGTTACCGGCCGATAAGCCTGCTAAATGCAGACTACAAGCTGGTAGCCGCAATCATAGCGAAGCGGGTCAGTTGCGTGCTGCCTGAAGTTGTCAGCCTTGCCCAAACGTGCTGCGTTCCGGGTCGAACGGTTTTCTCGTCTCTATCCCTGACAAGGGATCTTTTCACCTTTGCCTCACGATGTGGCATTGCCGGTTGCTTCGTCTCGGTCGATCAGGCGAAAGCCTTCGACCGGGTGGAGCACCGGTACTTGCTCGCCGTGCTGCGCTGTTTTGGGTTTCCGCAGGAGACAGTAACCCTAATTGGTGACCTTTACTCGGACCTGACAACTCGGTTGCTCGTGAACGGGCAGCTAAGCCCTCCCTTTGGCGTCACGCGCGGTATTCGGCAGGGCTGCCCTTTATCTCCCCTCCTGTTCGTCCTTTGCCTCGACCCGCTCCTTAGACGCGTCGCGGACAGCGCCGACATCCGCGGCTTCCCCCTACCCGGCCAGGGCCAGGTCAAGGTTTCGGCCTACGCGGACGACGTGTCCCTGTTTCTGCGGGACGAAGACAGCTTCGCAGCGTTTTTACGGCTTTTTGCGGAGTATAGCGAGCTGTCGGGTGCCCTGCTGAACAGGGGCAAAAGCAAGGCGCTACGCTTTGGCACGTTCGCGTCTGACCTGCCCGGTGGCGTCGACTGGGTAGCGGGCGTGAAAGTCCTGGGGGTCGTGTTCCACGCGTCGGGAGAGGTGGCGAGGAGGTCATGGAGGGAGATGTTAGCGGTCGCCGAAAAGAAACTCGCGGTGGCATCGGAGTTTCCCCTGTCTCTGACAGAACGGGCGTTTATTATTAAGTCGTCCGCGGCGTCGGCCTTTTTCTATGTTGCTCGCGTGGCGCGACCACCCGCGCGGGTAGCACGGAAACTTGCCACGCTTCTCGGTTCTTTCTTTTGGGAGGGAAAAAGTGAACGCGTTAAGCGTGCTTTCCTTCGCCTACCCCGCGACATGGGAGGCTTCGGCATTCCCTGCTTGCCGACCATGTTTAGAGTTTTGGCCCTCAGGGGCTTCTCGGACCTAGCAGCCGATGTCGACTACCGCGGAAGGGCTCTACTGCAGTATTTCCTGGGGACGGCGCGTCGCGATTTTTTTGACGAGAGAGTGGTAGGTCCCACAGCGGAGGAACCACCAGCCTTTTACAGGCACGTCACGAGCGCCCTCCGGATGCTGCGGGAGAGCGCACCGGAGTTAGATTGGAAGTCAATGCGACCAACGAAGGTATGCGAGGCACTGGCTATCAAGTCTATTGCAGAGGAGGAGGCCGAAAAGGCTCGGCGTATTCACTGGAGGCAACTCACCTCCCAGGTACTGCCCCCAGACGTAAGGGACTTTGGGTGGAGGAGGGGCTGGGGAGTACTCCCTACGGGAGATACGCTGGCTGCGTGGGGGGTGACGCGTAATGCGAGGTGCCCTCAATGCGGCCAGACAGAGAGGATTGGGCACGCGCTCAAAGACTGTCGCGTTGCAAAAACGTTCTGGCGCTTGCTAACCCGTACCTTCGGCGTGGCGGTCGGCGCCGACACTCGTTCACGCGACCCCTTCACGGTGTTCCTAGTGTGCGTAGGGGCTTACCTAATATGGAAGAGACGGGGCGTGGCGGCGCTGCGCGCGCAGCCGCTGCGCGCTATGTTCCCACTTTTGTGGAAAATCCGATCGAGACTGATTGAGCACCTTGAAACCGAGTTCGCCACGCTGGGGGAACAGGCCTTTCTCCAGCGCTGGTCTACACGGTTTATTAGAATTAGCAATAAGCAACTGCAAGTAGGTATCGTGCCCTACTAACACACTGAGTGCGTAGAAGTGTAGGCCGAGAGGCCAGAAGGATGATCACTCCGCGAACATGTACTGAAGGAGCTGACTTTAAAAAAAAAGTGTGATGACTAGCGTGGACCTGTGGGTGCCATGTGTTAACACAAATCACTCACAGGTCGAGCGTCGTTTTGTTTGATACTTGAACGTAACTTTGATTACGTAAACGTGACAATGCGCGCCTCTGCCCGTCCTAGCGACGTCGCCAGAGCACCGATTCGGATTGTTTCCAGTCACTAGATGCAAGGTGTGCGAAAGTATTTGACACACACGACTTGGTTGCAATGCGTGTGAAGCGCGCGCACTTTTACTGGTTTTTGTAGTTGTCGGCTCGATTTAAAGACCTAACTCCGGTCTAAGCTCTGACGCGTAAAGCTAACGACGTGATTATGTTGGGCACATGGATCCATGTGTTCTCTGAGACTGCCGGAAAGTGTTAAGAAAAATTATTTCTTTGTGACAAGTGCTTGTAATGCATGTATATCTGTAACTTGGATTAATAAACTTCTCTTTAAGACTTGGCGCCTTGCTTGACGGCACCAAGCAATAAAGACAGACTTTAACTTTACACTCCTTGCCTTCGCTTCTCCTTCATTCAATAAATAAGAATAATAAAGACGAAATAACAATTAAGCATACCCCCAACACTCTGCGAAGCATTTACTCCAGTTCCCCCCGTGGGAAGATGCGGGCAGGTTTTTTTTTTTGTTCACACAGTCGCCGTGCGATGAAATCGCTGTGATGAAAAGGCACCTTGCCCGAGAATACCCATATCGAGATGGCATTGTACAAAAAGGCCGGTGTGACGAGCTGGCCTATGACCCGTTCTCTGGTGACGAGCGGGCTTGTGACGAGTGGGCTCGTTCCCCTTGAACACACCTACCCTTCACCCCCCGCCCCGTTCCCCACACAAAAAGCCAGAGCTTCTTTGGAAACAGGTGGACGGGCGCACTCTTCGGGGCCTATTTTTGCTTACTTTATTGTTTGTTTTGGGGTCCCTACTTATGGTAAGCCTGACGAAGCAAATTATTCATTTCTTCCGATGAGTGCCGGACATGTTAATTTGTGATTCCAGAAACACGCGCGCATACTTACAGAGAACGACATTGCTTGGAAAACTGTGGACTCGTTCTTGACGCTTTCTGTATGAAACTTGGGGTTAACTTATCCGGGGGCTCTGCATTTTTTTATTCTGAGGCAGTTGCTTGAAATGGGGCTATAGATGATTATTTATTTATTTATTTATTTATTTATTTATTTATTTATTTATTTATTTATTTATTTATTTATTTATATACCTTAAGGGCCCAATAGGGCATTACATAAGGGGGATGACATACAGCAGTAATAAAACAAAAAATTGCTTCAAAAATGCAGGGTACAGCAATATAATCAGTCAGAATTCCAAAAAATACAGAAAAGACCGCAACAAATATTCACAGAGCAAACACATTGCGAAAGCAGTACTTTTTACACAAGCAAGAGATTACAATGACTAAAATTGGTTATCGGTTTCAAGAAAAGCAAGTAACGCAGTTTGGAAAGTTGATTGCAGAGAGTGTGCGACAACACTAGCATATAGTGAATGCCACTCATTTATTGACAAAGCAAGAGGGAAAAATTGGTGTTTCTTTGTGCGAGAAAATACTGGTTCTATCTTATGATCATGGTCGATACGCATAGAAGTGTACGAAGCCGGGTGAATGAAAGTGCGACGAAACGGCGAATCAGTGTGGTATAACCTGTGGAAGAAAGATAAGCGGGAAATGTTTCTGCGCATGGCAAGTGGGGAGAGATTCAAACTTTGGTTAATGGCTGACACACTTTCATAACGGGAATAGCATGACGAGATGAACCGCGCGGCTTTGTTTTGAACCGATTCAAGCATCTCGGTAAGGACTGCTGTGTGCGGGTGCAATACTATGGCAGCATATTCTAGGGTTGGCCGTATTACTGCGTTATATGCGTGAAGTTTGGTGTCTTTGGTCGCGAGTTTCAAACGACGTTTAAGAAGGCCGAGCTTTCTTAATGCTTTCCCGGTTATATATTCTACAAGGCTAGTCCAAGATAAGTCGAAATGAAAAGAATGCCTAAATACTTTATGGATGAAACATTCTGAATTACTATGTTGTTTATGGCATACACGTTAGGCGAAGGAACTGCAACATATGAGAAACGGATATGCTTTGTTTTGCTAACATTCATTTCCATTTGTCATATACGGCACCATTCCGATAATTTTGTCACGTCTGACTGCAAGATGGTTATGTCGTTAGGTTTAGAGATGGGTTTGTAGATGACGACGTCGTCGGCAAACAGACGCAGTGAAGAGTTAATGTTGGACCCGATATCATTAATGTAGACTAGGAACAATAAAGGCCCGAGCACGGAACCCTGAGGTACTCCAGACGTGACGGGGCTGGGACTACAGATAACGTTGTTAAGTTTGACTGACTGAATCCTGTTATTAAGGAAGCCCTTGATCCACTGGGTTGTTTTATCATCTAGATGTAGATTGCAGATTTTAGCCCTTAACCGTTTGTGTTAACCGATCGAATGCCTTGGAAAAGTCGATACAAATCGCGTCGGTGTAGCGAGAGTTATTCATAGAATCGTGCAGGTCCGTTAGCAATTCAAACAGTTGGGTGGCACAAGAATGGTTAGTACGGAAGCCATGTTGGTTGTCTATTAGCAGGTTGTTTGTATTCAGGTGGGTAATTATGTGCGTAAACAGAATATGCTCTAGTATTTTACATCGAGTAGAAGTGAGCGAGATAGGTCGTTAGTTATTAGCTGAAGATTTTAGGCCAGATTTAAATATAGGTTTTACAAATGCCGATTTCCAATCATCTGGGACGCAACCCGTGTCAAGAGACTGCTGGAATATTAGTTTCAATAAGTACGCTGATTTTTGAGAGGTTGATTTCAGTAGTTTAGCACTTATTCCATCAGGCCCTGAAGTAGTCTTGTATTCAAGTCGCTCAATCGCTCGTGTTACACCATTTTCAGTAATGACAATAGGGGAAAAGGGAACGTGGATGAAAGTCTCTGGTAATGCTTGTGTGTCTATTGGAAGCTCATCGGAAAATATGGAGGCAAACTGATTGCTAAATATTTCTACAGTGTCCTCTGGCGACAAAGAATAGCCAAGCTCGTCGTCCAGCAAAGGCGGGTCGTTAGAGTCTTTTGGGTTAACTACGCGCCAGAATTTTTTAGGGTCAGTTTTCAGGAGGTTAGTTATTGTGTGGTTAAAATATTTGTTTGGCATCTTTAATGATGGCTTCGCTTTCCCTAGATAGATTCTTATAGTTATGCCAATCCTCTTATGCATTTGTGCGTGACGCCTTTCTAAACGCACGCTTCTTTTTATTCAAACTTCTTTTAACATCCTGCGTGAAGCATGGGTCGTTTGTCTCTGATCTGATGGTCGTTCGTGGAACACAGCTATGTTCGATTTGTTTAAAGAAGTCTCGAAATTCAATCCAGTTTTCATTTGCTGCACGATTTTCAAGATTGGCTTCGAAACTGGTTGTAAAGTCTGCCAGCATACGATTCATTTTTTTCAACATTTGCACGTGCGTAATTCAGTAACGGTTTGGTTGACATGATTTTATCGCAGCGTGGTAGAGATAGGGAGCAATGTACGACGCGGTGGTGGCTGATTTCTTCCAGAACATGGGTAACCGCATTATCAGGGTGATTAGTAAGTATTAGGTCTAATATGTTCTTTCCGCGCGTAGGTTCCGTCACAAGCTGTGACATGTGATGCTCGTGCGTTGGGTGCATAAAATTCAGGCTTTCTTGGCGATGGCTCGTGCAGCTAACAGTGGAGGCAGACCAGTCTATACCAGGGTAATTAAAGTCCCCACCAAGAATAACAACGCAGTTGGGGTACTTGTTTAGAACATGCTGAAGGGAATCGTTTAAAAGTTCAACGAACTCCGGGCGGCTATTAGGTGGTCTGTAGCACACGCCAATGACACACGTCACATGCGCCAAGCGCGCAGTGACCCACAAAATTTCGAGGGTTGAATCGCAGACTAGAGCTAAAGGGCAGAACTTTTTCTTAATGGCAATAATTACCCCGCCGCCCCGAGAGCTAGCTCTGTCTTGACGGAATATCGCGTACTCGTCAGGAAGGTTAAGTTCGCTGTTTTCTGTGTCGACCGCCAGCCACGTCTCTGTTCCCAGGACAATATCAGCATCACACGCGTACATTAGCGCTTTCAGGTTGTCCAGTTTGTGAAATATGCTGCGGAAATTTCCAAGGATTACGGAAAGCTTATTTTTAGATGTTGATTTATGCATGCCTGGTGGATCGACTGAGACGTTGTGTCATGTCGTTAATGGTTGGTGGTTACGTCCACATCACTCTGATTCGTTGTAGTTTCGTTCGCAAGATCTTCGAACCTGGCTGGCACTTAGACAATGCTATCTGTGGTAGACTCCTACCTGAAGGTGCTACCACGCATGGAAAGGTAGTTAAATCGGATTGAATAGCTTTCATTTTCAGTGCGAATGGATTTCGCGAAGTCGCGGAGCTTTTTGCGTGCCAATTGTACTTTGGGAGAATAGTCTTCGTCAAGCCAAACTTTCGGGTATTCCAGTTTTTTAAGTTTAGGAGCATCTTTGATTTAAAATTCGGAAATTTTACGATTATGGGGCGGTCAAAGTTCGAGCGCCGCTGACCCAACCTGTGAGCACGTTCGATGTCACCAGCCTGTATGCCGAGGTGGGTGGCAAAGAATTCTTTAACGATTTTTTCTGACTGTTCGTACCCCTCCTTTTCTGTTTCGGCAATGCCTTTGACAATCAAGTTATTTCTTCGCATCCTGTCGTTCATATCATCCACAACGTCAAATAATTCCTCGTTTACTTTTGCAATGCTGGTTTTCACTTCGCGCACTGAATGACCTACATTTTCGCACTTTCTTTCAATTTGCGGCATTTTGCTTAGATTTTCTTCGATTGTACAGATTTTTGAATTAATACTACGAATGTCCTGTTTTATTTCGGTTAGGGTAGCTGTGGTTTCCTCATGAAGTGGTTTCCTCATGAAGCCAGAACATCACCGATCTTTGGACCGGGGTTAGATTCCACATCACCAGAACAAAGCAGGGTGAGTGAAATTAGAGAAACTAGAAGCAGGATGGTGGGTCCAGGTGTCTGGGATCGGACAAATGCGGCTGCAAATCCAAAGCGAGCATTGCGGGAGTTTTTTGGCCGCCGGCAGGAAACAAATGAGCCAATCCTCACGTGGTAGGTATACAGGTCAACACCCATCACACTTCTCACAAAAAGACAAGAAGGTGGAATCAGCGGCCATAAAACACGAAGAAGCGTTTCCAAAACAACAGCGTCTGCGAAACTACATGCCTATTTAGGACAGCGAAAACAGAACTTAGCCGTGGGAGCCGGTAGCCGCGAAGCCCAAGCAGTTGATGGCGGAAGCTCCTTTTGTAGCGTACAGTGGCGCTGCCCTCGTCGTGACGTCAGTAGATAATGTCACAGGAACGATGACTGGTGTAGAAACGGATGAGCACGGCTCCAATCTTCGGTGATGAGCGCGGCCAGACAGCAATCGACGGCACGAGGTGATCGTATCTAGAACAGCGAAAACAGAACTTAGTCGTGGGAGCCGGTGGCCGCGAATCCCGGTGGCCGCGAATGATACGGGAACCAGCCCACTCGTCACAGGGGAACTGGTCATAGGCAAACTTGTCACACCGGCCTTTTCGTACAATGTCATCTCGATACAGGAACTCTCGGGCAAGGTGCTTTTTCGTCGCATGGATTTCGTCTCACCGCCACCGTGTGAAAAAACCCCTTGAAACGCTGACCGGAAGTTGGCATTCAAAGCGGTTCTGAGGCTGGTTTCAACAATGTTATACTCGCTAAAGCTGTTCAGGAGGGCGTGGGGAGGTCTGCGACCTGCACGCGTGTATAACGGCCAGCAGCGCCACATTTTTTTTCCTTTTGGGTAGGGGTGGAGAAGTCAGCGTGACCTGGACTGCTTTGAAGGGCTGATGATGCAGGGCCGTTGGGGTTTGGTACTTAGCTGATATGAACAATGGTAGTAACAGCTGCAGTTTGGCAGGGTGGTGCAGAGGTCTGTGTGACCACGTCATGGTGTGACCTGCACATATGTTTGAGCCCTTTAAACGCAGCTGAAGCGCTGTTCGGGGGGGGGGGGGGTGGTGTAAGGGCGAGAGGACGGCGAAAAACAACACACCCCGCAGTTTGTTTTGAAAGCAGGCCTGACACCAGAGCAATTTCGCCATGTAAATTTGGGCACAGAAGATATGTTGGTTTTTGTCGTTTGAATTTGTCGCTTGGATTTCACTGCTCCGCGAGTGTAAACAAAGCACTGGCTATAAAGGACCACGAAGAATGGTCTACGGTCAAATCATGCATGACCCCTAAAAAAGAAGCATCAGGGTGTATTAGGCCCAAACGAGGCGACAGTAGAATTCACTTCTGCCCTCAGCTGCCCCCTCGATGTCCTTACTGCCGTGCCACCACTCCATCAGACCTCGCACACCTAGTTTGGTGGTGCCCAGCTTTCGCCACGCACCGTACATTTAAATCTCCCCAACCCCATCCCGATCCACAACAAACTGATGCACAACTATTATATGAAATAGCGGTTTATTCATTTAAAAGCGGTCTGGCACGGGTTGTTTGAGCGGTTCCTCCCCCGAACGAACTGGTGTATGTGCTCTAACCCTATTGCGATCACCATGAACTGGCCCATGAATTGCAGGTTCTAAGAACTGGCCCAGTTATTGAGTCTACTGAGAACAACCAGCATTTATTTGTTTTTTTTTTCTCTTACCCTCCCTCCCCATTCCTTTCCCCCATCGTGACCAGTGGTCATCCT
The DNA here is from genome assembly GCF_048455015.1 of Haemaphysalis longicornis. Taxonomy (NCBI): domain Eukaryota; kingdom Metazoa; phylum Arthropoda; class Arachnida; order Ixodida; family Ixodidae; genus Haemaphysalis; species Haemaphysalis longicornis. The sequence goes on from NW_027526204.1 coordinate 43,355,642, forward strand.
TTTCTATTAAAGGCTGTCTCTCTCTCTCTCTGCCTGACTTATTCGTAGGTGACAGGGATGACATGCTGCTGCCATGGCAGCCATCCGGCCGCGCGCAGAACCGCGTCCCCGGATAGCTTTTGTTGGCGTTCGAGCCCTCCATCCGTACTATTCGCTTACAGACATCGCCATGTCAAGTTGTTTAGGGCGTGGAAAGACAAAAAGAAGCGAAGGGAACCAAAACACTGCACAGACGCCACGGAGAAGAGGCGGCAGGCGCTACTCTTGTTACAGTGAACTGGAATAGTTCCCTGTACCCTTGTAATGTCTGGTGCGGACGGTGCTTCGGCCACGAAGACACCTCGAGACGGCTGTGGGAAGCGAGTGTGTATTCCACGCCAGGTCGACGCGTCACGTGAGACAAAAGAATATGAAATGGACCCGATCGCCACACCAGGTGAGACGAAGACTCCCACTCGAGCTACGCCTATATCCTGGCGGCTGCTTTCGCGCGATATTTGAAACGCCGCTTGTCGCCGCTTTTGTTCGCTGCCGGCGCGAAGTCTGGGTGTCCGGTGTAGGGGGGCATAGCGGCCGCTGGAGCGGTGAAAAGCATATTTCTACGGCTTGGTCGGTGACTAATGATAAACCAGAAAGACAGGCCCATCGGTCACAGAAACGTTGTTGGCGTCGGCCATGGTTTGCGAACGTAAAAGCTACCGCGACTAGCGTTAGAGCTCCTAGACCGCACCGCGGCCTCACTCATAGTTTGTGACGCAATGTTTACGTCACAAAAACAAAAATGGAAGGGAAGCAGGTTAAAGAAGTGCCAGCTTTGTTTGTTTATTTCTCTGCAAATAACGCGTCGTTTCTAATGGAACAAAAGCCGAGGAGCGCCGAACGTATGATATTTCAGTTAAAAACAAAATTTCATTCAGCCTTAAGTGTCCGTTGAAGATCGAAATCATAATGAACTGTACTTCCCCAATTAAGTTTTTTGGCACCAGTCCTCCGTACCGTAGTTCGGTAGCATCTTCCTAGCTGTCCCTCGCCCTCCCCCCCCCCCCCCCTACAATTTAACTTTGAATGTTTTCTTTTTTAGTTAAGCTGTTTATGTACATGGAATACAAAAGGAAGGCACCGTCGCGCAAGTTGCGGAGATTCGCCACTCACCTTGGCGGGGGCGCCACTTACGTAGAGTGTGGAGGCCATCGCAGCGCTGAGACGCCGATGGCTAGCGCGCAACGCTGGAGGTTCAAAATTCATCGCGTGGGTTATCACCAGTATACCACAAAACTGCTCGTTGTATTTAAAGAGACCGCTTCCAAGTATTCCCGTTATGCCTGCTTCTCAAAGCAAGCCACGTGTTCCTGTCAGTGAATCTTCAGGGAACTCCAGCTCGTCTACAAGCAGACGTGAACTTGCCATTGCTCAGTGCACTGTATTGTCACCAACGGCCTTTCACGTGTCCTCATGTATTAGTGCAGTGTTCTTACTTCCCCTCCGTTTTCTCCACAGGGCCCTGGGCTATACTTTGCATTAATAAAGTTATAACTACTACTGCCGAGTAGTGCTCTTCTCCACGAACGCACACGCCTTGCGGCAAAGCCACCTCCATTGCCAATGCGCGGCACAAAGCGGCTGTAACTCTGCTTTTATAAAAACTGTCCCGCAACTAAGAATGGTAGAGTTGTTCGCTAAAACGGCTCTATCATAACTCCGAGTTTCACTTGCTTGTAATACTTAGGCAGTCCAGAGTGGAGTTGTAAACATTGCCGAATTCCTGTCAGCCGACAGTACATGGCTGTCTATCCTGAAGGATTATGGTTACAGAAAATGGCCGTAAATTTTGTTGTATGTAAACTTGCCCAAGAAAAATGACATGACACTTGGCCACTAAGATGGTTCTATCATTGCACCGGGTTTATTTTTTTTTTTTATTATTAAAATGTTCAGAGTAAAGTAATGTAACCCGTTATAATGGGGGACATAAGCATCAACCTTCTTGACTGAACCACATCTTGTTACATCGAATACACTAATGTTCTAAATGTTTATGGGTTTGAATGTCGTATTAAAGTTTCAACTCTGTTGGCAACACCGGACCAGCACGTTCATCGACCACGCCTTATGCAACATTGTTCCCGTATCCTCCCCTGGAGCGATTGAAGCAGAAATTACAGTCCATTACCACTTATTCGTTCAATGATACTTGTCTTCTAGGAACAACTGTATGCTGCTCACCAAACATAGCCTAAACGCACCCGTATCTCTTGAAGAAATCGAAAAACTGTCTGGTCAGCAGGACGACGCAAAACAAGCGGTTGCTCTATTCACCTCTGCCTTGTCTAAAGCTGTGACAATGTCATGTACCAATCTCCAGTGCAAAAAAAAATGCGGCTCCCTATTATCTTGTGGCTAACAGGTAGTCTTATGAAATTTCTTAGAAAGCAAAAAAAAAATCTTTATAAGGGAAGTAAAAAACAACCATTTAACTCACGTCTACTAGCTCGCTACAAAAAAAGTACTCAACAATATTATGTAAGAACGTACTGTGAGAACAAAATCACCATTGCGGGGAATGACGTAAGAACGCAATGGAAAGTTATAGGCTCATTCTTAAATACTACATCGATGAATCCTTCCGTAACAAAAATAAATACAGTCAACATCCCATTGGGCAACCCATCAGACATCGCAAATGCTTTTCTAGAATTTTTCACACCGAACCAACAGGTTCCACGTGAATCACTTAACACGGCATTTACACGTTTGCCTCAAAGTTTCCTTCTTTTGCAAACTTACCCTGAAAACGTGTATAGGGTTATTCAAAACTATAATGACACGGGTAGAGGATTAAACAACTTTAAGCCTCCACGTATCAAGTTGATTCCGCATCTAGTTTCTGAAGCGTTCGCCCACATAGTGAATCTTATCTTTAAGGCTGGTGTACTCCCATCCGTTCTGAAAAAAGGCCAAGCTAGCACCTGTGTTTAAGAAATGGGACAGATTTCAAATATAAGACTACCACCCCGCAGCCGTATTATGTTTGTTTCTCAAAATTATTGAAACGCTCCTTGTTTTGCGGCTAAGAAGTTATATATATCAGAATTTAACAAATTATCTCCTAGTCAGTTCAGGTTCAGGGCTGGGTATTCCCCTGAACTTGCTTAATATTTCTAACTAATAAAGTTAAAGAAGCCATTTATGAGGGTTATCTGGTCGGTGCGCAGTGTATTGACCTGTCTAAGGCTTTCTACTCTCTGAACCATCCCATACTGTTTAAAAAATTGAATGCAATTGGCGTTACTGGCCCTGCTCCAGCCCTAATAAAAAAGCTATTTATCCGACAGGAAGCAAAGCGCATGCATCTCCGGTACTTACTCTGAAATCAAAATAATTAATATAGGCGTACCACAGGGATCTCTACTTCGCCCTTTTATTTTTAATCTTTATCAATTATCTTCCTCAATGCCTTAACTCTCCAATAGGTGTACTTTATGCTGACGATGCCACTATTTTTACAATTGATGCGAACTTGGAATCGCTAATTCCGAAGCGTAATGCTGATTGTAATAGTTTAGCTACATGGTGTCGGAACAGCATGTTAACCCTTACGCGACGAAATCTCGATTTATTATTTTTAGACCTGAACACTAATTAATCCCGGAAAACTCTCCCATTTGCCTAAATGGGACTCAATTTCTTTCCTCCGACTACGGCACATTTTTACGTGCTGAGCTTGATGATCCTCGTAAATGTCAAAAACACATCCCTTTGTTAACTAAAAAGTAGCATATGAAATACGTATGTTAATTAGGGTTCGTCCTTAGTTTCGGTTGAAGGCTAATTTCATTGTACAATGCTTTCATTCATAGTCGCGTTAGTTATTGCATATTGTCTTGGGGCAATACATACCCAACGCACCTGTCCCCCTTGAAACATATCCATAATCAGGCCATACCGATCATTACCCCGTCATTCCCGTTGTAGTTCTTTGCCGCTGCTTCATGCACAAAGTATTCTGCCTGCATCTAATTTGGTGAAATATCCTCTCTGCTTTATTGTATTCAACATTTTTAGCGGTAGGCTTCCTGTCGAAATTATTACTGCTAAACAGCTTCCCCTTTAGAGCTGCACTCGTTTTGCCTCACACAACAATGTCTTAGTTCCTAAATCTCAAACTGATTATGGTAAGGAATCGGTGCATTTTAGGGACGAAGCCACTTCGGGGCTGGGGCTGTTGGCGTCTGCTGCAGTCGTCGTTGTAATCATCGTCTCATGCAGCCACGGTACTAAAACACCGGGGAAGTCGTTTACGCCTCGCGCTAGAACGTAACGCGTTCTAAAAAAAAAACACTGGGACACTCGTTTACGTCTCGGGCTGGAGAGCTTCGTGCTTCAAAGACAAGATACGTTTACAGCAAAGCTGTATACCTCTACCCCCAACGGTTTCATCTCCGTTGGCAAAAGCGCCAAGGCCCCAAGAATACACTTATACACTGCATGCTTCGCCCTTCCCAAGGTTTCACTTTAGTGGAGATGACCCGGAATTTTTCGGCTGCTTACGAGTGGAACTGTTTGCCTCACTCGAAAAAAAAGTGCTTCGAATATCTTTTTTTTTCTTTCAAGAATAGCTTACGCGCACATCTTCAGTCCATTTGAGTTCATTTTGTTTTTGTTTTTTTATCCCCTATTTTTTTACTGTAATTGTGCAATCTCAGTTTTGTAATATCTCCGTTTGTCTGTTTAATTAAACATGGCACTGTAACCACTGTATGTTGAAACATTTACTTGCTGATGCTTGTATTATACAACGTTCCCCTTCAGTCTTTGACTTCAGGATCTCCTCCTGTGTATGAGCACTGTATTGTGTTTCCTCTGCGAACAATAAAGCACCATTGAATCGAAAGTTTTAACGGTCGCGTGATTCTCGTCTGCTGTCAATGCATGGTCTTCTACGAAAGGGACACAAGCAGCCCCGTGCATGTATAGGATAAAAGTCTGGTGCTTCCAAGTTTTACTAGGTAATAACGAACACATAGTCGTCGCTAGTACTAAATTATATTAAAAAACAACAGACATTTGGTTTGTATTTTGCAACGCTTTGCTGGCCATCTACCTTCACAGAGCGGAATGGCTTTTAATTTCCAAGGCGAAGGCTTGAAATGCCCCATTTTTGAAAAAAGAAAACGTCGTCATTGTTGAAAAACAGTGCGTGGCAACTGAGCGTGATGGCACGTGAGTAGAACCTGAGCACACCAGCGTCCTTACAACGACAGCACAACTTACATTGATTCCACATCACTGTCACGGCATACCGTCTGCGACATTATCATTGCCTCTATTTGTACCTGGAGGAGTAATTTTCGCTTGAAATGCACACTCAGTGGTGATAGCCCTATTTAAGCGTTATAAGAGCGTAAATAGAGACAGTCGGCCGACCATAAGTAAAATAAAATAAGTAAAACAATCTTGGAGTGTGCTTACGAAGTCAAAAATATGGAAGCCATGCACCTCCACCGCAAAACTTAGATGGAAATAAAAAGCTTGGAAGAAAAAAAAAGCGAACATAAAAAAAAATACCGCGGGGACGCATGAACCGTATAATGCGATGCATAAGCACAAAAATGCACAATGGGCGGAATGAACATATTTCGTCCGTAAAGATATTTGTCCCAACAGAATAAAAAATACCACAATGCACAGCTTACAAAAATAAAAATAATTAGAGGAAAGCTCCGGGATCAAAAATATGCATCCTGTATATATCCCCGACAAAACGCAGGTGAAAATCAATGCGCCAGGAAAATGACAAGAAAAACATGAATGAAAAATTGTGAAAAGGGACCCACCCACCGCTACGCATTGTATTAGCTCAAACATACATTATTGATGATGTCACGGCATTAATCTCAACAATTGTGCATTTGCACAACATTGGCGAGAAGAAACAACGGATGACACTAAAACAATAAAATACCCGAGTGTATTCGGCTAATCTAACCAGATCTGGCTGTAAGCACTCGCAATAAACAGGGGCGGCGTAAGGATGCTCCGCATTCGTCGATTATTCCCAGATTCTGTGCACATGTCTATCTTGACACTGTACTGGGGGAGAAAGAGATGGAGATGTCTCCTGCCGTATCGCACGGGATTATAGAGGCTGAACCGACCAACAGGTTGGGACTGGCATGCGTCAGCTAACCGTATACGTTGCACTAAAAAAATTCCCCCGCATTTCCCCGAAGGGGAGTATGAGGAAGTGCGAAGCACGGGGTGATGCTATGAGGGGGAGTTTGTTGAAGTTTGGTGGCATTTTGCCCGTTAGTTACATTAACACCCCCTCGTGATCACGTTCGGCTTAACACGCCTCGTTTGTCCCTCTGCGGAAATCTTGGTGAATTAACGTTATGTTCGAGAGGAGGAGCGCACCGCACCGCAGCGCACCGCAGCTGCGAAGCGCCGACCGGAGTGAAGGGAGAGGAGGCGCAGTCACGTGAGAGAATGCAGAACTAGCGGGTTTGTAGTATCACGTGTACACCACGCAGTTGTCAAGCCGCTATAACGCCGCTGAGTCGCCAACGCACGCCGCTGACGACGTAGTTTGAATGCGTTAAAGATATAAGGCGCGTTACTAACACTGAAATCAACGGCGCTTTACCAAAAAAAAAAAAAAAAGCGCTTTCGTGGCTTAGTCGGTAGAGCGTCACGCTGCGGCCGCAAAGTCCTCAGATCGAAACCTGGCGCCGGATGCTGTTTTTTTTTTTTATATATAGTGTAGTGGCCTGGCTGGCGCGCCGAGAGAGGGTGTTGCGAGCTGGAGACAACCCGGTTACAACTTAGAACGGCACCACCTCATGTAGTGTATCACTCCGCCGAAGCGCCGGACCCGTGACGTCAGTGCGCGCGCGTTTTGAAAGAGGATCGCGCTAAATTCGTGACATCATCTGCTTTTCTCACCGAGTTTGTTTGTCGTCACTGCAGTAATTTATAGGCAGATTAAGTCCTAAAAGCCATGGAAACGACTCGTGTCCGGTGTGGTTAATGTGTGCGTGCGCTGGCGGTGATTGCTATCGGTTGTTTATCTTGCGTCTCTCATTTCAGAACTGATCGATTGTCCACACCTCACCCCACCTATTCGTGAACGGCGCGAGATTTCGTAATTATGACATACGAATGAACAAATAAGTTTTAATATAGGACGTAAAAGAGCGAGTGCGTCATTAATTTATATGACTCACTATGTTACAAAGATCGATGCAGTTATGCGTACGTGAAGTACTCGATGTGCTGAAGCATTAATTTCGCGAGGTACGCAACATTATGCGTGTTTGACGACGACGCGGAGAACGATTTCAGATTTTTAGATTATGCTGATGGTTAATAACAATTGCATCAAACACTCTTGTGTTTAGTAATGTGTGCACAAAAGCCACGCCAATCGGAGGTGCACATAGGTAGCGCGTTGTTTGTAAAAAGGAAAAAAAAAATAACAGAATTGCTCCTTTCAGATCACGCGTGAAAAATAGCTTCGCTTCTGCTTCATTATTACGCGTGAGTTTATTACTGTCTCTTCCTGGTTATTGCTCCTTACATGTGCATTGTCTAAGCACTGCCGTCATTTCTACGACTGTCCTTAATATAGCACTGTTACGCGTTTTTTTACGCAGTCTTGACAAGAAAGCCTGCGGTTTACAGGAAGCGACCATGAAGTGTCTGCGCGTAAAAACCGTGCTTCACGGTGCTGCACATTTTTGGGAAAAAGCGCTTTTGCGATTGTGATCGAGTCTCGAAATGGGTGGTAAATTCTCCATTCCTGAAAAATGCTCTTTCGCAGCTGCCATGGTAATTGCGATTTTGACAACGCCAATGTAGGTTATAACAGGCTATTTCGATCACTTCTTTCAGATTGTTATACGCCCTAACACACGGCATTTGGAGTGTCATTTTACGAAACTGGGGAAAATGCCTGTACAGGGAATATTTTTTGGCGTCATAGTTACAGCTCACCCTTTTATGCCCATTTGCTTGAATTTACATCTGCTGGGGCAAGCTCAAAGAAATCGCAGGCCAAATGCAAAAAAGTTTGCTTTTCTCTTAATTATATGTGGGAGTGAATTATTCACACTGATAATTTGGCTAGAGAGCCGCCACTTATAAACAGCATTTGTTTTTATTCCCTTTTGCGCTGAAATGTTTATGAATGAAAAGTTGTAGTGTCTTCTACGCAAATTCAAGTGCCAAAACAAGGGCATGATGCAGACAGTCTCACTGGCAGGCATACTCATGCGTACGAGCTTGAGGTATCATGGACACGAGCTTGAGGTACCAATTTACAAATATGAAAAGGTTAGAACCCAGAAACCTTAGCAGGCGCTTCCTCCTCCTCTCCGCCCCCCCAAACTAAATTGGGCTAAAACGTGTTGTGTGGTTTTGACATGGAGCTTCACTGAACAACAGAATGCAGAGTGCGACAGGTGATTCCCTGCAGGCCTTCCATCTGGATTTACCACTAGGGCACTACCACAGGTGTATGAAGACATTAACAGTGCCCGTACACAGTTTTGTTCAATGTTTCCTCCACATTATCACAATAACGCACTGCTAAGAACCTCGATATCTGACATTTCTCTCTGAAGTATGCTTTACAGTCCAGATGTTGAAACTTGAAACTCGGTCCTCTTTATCACATTAAAACAAAGTTGCATTCAATGACCTCCCCATGCCCGTAATATGAGTCACATTTTATCGTGTCTTACAATGAGCCTGAGATTACTATACATGCTTTCGTTATAAGCAGTGTACTCTACACGCACAAAAATAGCAACAGCTGCTTTTTTGATACCATTCAACACGACACCAAGCCAGGGATGTGTTGAAAAATTGCAACTGCACCGTAAATTGTAATTTTTTAATTACATATTACATACATTGAATTACACTGCAAGCTTTGACTTGAAATCACATAAAAGCACACCTGTAGTCAGCGTTAAAAGTACACATCCTCAGTGAAAACACAACATCCCATACGTGGCGCTGCCATGAGAAGTCCATTCAAGCACAGAAGTAGCATATGATGCCGCTTAGAACACTGCAGTGATTTCCCTTATACCGGACTTCCAAATGCTTCCGGTGCAAAGGGGCTTGGTGAGATTGTTATACAAGTCGTTTTTTGCCTCAGTACCTCGGCAACTCTTCATTGCCAGCAGTTTCAAATGAAATAAAATCAGCAAACAACGAGAAATATGGTTGCAGGTCACATAATGCTGCAAGACAATTTCAAGCTTATGCGCAGAAGGTTCCTATTCATCAGGCACAACGCCACAAATTAGATGCAAAGAGAACAAAACGACATGAGCACATTTTGTACAGCAGCCACTTATCGTAGCAGCCATTTAAAAAAAATTTCTGTACTGCCGCGAGGCACAGTCCTCTCGTTGAAGTTTGTCGCTGAAAGTTTCAGGCAGTCCGATAACTTAATCTGACAGCCTTGCCCTGGTGGTATTCAGCTTATCTTGTGCATTGTTGCAATATGTTGGCATTCGTTCCAAGGGCAGAAGAGTGTATTGTGGAAAGGTAGGGCACACATGGTAGCAACGTCAACAAATTTGTTGGTTCGACAGTAAATTAGCCTGCTAAATGTAGTCGTGCAGGCAGAACAGCCATTCTTATAAAAAAAGAGACTTCCTTAAAATTGTTGACTGCAAGCTTGGGCAGATGGTGGTTTCTCCCTGGTCGATGTAAAAATGAGCGGGAAGTCTTTGTTTTCTTTGCGTGCATTCCCCCGACAAGGCGCAGGCTCGTACTGACCTGTTTGCTTCCCCACAAACAGTACCACATAATGTAACGGGAAATTTATTTCTTCTTTGTGAGGGGATATTAACTGCATAAAGTGTCAGTGACAAGGGAGAGCAGAGCCAGACACTCTCAGCTTGTACACTAATGTTCGTTTTGTGGGACAGTGATAGGATCCATGCGGACCCGGGACGTCAGTGGGGTGCCGCCCCGCAACACATGGCGGCATGGCACGTCTCAAGCTCACCTGGACCGCTTCTGCGTTACCAGGGACTTCTTGCAGTGGGTGGCTAGAAGCGGTGTCACACGTCTTTTCTGACCATGGACTAGTGTCTTTCTCCATATTAATCAGTTTGGCTCGTGTGGAAATAAAGACCAGCAATCGCCGGATAACGAATCCTGATGCTGTTCACAAACCCCAACTCGTTGAAAAGGTAAACAAGACCACTGGAAACCTTGAAACCAACACTGCAGACGTGGCCGCATGAAAATATTTTAAGGAAAGATTTGAGCGTGAGGCCACAAAGATAGGTAGGCGAAGGCAGCCGAGCATAAAGTTACAGAGCGGTGCCTCAATAATACAAGATTGTCTTTTCAATAATGCAAGATTGTGTCACCATCCCCCTTAGTTTTATGTTTCATGTTCCTCAGCCCTACATCGTTGACCAGCCATGTAAACAACCTTGGTATTGTTCCAGAAAAGAAGTTGAATTCTGCTGCATAAAGCAAACATAGTGGGAGGATACACAGGTGGCAAGCTCGCTGTAGGCCAGACCGCTATTCAACATTTGGTGGGCTCTTAAAAGAGCCGTTCGGAGCTTCGGAGCTGAAGACTGCAGCATGGTAAGCCTCACTCCATTTGCTCGATGCCGGAGAGGTCGTCATCTGCACTCCCACAGCTGTCGTCGTCTTCCTCCTCCCCAAGGCTGATGATGATTGGCTCCACATGGTCACTGAACCCACGCGCCTCTCGGCACTTGTCCTCAATGCCAATGACGTGCTCAACAGCCTTGGCCCAGTTGCTTGGAGAAACATTCTCAGCTGCTGTGATGAGGAGCTTCCGCACACTGTCAATCTTGAAGTCAGTGTTCAGCCTAGCAACTTCACCTTTCATCTGCGCCCAGATCAGCTCGATGGGGTTAAACTCGCAGTGGTATGGTGGCAACCTCAGAACGACGCACCCAGCCTTTTCTGCCGCGACATCAACCCTGAACTTCACAAATTGGTCTTTCACTGGCGCCACCAGTTCAAGAAGCTGCTTCTTTGTCATCGTTGCATCACACGGGATACCTTTTGATGTCAGCCAGGCTAGTATGTCAGGCTTGCGTGAGGACATGGTCGGGACAGTCTCCAGCCGCCTGGAATGGTAGGACGCGTTGTCCATGACGACAACACTACCCTGGGGCAGCTTAGGGAGAACAGAGTCAAACCAAGCCTCGAAATGCTCGCCGTCCATTTCCTCGTGATAGTCTCCCGACTTCGTTCCTTTGAAGACGGACAGACAGCCGTCAACAAAGCCGTCCTCGTTGCCGATGTGGGTGACTATCAGCCGCGCTCCTCTTCCGGATGGCTGTTTGAGCCCAGTCGTCAAACCACGCAGGAAAGCGTCCTCAGACGTTTTCACTGTATCGTCCCTCCAAGCCTTCATCACGGTGTGGCCAGCGTTTACCCAAGTTTCGTCTGTGTAGAACACCTTGCGGTGCTGCTGCCTGTACTCAGCGACCTGACGAAGGTACCGCTGCCGCCAAATCAGCACGTCCTGACGCTCGATCATCATCGAGTTTCGTTCGCGTTTCTCGAAGACGAAGCCGATGTCATTCAGGAGGCGGCGGATGGTCCACGTTCGAAGGCTGGGAAGATGCTCACTCCTCCGAAATTCTTCCGCAATCTTCTGTGCAGTAGGAGGCTCGTTGCGCCGGAAGAGGTCGTGCACAATGTTTCTCAGCGCGCACAAAGTGAAGCTGTCATACATCGCAGTGCGGCGTTTGCGGTTCTCGCTTCCGGGCCTTTTCCGCGAAGGTGTTGTCAGCTTCCCGTCCGTCGCCTTCGCTTTGGATTTGATGTCCAAAACCTTCCGAAAACTGACACCGGTGTACTCACTTGTCTAGCGGCAAGTCTCTTTCACGCCAACGTGCTGGTGCTCCCCTCGCAGCTTCATGTAGACGTTCAAAACTGTCTGCTGAACGTGGCTACAAAGAACAATGCCGCTGCAGTTCTTCCTGTACAGATGCTTCGGCGTTGATGGGCTCTGAGGGGGCGGTGAACTCGCCCCAGACCGCAAACGCGACGAAGAATCTGGAGTCGAAGAAACAGTAACAAATGCGGCTGCAGGTGGTACTGCGTAGTCATGCTCCGCCAAAAAATCGACCTCGTACGAGACGTCCATGTTGGAGAATGAGATGGTGTAAAATGTGGGGACAAAAATACAATGCGTGAAGCAAAGAGGCCACTATACGCTAACACATCGTAATTTAAAAGCTAGTGAATAATGCATGCGTGTGTAAAATACAACACGTAAGCCATAAAAAGTAAACTGAACTTTGTTATTTTTTTCTTAATAATGTTTTGTTTTGTCATTTTTGCACCGGGTTTTGACTGGGAATGGCATTTTTTTATAATATTTTTACGTTTTGATACACGGTAGTTGTGGTAATGTATCTCACATTGAAATTTTAAAATCCCAAGAACATTAAGTTTACTTGTTTTGTTTTGGGGGGTTCTTTTATTTTGTGCTTCTAAAAACATTCGCAGTAACGCACTCTTTGCGCCGAGCGGAGGAACAGCCGGTTGCGGTGATGAGGTGCGAGGTGCCGTTCTTAAGTTGTAACCGGGTATAGTAAAGGGGCTTTAGGAGAGTAGGCGAGGGGGGAGAGGAGGCGCTATGCGAGCGCGACGATTCAGGCTCGCTTAAGAAGTGCATTCGCACTTATTCCTGGCCAATCTCCCACGTGGGTATGTGCCATGTCAGCGGCCAGGCTATCCAGGCACTATAGCCAGGCAGCGCGCGCCCATCTCCCCCCGTTGCTAAGGAAGACGAAAAGCGCGCGCACCCGCAGCTGTTGCTATGCGGACGGCGGAAGGTTCGGGGTCGCTTATAAAGTGCATTCGCACTTAAAAGGAATCAAGCTTCCTACACCTGCGCCGCTGATAAACAAGTAGTACAGTGGGGCTACTGCGCATCTATATGTGGGTGTATTTCTTTCAATAAACTGTGGGTCCCACCGCTCGTGTGTGTCTAGTTCTCTCCCTTTCTGTCCGTGTCCCAGCTGCGCTCTCGTCCCCCAATTATGTTCAACCAGCAAGCCCAAATAGCCACTTTAGAGATAACTTTATTGTTTTCCCAGGATAGGGCCAGGGGTGGGGCAGGCCGGAAGTCTCTTCCCTCCATCGGCCACATGCCCCTGCTCCTTGGCGCATATTCTCTGTTTCCCAGCCTCTCCGATTCTTCTTCATTGCATCAGCACAACCGTGTCAGCTTGGACGAGTGCGAATTTTCCCGCTCACCCGTGTGTACTGTGGGGCGTGTGGGGACCCCCGAAGGCGTTGCACTTCAGACGCATGTGGCACCCTGAAGGCTACAAACACAGTAATGGTCGGTTGAGAACGTGCTTCCGAGCATTTTACAACAAAACTGTCTATGGCTAGGATCCGGCTGATCTCCTCCAGCCACACATCGAACGTAAACTGCTACATTCGGAAAGGCGTTCCCGAACCATGCTCCGTCGCTTCCGTAATATGTAGTAGCGTGGTGGCCGAACGGCCAGCAGAAGTTTGTCCTTCGGTGATGACACCAAGAAGCCGAAGGCCAACTTTACTGGTTTTACTGCATGGCGAGAGGTGAATTGCAACGATACAGAAACAATACCCTTGCGGGCGAGGTTGCAGCCACGGAGTCGAGCTGAGCAGCGCTCCTAACAGAAGAAGCCCGATGCGGTCTGCTAGCGGGCCGCCACAGAAAGAACTAGATTTATATACGCAAGCAGTGACGACTCTGCCGCTTTCCTATTGCTTTCACACGCGGTCCGAACAGAGTACAAACACACACAAAAACTCTCTCAGGAGTTCGTGAGGGCCGGCAGTAGCGGCGCTGGTTGAGTCCGAGAGAAGGGGAGAGGAGATTTAGGCGGCGGCTTCTGCTTCGAAGGTGCACGTCTCAACACGAAGAACGGTTTGTTTCGTGTTTTGTATCTGCCGCTGCTCGAGTCATCGCTGGCGAAGCCTGTGTCAACAAGTTTTCGAGGAAAGTCGGCTTTCCGCAAAGCACAAGTGTCCTACACGAAACTTGCAGCATGCGTGAACAGGTTGTCAAGGCTGTCGAGGGGACGAAAAGAAGATTAGAATGCTGGTGGACGAAAAGCAGAGAGGGGAATATTGCCTAGGACAGTTACCACCTGTAACAGGGAAAAGAAAGTATTTCGGGCCTAATAAGCTTTAGTGCCTGCCCTAAGCAGCGCTAGTATTAAACCAAGAGTGTAAAACATGGTTATATTAGTCTTCTTTGGTAAGATGACATGTCATCACCCCGCTTCAAAGGGGAAACCAATAGGAATCATCATCATCATCATCAGGTGAACCTGACAGGTTCACGTAACAGGTGAACGTAACAAGTGCTAGCTAACCGGAGAACCTACAGACATAACTGAGAACGTTGACAGAAGAAATTTGAGTGGAAACAATAGAGGTAACGATTTTGTAAAAGACAAAAACAGACCCCGTAAGCGGAAAGGGAACAACGAATGCAATAAATGTCTATTCAGCTACATAAATATGCAGGGAAGCAGAAAGCCTGATAAGTGGGTAGAAACTCAAAATCAACTTAAATGGGAAGAAATAAACGTGTACGCTTTAGCCAAAACTCACCTCCGAGAACAAGAAGCCCGACCTGTCATAGACTATTATGTCTGGGAAGGCTGGAACATGGCCACAGGAATGAAGAGAGGGGGAGGTGTTGACATGCTTATTAAACAAGAAACCGACTGGCAGAGAGTGCATGAAAGCTGTAAGGAGCATCTATGGGTTAGAGGCACCATAGCGGAGAAAAATACATGGGTGTTGTGTCTGTTGACCGGAAGTAGTGCTAGGGAGGAAAATGAGGAAATGGTAAACTGTTTGAGAAGAGATATAAACGAGTTCAAAGATTCGGGTGAACTAATCTTAGTTGGAGATATAAATTCCCACATACAAGGTTTGGATGGAAATAAAGACCGTAACGGTTTTCTAGTGATATACCTATGTCAGGAAAACCGGCTTGTAATAGTAAACACGGAAAACAAGTGTGACGGACAACTAACGTAGGAAAGCGGTAACAGACAGTCCAGCATAGACTATAATCTAGTTTCTGAGGCAGTATACGAAAGGTTGCGGGAGGTTAGGGTAGATGAAAATGGAACAGACAGCGTAGGAAGCGACCACAAGCGGCTTAGCTTGCACTTTGGAGGCGCCACCCGGACAAATTTAGAAATAGGTACAATAGGAGGAACTAATTGGAACAATGAGCAGTTAAAGGTCATCGCTGATAGGATGGAAGATGAAATCAATAAATTGACAAAATTGGGATTACGATGAAATGATTGCGTTCATAAAGGGTAAGATGAATGAAGCAAAGTAACGAAACCGATGGAAAGGGAAGAGAAAGCCGAGAAGCTGGTGGAATAAGGAACTAAAAGAGGCTATTGACCAGCAAAGAAAGGCGTCGAGAGAACATAGAGAGGCGAAAAGAACTGGTATGGAACCGGACGTAGTGAAGGAAAAATGGGATACCTACCGGGAAAAAAAAAACTAGAAGTGCACAAAATGGTGCAAGCAAAGATCAAGCACATAAGCTAACAATGGATGGCTGAAATACGGAGGAGACGAAAGCGCATCCGGGAAGTTTTGGGACCATGGAAAATTACTGAGCTCAAAAAACGATATCCATCGAAAATTCTGGATTGATGAGGAGGGCAAACATTTAGGAGAGCACGCGTTGGCGCATATTCATCGAGATATTAGTGAGAAGTTTAGGGCAACAGAGGTAGGCAAGCCTGCACCGATAACATCAGCGCCACAGAAGACTGCGAAAAGGGAAATAAGTTTGAGCAACCTTGATTGGAAAATTGTGGTTGACCCCTTTTTCATAGGAATCGGTAAAATACGAAAGTGAAAGGTGCCGTCACAGGAGCAGTTGAATGTTAAAGGAACCTCCTTCATGTGCGAAGGGTTCGCGACTGACCCCGCCAGACGAAGTGACACCGACACGCAGGAAACAAAAAAAACGGTTTATTACGGGACAACGAAACCAAAAATGACATGCACAGAAACAGCAGCGTGAAACACAACGGTGATGGGAACGGTCATGGGTCATGGGAACAGACGCCAACTGTCGGCGCTGATTAGTGTCACGCTCCGCTACTTCGCTTCGTCTCTCCTAGATGGCAGCACCATCTGAATGAGTCATACGGAACGGCATAAGGCGCGTTCGTAGAGTTGCTCACGTCTCCGCTCATAGCGCACTCGGTAGAGCGCCACGTACCTCCCGTTGCGGCGAGACGGCCGTGGATCAAATCCGGGTGCCGCAGCGTCAATGGCACTTTTACATTAGTAAGGTTGACGTCTGGGCTAGTTGGTTCAACGTGTTAAATTTACAGCGCAATAAAGACACACACAAGTACAAGGGACATACGCAGCGCTGGCTTCAAACTGATACTTTATTGACACGGGGAAAACATTTATATATGCAAGATAGTGACACTACAGCATAAAAGCAGATAATTAAGATATCAAATGCACTACACTTTATCTGCCCGCCGTTGCCGTCCAGTGCCAACACGTGCTTCGTGTAAGTAAGCCATTTCCTTTGCAGTTATTGCGATTGAAGGAACACTGGTGTGGTCGTCCCCCAACCATGCAATCTTTTCTGTTTCGATTATCTCCCTTCTGGTCTGATTGCCACTTCTTCTCAACACCGTACTCTCTTCAAATTTCGGTACGCACTTGTGATTCCGACAATGCGCGGCCAAGTGCCCTGTCACCCCCTTTCACATTGCAATCGTGTTCCCGCAAGCGGTAATTCAGGCACCGATCGGCCGCTCTGGCCTACGTAGCAATTTCCAGATGAAAGAGGAATACAGTACACGATACCTTCAACACACTTCACATAACGTTTCTGGTGCTTAGTCTGACATCCTCGAAGTTGCTTGGTGACTCCACTATTTACAGGCCGGACACTACAGGCCGGACACTTTATGTGGCGCGGGAAGTACCACGCGAACGCCTACTCGCTTCTTTATCCGCGATAGGCCATGGGAAACCCCGTGAATGTAAGGCACCACTGTCGTTTTTTCTTGTAGTCTTTTGTTGCCACTGCCACATGACCCTGCGCAACATAAGCAGCCGAGAAACAAAAAAAGAAAAACGACAGTGTTGCTTTACATTCGCGGTGTTTACCATGGCCTAAAACGGATAGGGAAGCTAGTAGACGTTCACGTGGCACTGCCCGCGCCACATAAATTGTTAGGCCTGTGCGGAGTAAATATTGTAGCCACCAAGCAACTTCGAGGATGTCAGACTACGGGCCCTATTCTCGACTGCACAAATTGCCGGCAATTCGGCATGTCATGTCTAGTGCTTTTAGTCTGGTTTTTCATTGCCGGCCAAGAATTATGCGCTTTCAGTAAAGAGAAATAAGGCAAACTTTAAAACTGGTGCCCGTAAACGTCATAAAACGTCAAAATGACGACAGCACACACAACCGCTTTGTCAACCGGAAGCACGTGATGAAAATTGAAAGTCAATCAGAAAAGACTTCCGGCAAATTGCCGGCAATTCGCCATGTTTGCCGGCAATTTGCCGGAAGTCTTTTTTGATTAGCTTTCAATTTTGATCACGTGCTTCCGGTTGACAAAGCGGTTGTGTGTGTTGTCGTCATTTTGACAATTTATGACGTTTACGGGCACCAGTTCTAAAGTTTGCCTTATTTCTCTTTACTGAAAGCGCATAATTCTTGGCCGGCAATGAAAAACCAGACTAAAAGCACTAGACATGACAACGCAGGCCTGTCTTTGCTATTCAACAACAATAATGCCCGTAATACACGCCCTCTCTGTGATTGGCTGAGAAGGCATGACGTAATTTAAACTGTTGGCGGGAACGATTACGTCATGCATTGGCAACTTTAGCCTGCGTAAAAGTGACGTAACGCTACGCAACTGCTTGAAAATGGCGGCTGTTTTTGTCGCAAAATACAAGTAAAATAGGGCAAAAAATTGGCCCGGCTTTCGGCGCCGCGAAATGTCCGCGAGTTTGCAGCAGGCGCAATTTCGCATGACGCGTGGTTTAAAGCATGTTTTCTACCAAAAGAATTAATAGTTTCGACTGTTTCCAAGTCAGCGATCAGGGAGCATACAAATAACGTGCCGTAGTTTGCTTTTATGTTTGCCAATAAGATAAAAATTATCTGTTTGGCGTAACCGAACATAAGAGGGCAGTACAGGTCTCCCCATGACAAAGAGAACCCATGCATGATATTTGTCCACGCACCTCCTAGTAAGCTGCTGGGTCACATGATCGAACTCAAGAGAAAAATAGCAAAGAAAAATGTCTCGTTTTTCATTACAGCGTAGATTGAAGTCGAGCTTGACGATTGAGTGAATCGGCGGCATCGGTGCGCTCCGCGGTTATCAGGCGTAGCGCTTTGCTGCTCTTATGTATCACACAAGCGATGGTCGCCGCCGTCTTTTTCTGTGATCGCGCCATAAACTTGTAACATAGCAGCAGATAGCGTGGTGGCGTGGGAAGGTGATAACGCAACCAAGGGCCCTATTCTCGACTGCACAAATTGCCGGCATTTCGCCCATGTTTTTTTGCGTAAGCACGACGTAAGCAATCAGTGACGTGCAGCACCTATAGCTATGACGACATGCAGTGTAATTTGACGAGTGACTCATAAAGATCGCTACCAAGGTATCAAATATTGTGCAAGAAAGATATAAAAACACTTGGCATGTACTATAAAAATTAAGACGGTTGCTGAGGCTGACAAGAAAAACACATTTCTGGAGGTCAAATTTGGCGCCAACACCACAAGGCGATCGAGTAACGTTGATCCAAAAGCGAGCGAAAGGCGGATGTCGAGCTAAAGAAGATCACACAATTTTTTTACCGTATCTATTTATTCCTTTCAATCGCTTTTAGTAACATCGCTGGGCTCTCTGCTTCAATGCAAGCTTTGTTGCGTTATCACCTTCCCTGCCGCCACCACCGCCACGCCATCGTCTGCTGCTATGTTACAAGTTTATGGCGTGATCACAGAAAAAGACGGCCGCGACCATCGCTTCTATGACACATAAGAGCAGAGAAGCGCTACGCCTGATAACCGCGGAGCGCACCGACGTCGCCGATTCACTCATTCGTCAAGTTCGACTGCAATCAGCGCTGTAATGAACTAAATAGCCACTTTTCATTGTTATTTTTCTCTTGAGTTCGATCATGTGACCCAACAGCTTACTAGGACAAGTATGGACAAATGCCATGCATTGGGTTCTCTTTGTCATGGCGAGGCTTGTACTGCCCTCTTATGTTGCGGTTACGCCAAACAAATAATTTTTATTTCATTGCCAAACATAAAAGCAAAATACTGCATGTTATTTGTATGTTCCATGATCGCTGACTTGGAAGCAGTTGAAACTATAATTTGTTTTGGTAGGAAAAATGCTTTAAACAGCGCGCATGCGAAACTGCGCCTGCTGCAAATTGCCCCACATTTCGCGGCGCCGTAAGCCGGGGCAATATTGTGCCCTATTTTGCTTGTACTTTGCGACAAAAACAGCCGCCATTTTCAAGCTGTTACGTAACATTACGTCACTTTTACGCAGGCTGAAGTTGCCAATGCATGACGTAATCGTACCCGCCAACTGTTTAAATTACGCCACGCCTTCTCAGTCAATCACAGAGGGAGTGTGTATTACAAGCAGTATTGTTTGCAGTATAGCAAAGACAGGCTTACGTTGTCATGTCCGCTGCATTTAGTCTGGTTTTTCATTGCCGGCCAAGAATTATACGCCTTTAGTAACGAGAAGTAAGGCAAACTTTAGAACTGGTGTCCGTAGACGACATGAAACGTCAAAATGACGACAGCACACACAACCGCTTTGTCAACCGGAAGCACGTGACCAAAATTGAAAGCCAATCAGAAAAGACTTCCGGAAAATTTCCTGAATTGCCAGCAATTTGTGCAGTCGAGAATAGGGCCTCACGCTTGCATTGAAGCAGAGAGCCCAACTATGTTACTAAAACCGATTGAAAGAAATAAATAGATACGGTAAAAAAATGTGTAATGTTCTTTAGCTCGACACCCGCCATTCGCTCACTTTTGGATCAACATTACTCGATCGCCTTGTTGTATTGACGCCAATTTTGACCTGCAGAAATGTGTTTTTCTCGTTAGCCTAAGCTACAATCTTAATTTTATAGTACATGCCAAGTGTTTTTATACCTTTCTTGCGCAATATTTGATACCTTGATTGCGATCTTCATGAGTGAATCGTCAAATTACACGGCATATCGTCATAGCTATAGGTGCAGCACGTAACTGATTGCTTACGTCATGCTAGCGGAAAAAAACATGGCGAATTGCCGGCAATTTGTGCAGTCGAGAATAAGGCCCTAAGCACCAGAATCTTTATGTGAAGTGTGTTGAAGGTATCGTGTATTGTATTCCTCTTTCATGTGGAAAGTGCTACGTAGGCCAGAGCGGCCGATGCCTAAGTGACCGCTAGCGGGACCACCATTGCAATGTGAAAGGGGGGCTGACAGGGCACTTGGCTGCGCATTGTCGGAATCAGAAGTGCGTACCGAAGTTTGGAGAGTGTACGCAAGGGTGTACGGTGTTGAGCAGAACTGGCAATCAGACCACAAGGGAGATAATCGAAGCAGAAGAGATTGTACGTTTAGGGGACGACTGAATCGGTGTTCCTTCAATATCACTAACTGCAAAGGAAATGGCTTACTTACACAAAGAACATGTTGGCACTGGACGGCAATGGCGGGAGGCAGATAAAGGTAGTGCATTTGATATCTTGTTTATCTTGTTTATATGCTTTTATGCTGTAGTGTCACTGTATCTTGCATGTATAAATGTTTTTCCCGTGTCAATAAAGTATCAGTTCGAAGTCAGCGCAGCGTATGTCCCTTACTTGTACTTGTGTGCGTTTATTGCGCTGTAAAGTTACACATTGACAGCAAAGCTATCTATGGCTAGGATCCAGCAGGTCGTCTCCGGTAACAGAGCGATGCGAGTGATGTAGACAAGAATCGCTAGCGAGCGTAGCGCCACGTCGCGGAGCCCACTCAAATCCCCGGGATCGTAAAACTCCACGCTACCCCCCCGGCGCATGGAAAAAATCATATCAAATATAACGGGTCCTAGGGCCTTCATATTTTAATACAAGACGGCTTATATTTCCTTTAAAAAATTGACTGGCGATTACGACACTCCGTAATGCGATATTTAAGCGCAGCTGTTCGGGCAGCTCGTTTAGCAGCCGCGGCAGACGACTGAGTTCCACCAGCTGCGTCGCTCATTTGCTCAGTATCAACTGGCTGAGCGCGCATGTGCACGTTCCACACCAGCCGCTGCAGATGTGCACGACCGCTTGCGTCACTTCCAGTTCAGCACTCACTCCTGATGGCTGCAGTGCGCTGTGGCAGCACTCACTCGTGGGTCCTCTCGACGGAGAGCCTCTGCGGCGGTGGTGTGAAGTGTGTCTCAGGAAGGGACAGCGAACTGCGTCTTAGGCCAGGTTCAGGCTGTTGTCGCAACTGTCGTAATATCTTTAAATAATGACGTCATTTGACGTCTCAGCCAACCGAACTGCGTGAAACGCCGTTTTTTTTTTATGCCCATAGCGCATGATACGGCTGTTACGTCGGTAGTCTGAACATAGTATTAAGCTAACGCCCATCATTGTCACGCGAACTCCCCCCTCAGGTTTTCGCCCAGCGTCGAGCGCCTCATGCGGGCACAGCATCCTGGCCCTTCCCTTCTCCCACCGCACACTTTCTGAGAGTGCTGGCTCGCGCCGCCACGCCGAACCGCCCTCCCTCCCAATTTCGCGACATTCTCCTCCTTTGCTTTCTTTCACTCGTCGGTCTTCCCATAGTCGGATCGGTCACGACGACGCCGACGCGGCTGAGCCGTGAGACGGGCGCCAAAGTGCTGCGCCCTAAAATGTCTTCCCAGCAATTCGTTCGTGTAGGAGTGAAGCAGACTTTAAGGGGATTGTTGTAAGCTTGATCTTTGTAAGATGGCTTTCCCACATCGGGCGTTGCAAAGTTAATCACGTCAATCTTCGGAGGTAATACCTTTAGAGAAAGTGGCTCTAACGCTTGTTTTATTGAAACTATACCTAAACAAATTGTATGAGAGAGAGAGAGAGAGAGAGAGAGAGAGAGAGAGAGAGAGAGAGAGAGAGAGAGAGAGAGAGAGAGATACATCTTTAATGGGCAAATGAGGTCAGCCAGGCTGGGCGCCCGACTTGTTACACCAAATGGGGGTGAACGTGTGATGTAAATATATGAAAAGAACTCTCACTCACACATCAATACTCAAACCCACAGACGCACACGAAAAGCACACACGCAATCAGGCGATATAGTCATTCGTCCGAGAGTTCATAGCTCACTCACTAGTCCAGTGCTCCGACAACTAGCCGCTAAGAAGACCATAACACAACGCCGGGTTTTATACAGTGAAGTTGTAAATACTGCAGAATTCTCGTCCGGTGTGAATACATATGGGATTCTACGAGAGGGAAACGGACAGCCCCATGTTTGTCCACAGGAGCAAAACTCTAGTTCGTCAAAAGTTCATTCAGTTAATTAACCAGGAACTATGCTCAATCGCAAGTTACAAACAAACGTGTTTTGCTTCGTGCACCCCTTGGGCCACGACCCAGTCGAAGCTCACGTTGAGGCTTGGCACCGCAGCTTTGCTGGTCATCCTTCTTCACAGAGTGGAAGGGCACTAAATTTTCTGTCCGTTCGAGTTGTCGTGCAAGCACGCCAGAGTGGTGCATGGTGTGACATTGTTTTTCTCTTCTCGCCGTGCATTCAACAAGCTAAATTTGGCTGTGTCTCTTCACCGTCGGAGAGGAGGCAACGTTCCTTCACCGCTCTCCACCCACGTGAACCCGACATGACGAAGCGCTGTACTCCTGCGCCTTCGGTCATGCAACAGTGCGTAGCAAGCGTACTCAAATACTTTTTCCCAATTATCTGAGCGGGGCGCCGGAAAGTGGGTCGCCCGGAGAGAGAGAGAGAGAGAGAGAGAGAGAGAGAGAGAGAGAGAGAGAGAGAGAGAGAGATAATGATTTAATGAAGCCTGGCGATGTTATCTGGGCTAAAATGCCTAACTTGCTACGCCAGTTTATGACGTGATGAAGATGATGGCGATGATGTTCAAGAAGTTGATGCGTACATATACGGCGAGTTATTTACAGCGACTGGTCTAGACCTAGCTGTGTGTTTCAGGTACTCTATCAGAGCTTTGGTAGCCCGTGAAACACGTTTGGAACAAGCCCATGGTCCTAAAACGTCATTTAGCTGCATGTCCACGGGAAGCGGCAGTCCCAAAGCTGGGGCTGTAGCGCGCGTAACGCTGCGGCGCTGATGCAACCAGACGGCCACATTCGCTGTACTCCTCTGTGGCTGGGATTAAAGAAATGATTTTTGTTGCTTTGTTTCCTTACTAGAAACTTTTCGTGCAATAAATTATAACTTTCAAGTATGTCTGTTTAATTGTTTTGTGCAATATTATCAAATTTGCGGCTCTATGTGTAGAGGCCTAATATCCTTAAAGGAACACTAACGGATAAATGAAATTTTGTTTTCACTGAAAGATCATACCTTTCGTAGCCCTCTCGGCTCTTGTTGGACAAGCAACGATGCCTTATTTGCTGAGAAATAAGTAAATAAAGCTGGCGTTTCTCTCACACGCTTCCCTTTCATTTTTGTGACGTGGCCATTGCGTCACAAAGTAGGAGCGAAGCCGAAGTGCGGTGTAGAGCGTAAACGCTGGCATCGGTCACTCTTACGTCTCCAAGCTATGGCAGACTACGGCAACGTTTCTCTGGCCAAGGAGGCTGACTTGGATTTTTATGACTTTAAATACGGTAGCCTATCTTCGTCTACGTCAACGCGGAAATTTCGGTCCGTCTGTATGCCGGTCCGCCTGTCCCTCGATTCAGCCGTCCGGCCAAAGTTAAAAAAGATGTTGAACAAGACGTTCATATACCCACGCCCATTTCTAAACATCTAAACCTGGTGCCAATCGGCGCCAGGTTTAGATTAATGTTTATACTTGTCAACATTGTTGAACAAAAACAAGATATTGCGCATGTCTGAGGCGAAACATGAATAATAAGTGATATTTGCAGTGTTCCTTTACGAAAACTTACATGTGTGCTCGATTGTTGCGCCAGCAAGTGAAATACTAGCCACTGTCGAAATTCAAACCGCGGCGGGCTCCGACAGGGATATGGTGCGCAACTCCGTGTCTTTCCCAACGGCACTACCCGGTGGCGCCGTCAGGTTCGCCGGCACTGTGTTATGTGGTTCGGTCCATAGTGGGTATCTCCTTCCTCCGTCACACCCGCCGCGGTGGCTCAGTGGCTAAGGCGTTGCGCTGCTGAGCACGAGGTCGCGGGTTCGATTCCCGGCCGCGGCGGCCGCTTTTCTGATGGAGGCGAAAAGCAAAAACGCCCGTGTGTACGAGATTTCGGCGCACGATAAAGATCCCCAGGTGGTCAAAATTAATCCGGAGCCCTCCACTACGGCGCGCCTCATCGCCTGCGGTGCGTCGGCGCGTTAAAACCCCACAATCAATCAATCAATTCCTCCATAACTGAACGCTGCGACGAAATTATACTCATCCGTGCATTGGTCCATACATAATGCGCCGAGTGGTCATAGCTCTACAGGGGACGGCTCCAGTTCAAGCGGTTTTACGCCCTTCACCGAACATTGCAGTGGCCATGAAGTGCCAAGTGTAGACTTGAAGACATGCCCACAAAACGCAAGGAAAAAGAAAGGGGACAATACGGCGGAGAAGCACCGGCGTGCCGACTCCCGTCGTCTCAAGCGTGCCCAGAAGACGTCCGAGCTCCGCGCCGAGCGGATAGCGAAAGACCGTGAGGCTGCCGCACCCGGAGGCATCACAACACAGACCGGGTGCGCGACGCACGGGTTGTCGGTTCGTCTCACTACATGGGCAGCCAAAGTCCGTTTCTTTTTCTTTACCGAACTATCATATCTCAGTATACTCTAGTCTATTCTCTGATCCAGGTGGCTCGTTACCTGTCCCTGAGTGTTACTCCTGATGATGATAATAACTGTATTTAGCTTAAAACTGGGTGAAAGGGGTAGTGGGAGCCTTCTTGAATTCCTCCCCCTCAGCTGGCGACGTGCAGCCCTTGGGCGCGAGCGGCATCTTTGGCCAGTTGGACGACCTTGACCTGTATTTCGGGGTCGGAGCTAAGCATGCAAACAGGTATCCACTGCTCCGCACTGGTAATTCGTAAGAATGCTCGTAGAGTTCGGGGATGAGCATCACTCCTGGCATTATTAGTTCCGGGGCCCGTTGAACCGACCTAAGTTTTCTTTCTCGTTGTTCAGCAAGGCGGCAAGTTTCAGCTCCGTATGTAATAAACAGCAGTATGCACTGGTTGTAGATTTTTCTTTTGAGGGACAGAGTTAGGTTACTCTTCCTTGCTTGAAAGCGCTTGCCCAGTGCTCACCAACCCATACCTGTTCAGCGCCGGATTTCTCTCTCGGGGTTAGGGTCAGCACTAAACATCTGGCCAAGGTAGTTATATCCTTTTACTCCTTCAAGCGTTTCGTTTCCTAAGCTGGAGAGGACGTTTTGGCATGCTTATTTATTTATTTATTTATTTATTTATTTATTTATTTATTTATTTATTTATTTATTTATTTATTTATTTATTTATTTATTTATTTATTTATTTATTTATTTATTTATTTATTTATTTATTCAAAAACCCGCAAAAATACCACGCGGCATTTGCAGCGGAAGCAGTGACACGTATTCAACTTGCGATATGATTTGACGATGTACGAGAGATTATATATAAATCAAACCCATTTCGGTTCGCGATCAGTTCTGTGAAACAACATGCTTGGCATCCGACGTTATCGTTGGCTGGGCATTCTCGATATCGCAGGAATCACAATATCGAGCTTTTGACATGTTGTCGGCTGTATGCAGTTATATCTGGATGTAACGGAGTTGATAACAATTCACAAGTTTTCGTTACATGCAGGTTTTCGCTGCATGCAGGTTTCGAGTTTGGGCTCCCGTAAATGAGCAGAATATAAATCAAAATGCTACATATCACGAATAGTGAACTTTCCGTTGAAGAATTTATTTCACAGCAAAAAAAAAAATGCGTTCTTTATGCCTTCTCCTTTCCCACGAAATAAGTCAGTACACGGCACTTCAACGAATCGAGGTCACTTACCCCTGCATTCGCAAACGTAACTTAAGTACCATTTTTTTTCTTTTGACGCTATTCGCTGGCTTAACCAGTTTCAAGAAACAAACGATTGCTGACAGGGCGCCTTTTCGTGAAGTGAATCCTCTTTGCCGTACTAAAACTTCTTAGCAGGGTGCTAGCTGGGACACTGCACCGGACGACAACGTTCATCGTTCTCGTCGGCGGAGACGGCGCCTGAAATTGCGAGCCTGTCTTGAAAGGACAAAACTTTTCGTTTTCGGCCAGCAGAAGTCATCACCGGCTAACCTATGCTTCAAAAAGCAGAAGAAAACGCTACACACCGACAGGCAGGCCTGGCACCTCTGACCCCACACTCACACCTGGAAAGGCACGGCAGTTTGCGGTGCGGGCAAAGTTCGCTAAATTAGTGCATATCAGCCGCCGATTTTTCAGAACAACTGCAAAAAAACAAATGCTTACCGGCGTAACGAATTCGTTTGATCAAAATTAACAGTCGCGATGCCTTCGCTGCATACAGGTCGCAAACACATTGGTTTCAATGGGGCTGGCAACAGGGAATTGAAAAACTTTGTTAAATTGAGGAATTCATTACATAGAGGTTCATCACATCCAGGTTTAACTGCAATGCATCAGATAAGCCTGCCAGCACCGCTTAGTATCTTAACGTTCACTGTCGGAGGCGTAGGCGGCGGCTAAACGCCCTCGCATAATCGGAGACGCTCAAGTGCGAGGAGCTCCGCCCCCACGTCTAGATCGTGCCTTGCTCGTCCATGTGTCGTAGGAGGCGTGTTCGCACCAGCCCAAGAGTCGGCTGATTCGGCACTGTGCCCGCGAGCAGTCTGTGCCTGTGCCAACACCACGCCAGCGAGAACTCGGCAGTGCGTCATCTGTCAGTCTGCACGCATGCTGCCAACTTGCTTGTGGAGCAATCAAAGTCGAAATGGCGAATTCAGTATAGAAAACATTACCCAAGTACGGAAGATCGACTAAAAACGAAACTGCCCTACCGGCGACTCGAACTTGTTAATTCCGAAACAACGCACCCAGTGCCTCGTACCACTCGGCCATAGCCACAGCGCTGTCAGGAATGGAAATATGAAGTATAAATCATATAGCCTCTTTATTTACTTTTTTCCATCATTCCCAGCAGTTTACGTTACTCTTTGTTGAATAACGCTTGTGCATTAAGCGTCTCCCAAATTCCCACGAATACCTCATTCTCAGCGACTGCATTCTTTATGCTAAAAAGCGATCGCGAATGTGTGGTGGTGCTACCGAGCGCTGTGCTAGTTCACCCAGCGCAAAATGTGCTTCCCGCTTCGTGGTTTTACGCGTTACAATAAAAGTTTCGCTTATGTTAATTCCTTAGCACGTACACTAACTTCGCCGACTCTTCACCTGCCTTTAATTGGCCTTAGATTGTCTACTAGCTTACGAGACAGCGAAACGTCGCATGCGCGCATGTGTGCAGCTGCTTCGACTCCATAGAGTTTACAAAGCTTGCTTTACTAAGTCCGCGAACCAACAAACTAATGGGACATTCTTCCAGGGACAAATTGTGTACTGCGATGACCCGCGGAGGCCGGAATACTCCCTCTGTCGGAGGTCAGCGAGCCACGCATTATATAGCGTAGTCTAGCTAAGCGATCTCAAGTGAGCGTCATACGAAATGCCACAGGAAATCGGCAAGGAGAATGCCGAAAGTAGAAAAGCACTTTCGAAATGATTCGTCTACTAAACACAGTCGCGTAAACGCACCGATAGGGGTCAAAACGTGGCCTAGGAACTCCAGACTACAATATGCGCAAGTAATCCCACAATGTCTACAAATCATTTCGGGGACACTGACCAGCAAGTTGGTTTTAAACGAAAGTCTGACCTTCCCTTAGCTGTGTTAGCGTTGATTCGGGGCTGAAAGATGCCTTCGTTACTGAGAAATCGCTAATCAAACGTGATGAAAACAGCGACTTCAAACACTATGTGCCCCATATAGTGTCTGTTTCTTTTCCGCACACCACGTATACCCCAGCATTCTGTCTCTGCTCCCCCACAAAACTCTTATTTCTTATTAAGCCACCTGCTCTAACCTCAAAACGCAAAGCATTGCCCTCCAAATTATCGCAAAAATTTCATGTGCAATCTCTTTATTGCCCTGTACATCTCCAACGGTGATCTTTCAATTTTAAAGACGCTAGTCTTTCTTAGGCTACTTGAACGGGAAAATTTTGGTCTGTCTGTCTGTCTGTCTGTCTGTCTGTCTGTCTGTCTGTCTGTCTGTCACTCGATTCACCCAGCCGGCCAAAGTAAGCCAGATGCTACGCAATAGTCTTATATACTCACAGCCAAATCTAAACGTCTAAGTCCGGTGTTAATGTTCATCATACTTGTCAACACTGTTGAACAAGAACAAGGCATTACGCAGATATAAGGCATAAATCAATACACGAGTGATATTTGCAGTGTTCCTTTGTTAAAAAATTTACGGAGGCCTCCTTTTTGCGATAGCAAATATAATACTACATGAACTGCTGAAAACCGTCGCCTGCTGTTTCCCGCGCTACCTGGCGGAATTAAACAAAATAAAACGGGGACTGCAACGAAAGGTTCCACTAGATAGGATTCACGTTCCGCTTGGAACGATCGTGGAGTAGGGCAACGTGGTTCTACAGTCAAACCTGGTTATAGCGAACTGCAATATGCGTCACGATTAGTTCGATATATCCAATAGTTCGAAATAGCCGAACCCGCCAATAACGAGTTTTTTGTTACGAGTTTCCCCGCATGCAGAAGCGAACTTAATAAAGTATCCCATTACCATACAAAAAACTATCTTTATTGCAAGCAATAAAGCTACTTTCCACTGTAACTACCTAATTCCCAAAAAGCGGTTATTCTTGTTCTCACTTTCGTTTTCACGGCGTCAACTAGCACAGTATTCTCTACATGAGACATCATTTGCATCAGTTGCAGTCCGTGTCCTTCAATATCGAAGCAATATTGGTGGAGCACATTGATTGCCGAAAGCACTTCATTAAGCATCGGACGGCTTCCGCTCGCGACATCAACCGCCTCTTCGGTGCTTCCAGCAGCGCCAGCAGCCATCGGCGATGGTGTCGGCGCCCGGGTGGCTCACAGTGAGGGCAACGTCGTCGTCGACACTCAGGCAATCCTCGAAGGGCACTCCTTTCAGAGCAACATCGGGAACGTTGGCGGGCTCTTCCCACAGTTCGCCGATGCTTCGAGCTTGGTCCGGACTGGCTGACTGGGAGGGTTTAATCGTGAGTCAGGCGCGTCGTTAACAGTTACGGAAAGTGCCGGAAGTCACGTCGCTCCATGAAAGGCTCAACATCTCCATCGCAACCAATCAACATTTCGATCGCCGCTGCGAGATCATGCATTTTGGCGGCAATGCTAGGCGCACCGAGTTCGATATATCAGATGTGAACTTCATTATAAGGAATATTTTTCGCGTGTATTTTCTTAACTGATCTTTCTTTATATATATATATATATATATATATATATATATATATATATATATATATATATATATATATATATATATATATATATATATATATATATATATATATATATATATATATATATATATATATATATATATATATAGCGTGATTCGCTCTATCTGGGTTCGTTATAATCGGGTTTGGCTGCTGTATACGCCTCGAGCTTCGCGATCGCTGCGCCGCCTGCCGCCGCTTCTCCGCGGCGTTGACGGGATTTGCGCTGCGTAACTGATAGGGGCTCGTGCAGTGTTTTGGTTCTATTTCGTTTCTTTTCGCCTTTCCGCGCCGTAAAAAAACTTATGGTGAAGACTATAGGCAAAGAGTACGTTTAGGTCACTTAAAAAGCAGCTGCGTCTACGTAGCGTACGCGATCGCCTGCAAGAGCTACCCAGGGACGCGGTTCTGCGCGCTTCGTCACCGCTCTTCCGGGCGTCGGCGACGGCAGCAACATATCACCCATGTCACCTCCAAAACATCAGGCACAAATGAATTCTATTGACGCCTCGTTTAGACATGATACTGGCACAATGAGAGGTTGGCTTCATTTTCCAGCGTGGACATGCAACGAATGCGGCTTCGTTTCGCATATATACGCCGCAGAAAAATATGTTTCGGGGATGTGATTACCCAATCCCGGACAATAACTTATGCCTTTAATAATAATATAAACCATGCGAAAATGTAAAGTATATTCCAAGCCTGTGCGTCGTTAAATACGTCCCCACTATCGCCATATAGCAAGAACCAAGGAAATGAAACCACAGAAAAATAAATGCCGTGCCAAAAAAAAAAAAAACAGTGCAGCTTGTGGCATGCTAAAGACGTTCGTCTAAACTTAAGCCAGGTGGGTTTCACTAGACCAACTACACGCGAAATGCACTGCTGTTTCGCGAAAAATCGGTGGGGGGGCGGGGAGGGGGACGCCGTGTACAAATGCGGAGCGGAATCAAGCAATGAACGTTTTAGTAATCCCACACATAAATCTCGCGTTCACTTTCCTTTTGTTTTTCTACTTCAACGAAGAGCTGATCGTACGGCGGACGCATTTTTGGAAGTATACAGGGTAGGCTGTTCAACAAGCGATGAAAGGTGTCGTTGGAAGAGTGTGGTATCTGATAAGGCCCTCTGATTTCAGTTTCTGGTTTATTCTTCACTGTGCCATATGACGATATTTCGAAGAAGCATTTAGTCGCGGACGCGGATTATATTGTAAGCCCGTCTCCGCGCTGCTCGCAGAGGATATATGTAGCAAATGAAGGTCTGCGGGCGCGCACCTCACGACAAGACGACTCTGTCGTGTGCTGATCCCCGAGTATAATTATGCATTGTCCATCGTACTTTTGTTGAATATTCCCGAAATTAACATAGACTGGCTTGTAAATGGTGGTGATCAATATCTGAGGTATAATATTGGCAAACTTAACTGGTGTGCTGTCAGGTATGAGTGTTCCACTGATTATGTAAGCGCACAAAACCGATTTAAATCGTAGTATATAGCCGTAGCATGAACATCTGAGGAACCGGTGGTTACGGAGACACGGCTAGTAAATTCAGGTCAGTGTAACTACAACCGGCTCCAGCATACGCCGGTTCCGCGACGCTGGGCTGAGACACACACCTGGCGCTTATACAGACCGAAAAAACCACACTAAGATCGCGTCAAAAACATTTACACTCTCGTAAACACACCCCATTTGCGAACAGAGTGACTGCTCCACACAAACATGAATTTCAAACGCCCACAAACGGTAAATCTCAGTCGTGAACGTGCCGCAAAAGCCGCGGCGGCACTGGGGAGCGGGGCGCGGACTCCCGCGCCTGCTTTCGAAACGGGCCGCTAGGGGGATTTCAGTGGCGCCCCTACAGGCCGCGCTCGAGGCGTATAAACGTTGAATTCGGGTGCCTCGATGCACGCGCGTCTCCGCCGTTCGGCAGCGCTGGCATCGAGACACCTGGCCTGGAGCAGTGGAACGCGGTAAATTTAAATTGTCCTGAGCAGACCTCTGGTGGGTTATGTTGGAAGTAACGAGACGGAAGAGGAACACCATGAGAGGTGGCCATAGTCGACTATCGTCTTGTGTCGACATTTGCAACGAAAGCAGCAGATACACGGTCAATTTTTATCTCCATTCTTTCGTTTCTATCTGCCTTGCTTCTAGTTTGGTTACTTTGACTGTCTTTCATTCTCCACGGTTCTTTCCGTATTTCGTCGTTGGCCTTCTAGTCTTCCTTAGCACAACGTGTACGCGCTTTTCATGTACAGGCACCTAAAAGCTTTAGCGTTCCACCTACGTCGATTCATTGCTCCCAACCTCCTCTCAAAACATATTTTACTCTGAGCTTCTCGAACTTCAAACGACGCCCAGCCAATATCTCACTGAACTGCTTCGTTAGTGGTTTTACCATGCGTTCGTCAGGCCAAACGGCCTAGTGTTCTCTGGTTCACTACAAGGCATGATAGAACGTCTGATTTTAAGCAGAGTACTGTATTCGCAAATGTGAGGCCCGGAACTTTACACCTTTCCAGACTCCTCTCACTACTTTCACGTTTGTTATAGCCCACACAGCTTCGTTTCGCTTTCCCTTACCCTTAAGTTGCTCCTCGTGAGTTCTGAAGTGGTCGTCCCCTTCATTTATCCACACTCCCAATTATTTATATTCCTTGACACTGGGTAAGGAACTCTGGGCGCCACTCATCCATACTTGGGGTATGGATGAGTAGCGCCATCCAGCGGGCAGCTAGGAAAGACGCTGCGCACGTCAAACGATTTAAGCACTTCCGGTAAAAGTTGCGCGGTATAGCCAGTGGCGGCGCCACCTGCTTTCACGTTTTTGGTATTTTCTGCATTATTTTTTTAAAAAAGCTACGTGCAAGAGTGGTAGAGTTCATAGAGTATCATATTAATATACACAAGAGGGAAACCTGGCGCTGCAGTCGCGCGCCGTCGTGGGCGCCGCCACTGCAGCTATCACTGTTCCTCGCCCACTTGGCTTGGTTAGCCACATGACTTCTTTTTTATCTCGAAGCCAAAATTGACAAAAAACGGTAACATTTTTTAAGCTTTTAAATAATCACTGGGAAGTAAATTTTTAGAGCTTCATTTTTTTGTAAAAAACAAATTTGAGTACCGTATTTACCCGATTCTAACGCGCACTTTTTTTCTGAAAAAGTAGGCCGAAAAATCGCATGCGCTTTAGAATCGGATACAAAACCGAAACTGCCGAAACGGCGGAAATTTCGTCCCACCCATCGCCATCGCCTTCTCAAGATGGCGCCAAAGCTTTTAGCAACGATTTTTCGGACGCAGCAAGCCTAAGCGCCTAGTCTTTTCTATCGGCGTTCACACAAATCGTCGAATCGTTTCACTTGCGCGCTTGATAACAGCAATGGCAGCAGCGGCTCCCACGCGTTCAAAACGAGCGGTCGGCTGAAGCGTGCACCTCTGGAGAAGCTCTCGGGATGGGCGTGCGAGGCGTGGGCTACGATCCCATCCAACTATCCCATCGACCATGGTTGAACGTTCGTTCAGAAGTGTGGCATCGGGAACGCGCTTGAAGGCACCGAGGATGAGATGTTGTGGTCAGCGGAGAGCGACGAGGAGTGAGATGAGTGAGATTACTTCGGGAAATAAATCGCCCGTTTCTCTCGCATTCGTCTGTCTGGGTCACAAAATCCCGTGCGCGTTACAATCGGAGGTGCAAGTTTTTTAGGAGCGAAGCTCCTAAAGCCGTGGGTCTGTCCATCCCTTGTGTCTCGTGGTACGTGACCGCCTAGTTCGATGAATCACTCGCAGGTGGCGCTACGTGACCGCCTAGTTCGATGACTCACTCGCAGGTGGCGCTACGTGACCGCCTAGTTCGATGACTCACTCGCAGGTGGCGCTGGTGTGAGTGATGTCATGATGACGTCACTCGCACGTGATTGACACTATAAAAGGCAATCGCTGTTGACGCGCTTCCTCTTTCGCAACGAGTCACCGGACGGAGGAGGTGGTTGTTGACCAGGCTGCGGAGCGGAGGGCGCGCAGGGCGGCGGCAGCGCGCGCTCGCCTACAGGATCCCGCCGTGCGCGAAAGAGAGGCCGAAGCATCTCGTCTAGAAAGTCGCGCTTAAACCGCGCGTCGGCAGCTTCGGGCTGAGCTCGCTTGATGCGTTTTGCAGCCGCCTCGCGAGCTCTCACTGCATCGGGGTTTGCCTGCCGATACGAGCGCTTGCTTGCAGCCTCACGAACCCTACAACAACAAACGAACAACAACAAAATAAAAGAACAAAATAAAAGTTGATTTGTACAATGTACGCACACAGTCTTACGTCTTTCTTAATGATGTAATGGGCGAACTTTCACGGGAGAGTTACGGTTACCGATGATCTCCCCCTCTCGAGCTTCGCCCTACTTATCATCATTCATTCCGTGGATATGGCGTGATTTTTTTTTTGGTTTTTCTGCCAGGAAAATCTGGTGCGCGTTAGACTCGGGGGCGCGTTAGAATCGGGTAAATACGGTAACCTTTTACCGTAGTATTGTTGCTCTTTTGCAAACAGGGGCAACTTCCCAGCCTGTTCATGAGCCATGACAAGGACAAGTGGAACGTGCCTGCCCGTACATGACGGAACGCTTGCTGAAGCGCGGATCCCCTAGAAGGCGGCGCCAGATTTCTCTCTCGCACATATTAGTATGAAAGTCCATGATATAGTCGTGTTCTCCCTGAGCTATTTGCCGATCTAGTTAAACTTGTATTTTGACTTCAGTGTCCCTTTAACTTGTACCCGAATATTGTTCCGTTTCTGGGCAGCAAGCTTGCAAACCCGAGTTTCATTGTCGTAAGAGCAGTGCTTTAGTGATTTGTTTCACTTGAAGATTTAAAATTTTATCGCGCATATAAAGACCCGAGAAAAGGATAGACAAGGCAAACTCGTTTTAACTCTTTATTGCGAACATTTAAGAGGTAATAAACACTTCTTTGAAGCGCAGGAACCGAAAACTGTAATTTTGGAGGAGGAAATGGCGGTACCCATTTGGGTACGTCAGGCCTAAATTGAGTGAAAATCAACAAAGCAGTTTCTGTTGAGAAGGCAAAGAAAGAGATCCCATTTTGTGCATCTGATGCGGGTTTTTCCGCGGCAACCTTGGTTGCGGCACCTCATTTGAGACTTCAGGGGCACATGCTCTGGAAAGTGCCCATGCATATCCAAGCGCACCTCATTTGGTGGTATCGCCGTCACCTTTGTGCGCTTAGGCACTGCAATACTCTCGCCATTTTCAACTTCAAGCTCTGCTTCATCTGCGACTTCTGGAATTTCCTTGACGTGGGTGCGGATAAGTGTTTCGGCAATCCTGTTCTTGAACTCGAATTGGTCCAGCATGTCTTTTGCAGCAACCTCCATGAGCTTGCAGTCATTCCTGTATTCGATCCAGGAGTTTGCGACCGCTAGATCGAGAAAATGGGCAAACACCCGTACGGTCCACTTCTTTGTACGGATCTTCGTCCTGTAAAAGGACACGTACCTGTCCACAAGGTCCACGTCGCCCATGTTCTTGTTATAGGCTTTTACTCAATGTGGTTGCGGTATGTCCACTTTCTGTTTTTGCTCCTTTGACCACCTTCTACACGTTCCTTCAGGGTTAATGCCGAAAGCGGTCGAAAGAATCATGACTGATTTTCGATCCTTCCACTTGGTGACGCACATTTCTTCATCACTGCGGACAACGGAACACGATTCCCCGCGGATCATGTTGTTTTCGTTTGGAAGCT
This sequence comes from Haemaphysalis longicornis, assembly GCF_048455015.1. Taxonomy (NCBI): domain Eukaryota; kingdom Metazoa; phylum Arthropoda; class Arachnida; order Ixodida; family Ixodidae; genus Haemaphysalis; species Haemaphysalis longicornis. Next base: position 43,391,207 of record NW_027526204.1, read on the forward strand.
TGGAAGCCGCGCCTCCAGTTCGGTTTGCCACAATTGTGCCGGTAAGATATGCATTTCGTTTGAGAAGGAATTCTTCCAACTTTATTCCCGTAAAAAAACGGTCGGTAAACACATGGACAGGCTCGTCCGTTGGCACTGTTTCCAGAAGCCGCTTTACAACTGCGCCGCCAAGACCAAGTTCCTTCATGTCGGCATCCGGAACCGTTCCTTTGCCTGTGTAGTTCAAGAAATCTAGCACAAGTCTATCACTACTTGACAAGACAAAGTTCTTGAGGCCAACAGGATTTGGCTTGCTTGGTACGCATTGCCGGGCAGGACAACGTCCGCTGAATGGAATCATCTGCTCATCGACAGATAGTACTTCCGGGCGCGGCAGTTCGAGACATGCCTTTCGAAATGAGTCGATAATAGGCTCCACTCTGAACAACCTGTTCTCAGTTTGTGATGCTCTTTGGGTGATGTCGACGAAGTGCAGCATGCCACGTAACTCGAAAAATCGGTCCCGTGTCATGTTTTCCGCAACAAGAGGTATAGCGGATATACGGGACCAGTATAATCTAGCTCGAGGAAGCGCAAGAAGGCCCATCAATAAATGGATTCCAGCGAGTTTTTTCATCTCTGACGCGGACGTGCGCACAGATCTGTGGGCACGCGTCTGAACCGAATAGAGGTTTGTTTCCTCCGCGCATAGCTTCCAAAAGGTTTCGGGAAAGTACTTGGTGAAGTAGGCAAACAGAGACAGAGGCGACTTTGAGTGTACTTGTGGTGGTGTGGTGTCCAATGTGCACCTGGGAGAGAAGCCGTGAAAAAAGAAAAAAAAAACCTGTTAGTCAAATCTTTAATAAAAAAGTTTGTTTCGAATAACGGCCTTAGCAGCGAAACAAATTACAAAAACTAAACACTTAAGCCCGTTCTATATGGAGCGAATTTCGCCTGCGAATCCGCTGGAACGAACATTCGCACTTGCGAAGTTCGCAATGCCTGGAATTATCGTCTACATGGGGCCTGCGAACGCCGCGATTTTCGCATTTCAGATGCGCCTTGTTTGCAGACTGAATTAAGTTTGCCACCAGCAAAGGTTGTTGTGATTTTAACAAGGGTGGTTTTATTTTACTTTCTTGGCAAGTTGCTTTTGACTGGTTTGCGGTAAATATAAGTTTATTTGCGGTTTTATATAAGAACCGCCAATTCTTTATCAATATACGCACACACAGCAGAGAAGACAAACGTTTTGGTGTGACCGCGCTTTTGTCGCGCTCATACAAGCAACGCCATCTGGTTTCCAAGCGTGCAAGTGGTGCCGAGCTGTGCTCCTATTGGCCGCAGGTCCGGCCCCTCTACGCCGCACACGCCGCACGAGCGGCGTTTGCTCGACCGCTTCAAATGTTTGGCACTTTGCCGCAGCAACGAAAAAAGGTGGTTTTGCCGCACGAGCGGCGCCGCATCAGTGAATTCGCAGGCGAAATCGCTCCATGTAGTACGGGCTTTACTCTGCCACCTTCCAAACGGGGCCACGGGCCTGAAATTCGTGGCTGCCTTGTGTGTCTTCATCTTCATTTTCATCACCTTCAGTGCTGCTGTCTGAGCATTCACTGCTGTCGTCTAAGTCATCCAGATCGTCGTCTACATCAGACAAGTCGACATCACTTTGAAAGAGTAGCTCTTGTATTTCCTCGTCGCTTAGGAACTTAGCTGCAACACAGAACGAACGATAATATTTTTTAGCGTAATGACCTGAAGTACCCAATTGGGTACAATTGTGATTAAGTTGCCCTATATCTGAGACGAAGCACTGCAACTAGCTCAAACTTTTCGTGCCCCTTTTCTAATGTCTCCTGATTGTTCAGCTTTGCGTTTTATCTATTATATGCAGCATATTGGGAAGGAAGAAGAAGTTAAACTCACCTGGTCGCCGTCGCGCGCTTTTCGTGCGTGTTGCCGCCATCCCTGTGTTTACTGCGAGCGCGCAATTGGACTCACGGCGACACCACGCGGGGAGTTTGTTAACTGATCCTTCCTGAAGCAGAAATGGCCGTTCGCGCGCTGCAATCTTCATCTAAAGCCGCGGAGCTCGTATTTTTCAAATGTACCCAAACGGGTACCGACGGACCGAAGAAGATAATCTATTGAGACACCTTGTGCGCTAAACGCTAAAAATGGCATTTCGGGCTGTTTTGTTGCCTTTTTAGTCCGTTTCACCTGCTGTTTTTTGTAAGTTATTGTGGTTTAGCTTTTTTAAGGTGGTTTTTATTTTTGTTGAATATTTTTTTACAGCGCCATTGTTTCCGTTTTGCGCGGGTTTCGCTTCATTTTTTTTGTTGGTATTGTTGTTCAATTTCAGTGATTCCGTTCGTTCTTCCCCATATAGGTTAGCAAATGTCTGGCTGAGGGAGCTGCGGTAGGCACTGTTGTACGTTGTTTTTTTACAATTGGCCCCTGCTCCGTGGAAGGACAAGTGGAACGTCGACGGGCGCGGCACCTAGGAGACAAAAGCTGAACTTCGCTAAACTATTATTATTTAAAACTTTTTGTAAAATAAAGATTGCTTTTTCAATTAGAATACACTACTAGGTGAAATTTACTTGTGTTTTTGCGGCTTTTCTATTTATGACCTACGGCAGCAGCCGCAAGCACTTGAGTACTACTTCAACGTTCTGCCAACAGACGACAGGCTAGTCAATTTCCCCCGTGCTTGCCGTGGTGCAGGGGGGCAACCGAAGACCGGCCTTTGATACATGGAGCCTATGGGGAGTTTCGCAACTGGTATATATCCAGTAACTCTGCGCAGCGACATAGCGCCCATAACCAGCTCAGAGGATGGCTGACTTTGCTGACCCAGCAAACGCCATCTGGCTGGTATCACCACCACCACTATCACCACCATCATCATCGTTGGGCCTGATGGTGACGAAAAATCTGCAGTCACCGGGATTAAAGATGATGGCCCTAAAGTCGCCAGGGGGCGCTTTTCAATGCGCAGAATGTCCCCAGACGGCGCCCCTAGCTGCAGCGCGAGCGCGTGCCATCAGGACCACTGCTCGTGGACACTCCGAGAATGCCGGTCCAGGTCCCACCTCCGTACCGCTCGCCCAGCCGGTTGCCACTGGCACCGGCGAGGGACCCCGACGATGAGATGCCCCTCTTCCCTGAGAGAACCCTTCTTATGATTTTGGCCTTCTTCTTCATCTTCATCATCGTCGTCTTCATACTGGCCGTCTCGGGAATGGAATTTCCCGGCTTCCCAAAGCGCAAGTAGCCGACATGCTGGAGCCATCGCTCACCAGCGAACGACATCTCCCGTGTCGACCGCCCAGTGCCATGCCCTGCAGACGTCGTATCCACCTTAGGAGGCCGATATCGCGAGGCCCTGGGGACCGTACGTAACGTTTCAACTTTATTGTGGAGCAACAGCCCGAACTGATCCAATTCTGTACTTTGTCGAACATTTCAACTGTTACGGTGAATTCAGCGGGGACCGTTGACAAGAAGCGCGTTTATTTACCAAGGGGCGCCGAGCCAAGATGGAGGATCGGAGCTACCGGTCAGCTTCGTCTACTTCTTCCTTGTCCAGGCCTCAGTACGGCGAGGCGACGTTTCTTCTTTGCAGGAGTAAAACACCGTAACTCTCTGAATAAATCTATTTTAATGCGGAATAGACATGGTCGGAGCATTTTACTCAGCCTGGGTAAAGAAATGCTAAAACAAGTTTAATATCAGCACTGACAGCCTTGACAGGCTGTCAGTGGTGATCCTAACCACAAATTATGAAAAGGAAGCGATATCACTGAGAGGAATAATATACAGCAAATGCGTGCTGTCAGCACACTCTTAGGCAAAATGTACTAAAACAGGGACTAAAATACAGATGTTATAGTCTTTGCGGGCAACAGTTCATCTTCAATGGAACTATCTGTAGCAGAGTGTGTGCCGTGTGCACAAATGCGGACTAACTGTTCGTCACCGCCGATCGATAAGCAGTAACTGGATGACGAAACGCATGCATTTAGTCTCTTTGCTGCGTCGTTATCCCCTGTAATGGCTTCGTCGTTGCCATTTCGCGCATATGTGTGTGGACAGTTTCAGATTTCCAAAAGGAGTCACTGCAGTCAGTGGGTTCTTTACGTGGTGCCTCGGGAGAAAATATCGAAGTTAATTATAAGGAAAGCGCCTACCGTCAATCGAGCGGCGGGTAATGGCAAGGACCGGCGAAGCGCGATCGACAGACGCTTCTCGGTGAGGTTATGTTGATACGCTGTATTGCATACCATTCGGGTGAGGTAATAACGACCAATGAAAGATTTCAAGCCCGTCAAAAATAGCACAAATATCAGCGACAATAGCAAACTTTGATCCCACAGCGTAATAAAAATGAATATGTTTAACAGACGAGAAAAAAACGCACTAGTTGCTGATGACAACTGCAAAATAAAAATGCCCGCTACGGGTAAGCGTCTTCAAGTTATCTTTCGCACTCGGTACAAAATTGCCGTCTGCGCCAAAGCTATGAGAATGCTGGAACTGCTCTAAAACCCGGTAGCATTTCCCAGTCCCGATCATGCGTCTAGCGAAGCTAACTTGAAGAATTCAGGCTAAGCAACACCGAATTTGATTTCGCCGATGCAGGAAAATATGGTCTGTTTCCCTATTCTGACACTCACAGAGACGACCGCTTTCACACACGATACCTAAAGCACTTAACATATGTATCGAACACTAAGAGTACACATAGTTTGCGCTAATTTGTGCGGAAACAAATGAGTCGTCCGCTCACCCAGCCATCTATCTCAACTAGGCGACGAGCTGATTGCTCTTTACGAGAAAAAACCTATGATTGTGAGGCTGTACTGAGAATCGAACTGAGCAATAGTCCCTAAAGTTAGCAAAGCGCAAAGCGCGGTCGCGGTCTCTTGCACAGATAGAAATCCCGGCACCAGTTGCAATGAATCCATCACCTGGCACAGCACTACCCGCTGTACATGCTGTACACGGGCAGGGCTGTGACTGGGGCAGGTTCGGCCAAGCGTCTGCACATTGAAGAGGGAGAAGAGAAAGACGACGCAGGAGACGCGCACAGGGGAAAGCCGCCACTGAAAATGACTGAAGGGCGACACCTATTGTTGAGGCCCAGGCCCACTATATCCCACCGGAGATGATGATGATGATGATGATATTTTGGCTGTACCCTTTGAATCGGGTGGGTGTGCCGCGCACACGCTAGCCAGGACAAACAGAAAGAGAAATGCATGACAAACAACGACACTAACGCGGCCCGAACGAGACACAAACATATGGCACACCAAAAAGAAACACTTGACAACACTCAGCACATACGAGAAACCAAGAAAAAAACAAAAAAGCATAACATAACGAAGAATCTCAGAATGTACAGGAACCCTGCGGAAGCGCCGCCCGAGCAACGCAGCCCGAGTGACAGTGCAGCAGCGGGAGGGAACGCGTATACTATAAGCCCGACCCGAGACGCGAAGGGTAGGCGCCATGCTCTCGGCCTCCAATTGAACGGAAATGCCACAGGACCCCGCACTGAACATAGCTACACTTAACGTCAAGGGATTGGCAAGCAAAAGAAAGCAAAGTCAGTGCACTGACTGTTAAGTGAGCATGACGTTTATGTGTTTGCCGTTCAGGAATCCAAAGTTCAGGGGGAGGCAGAGACCGAGAGCATGGTGCGACGTTTCACGGCGAGGTATACCATGTGTGCGTTAGCCATGCAGTCGGAAACTTGGCGGGTTGTGTGCTTTTTGTGCGAAAGCTGCCGGGTTTAGTGGTTCAATCTGTTATGGCTTGTTTGTCTGGATGGTTTGTGGTGTGCGACCTGTCTTTCTGTAACGTTGAGTGGCGTGTTGTGTGTATTTATGCGCCTAATTTACTCGACGAGCGAATTTGCGAATTTAGGACGGCATTTATCTAATGATAGGACTATAGTATTATTAGGGGACTTTAACTGTGTATTAACCGCACGTGATAAGACAAGTAACCGGCCTTTTAAGTATGTGAGCACTGAGTTGTTACGTCAGCAGATTGTAGAATACGGGATGGAGGATGTTGCTGAGTGTATGGTTAGAGCCAGAAGCGTAGAATACACCCACTTCCAGGGTACAAGCCACGCCCGTCTGGACCGGATATACACATCTTTAGAACTGGTTCCGAAGTGCCGCAACTACAGTGTTCTGCCAATGTCCTTTTCTGACCATTGTATGGTCAAGTGTACGATTGGGTGCAAAAAAAAGGAGTAATAGTTTCACATGGGACCTGTGGAAGCTAAATGCAAAGCTTTTAAAAGAAGAATCCATCACTGGCTTAGTTATGGACAAACTTAGCAAAATTGGACAGGACGACCCAAATAGGGCGGCGGAAATGTGGGAACTAACTAAACAAGCAGTACGAACAAAATAAGAAGAAAACATCGCTACGAGCTTTGCTGCAAGCGTTAACAGAGCAAGAAAGCATACAGCTTGGGGCTTGCAGAGACGAAATAAGACAAACAAAATCAAAACTAGAAATAATAGACGAGGAGCGCTAGTGCGAGCAAAAGCAGAACAGGTGATAGCAGGTGAAAGGCCTACGAAGAGGGCTTTATGGTTGTAGAAGGCGCACGCTAGACGAAACCACATAAGCGAGATTGATTGGAATGGCGCTACATCAGATGATAACAACCTCATTGAGCGCGCGTTCTTCGAGTACTATAAGTCGCTTTTTGCTTTCCGGGAAGTTGATATGAAAACCTTCAAGAAAGAATTTCTTGGCAACATGCTGGGACTAGATGACGAAACGAAGTAGCTGTTACAGCAGCCAATAACAGTAGGAGAAGTGGAAGAGGCTATTGACAATTTAAACCGGGGACGTCGCCAGGGCCGGATGGTTTAAGTGCGGCATAGAAATAAATTCTTTGTAGAAATAAAGAATTTAAAAGTGAAATAGCTACGGTGCGAACTGCCGTTTTCAATGAAGCCTTTAATTTTGATGCACTGCCACCTTCTTATGGATCCGCTCACACGATATTGATCCCAAACACAGAAGATGGGGAAAAACTTAAACATGATACAGGCCCATTTCACACACGAATGTTGATTATAAATTTTTTTATGAAAATATTAGCAAGTAGGCTCCAGGGAGTGATCCATAAAATAGTAGGCTCTCATCAAACCTGCGGTATACGATGGAGATCTATATGTACTAACATTCACAAGGCCAGGTGCGTGCTTGAGTGTAGCTATGCCGCACAAGTAGGCGTCGCGGTGCTTCCGCTGGATCTCGAGAAGGCTTTTGATTGTGTGTCACATGAAGTGTTGTTTTGTATACTAGATTATATCAATGTACGTTCTGTTATCAAAGAAGGGACGGCTCTGGAGTACCGAAATTGCATTACGGCGTTAGTGGTGAATGAGGCATTGGGAGCGCCCATTGACATGCAACGCTCGGTGCGCTAGGGCTGCCCACTCAGCCCAATTGTTTTGTATTTACATTGAAACTTTGTGTTTGCGTATCCTCAAAGACGTAGAGATTCGTGGATTCGGCCTCCTCGAGACCGAAGTGAAACTGCTGGCTTATGCGGATGACATTGCTGTGTTCTGTGAAAGCAAGGATTGTATTTATAGAGCAGTCCAGGTCACAAAACGGTTCAGTGCCACAACTGGAAGCCTAGTGAATTGGGGAAAATGTCTGCGGTTCTGGCGCGGCGAATGGCAATCCACCCCCAGCGCTTTTGCCAACGTAGGCTGGACAACAATCCCAGTTAGGTATCTGGGAGCCCCCTTTCCGTTTTATAGAGATATCGAACCATATTGGCGAGAACAGACACAAGAAACTCGCGCGAAAGCGGACAAGTGGAAGGGGGCTTATTTGCCCACGTTCGCTAGGGCTGCCGTGTGTAACTTGTTCCTAGAATGCAAACTCTGGTATGTGATGCAGGTGTTGCACTGCTCACACACGAACGTGCAAAAGTTGCAGCGAGTGTTTGCTATTTTTGTCTGGGCCTCAAACTGGGAGAGGTACATGCACTCGTAACAACCTTTTTAGGCGTGTGAAAGATGGAGGAGTGAGGCTACCGCATTTATTTGTGCGACAACTAGTAAATAGATTTCTTTTTTTAGAGAAGTAAGAGACCCTTTTCTTCGTACAGTGCGTCAATTAGGGCTAGGCAGGGTTCTCCCTGATTTTTTTATAGCGACTCAGTACATGTATAGGGGTATTTTGTGATATTTCAAGGAGGTGTGGCCAGTGTGAAATTTTTAATCGCAAGGTTTTCAAAGAGGTATTTAAGTACGGTTACGCGGAAAAAATTGTGTCACAATATTGTCGATGTTGTGTTCCCTGCGCCCATATACAGAGCCATGTACTGTGGAAGGCCCGGCAGCGATGGGCTTAAGAGGGTTCAAAGAATGCAGATTCAACCAGGGGTCAAGTCCTTTGTGCTTAGGTTAAATACAGGAACATTATTAGTACGATCGTTTATGGAAGAAAAGGGGTTATTGGTACCGTAGAGGACAGATTGTTTTAGTTGTAAATCACCCGAGACAACATCTATTTTTGCATTGTTGGGAGGGAGCATATATTTGGATGTGCTACAGAGGATATTACACAAATGTTTTCCACTATATCCTCACGGTATACGTTTTCTTGCCATAGATAATGAGGATGGAGTGCCTTACGATTTAGTCATGCCACTGGGTCTCCACAGTATATGGCGCTCACGTACAGGGTTGTACAATGATGTTGATGCGCGATGTGCAAGAGAGTACTTCAAAAAGAGCATTGGCCAATTTGTTGAAGTCCTTAACTCCCACCAGGAACTACCAGATTGGCTGCCACAACTACAGCAACTAATCGATATTGCCGCGAACCTTACATTGGGTTTGTTTGTTCGTGTTTTCTTTTTACCGCCAGGCTGCGCGGGTCTGTGTTATCCGTGTGCCAAGTGAAGCACTTGTTCCATTCTTTATTTTTATGCCGCACGTGTTATCTGTTTTGATAGGGAGAGCACTTCGAACTAACGTCAACAGTCTAGAACAATCTTCAGTGGTCTAAAGTGTTCTCGATGCAATTCAACGGTTCGAGAAACACTCGCGCCGACAGATAAACGCCCGCAGAGCGGATGCCGCGGTATTCAATTCGCCGACACCAGTCTCCGCACGTCACTTTGTTGACTGCTGTTTCGCCGCCTGTGTATTGTTTGAGTTGTTAGGGGAGCACAAGTTCGCTCCAATAAACTTGTTTCCTTGAAGACAACTGCGTCGTATTTGGCTACGGGACATCTGGTGGAGGTGCTGGGTACATGCACCCTAAACACTGTTTAAGTCGTCAGCCAAGCCCAACTCGTGCCAGCCGCCGACAGCAAGGCCTGAAGCCTGAGTTTGGACTGCATGCCAGATAAATTGAAGGCGGAAGAACAACGTACCCACGATTACCAGCGCATCGAGCACTCCTGTAGTTCTGCAGCAACCTCGTGAACCACCATCATTTCATGAGTCACCTACGCGTAAGATCCTGAATGATTGCTGGAGCATCTCAAGAGGGTCCGAACGTTTAACCGATGGTATGATGATGAAACACTCAGGCAAGTGTTTTTTTGCCGTGAAGACTCCGCGCGGATTTGGTTCAAAAGCCACGAACGTACGCTGACAACCTGAGAGTTATTAAAGACCGAGCTCTCGAAAACTTTCACGACTCTGGTACGCAAGGAACGGGCCGAGCAGCTGCTGCAGACACGCACGCAGCATCCCAATAAAAGCGTGCTCATGTTCGTTGAGGAGCTGAAGCGACTTTTTCGCCGTGCGAGACCAGAAATGAGCGAAGAAAAGAAACTAAGGTTTCTGATGCGAGGGGCTGAGCAGGAGCTCTTCGCGTGCCTTGTACGCAACCCCCCGAAGACTGTGTCCGAATTTGCGTCTGAGGCGGCCGAGTTGGAGAAAACGCTTAAAATACGAGTGAGGCAGTACGAACTCCCAATCAATGCGCTGGTTTCGGAGGCGATTGGTGCCGGCGCTATTAACTCCGATGCACTACGCGACACTATCCGTGCAGTGGTAAGGGAGGAGCTGCGGAAACGTTTCTCGATGACGCCACAACCTCAAGTTGCTTCCCTGATTGACGTCATCCGAGAAGAGGTTCGACAGGTACCTGGGGACTTCAACGCCATCCGAAGCACCCCGCACGCCACAAGCTATGACCTACTCCGCAGCTGTTCGTCGACCCCGCCCTGCTCCAACGCGTCGTCAAGAAGTGCCGCCGTACCGCCGTCCCCTGTCGCCCGGCTAACCCTGACGTGACTACCGACCACGACGACAGCAATACGGCGCGACGCGTACCCGACATGACCGAACCTGCCGATGACAATACAACGAAGACCACGACGCCCAGTACCCGACCGTCAACACTCAGATGCCGAGATACGACGCCACGACGCACCCGGAACTCGAAGAAGGCAGCGTCCGACGTACAGCTGTCCATCGTCGGCTTTGAAGTAATCGCCCTTATAGACACGGGAGCCGACTACTCAGTCATGGGCGGACCTTTTGCGCATAAGCTGAAGAAAGTTATGACCAGATGGGACGGTCCGCACATTCGCACAGCAGGAGGCCACCTCGTGACGCCAAGTGGAACGTGCACATCGCGCGTCACCATAGAAGGCACCACGTACCCTGCTGCGTTCGTCATTTTGCCTAACTGCTACCGCGACGTAATTCTCGGGATGGACTTTTAAATGCAGAGCATTTCAGTAACTCACGATGTCACCCGCGTTGAAGTCCGTGGTCCGCACCGCACCCCTCCCTACTATATAAAAAAAATACTATCCGGCGCCCGGTTTCGATCCCTTGACCCTGCGGGCGGAACGCAATGTACATGGTGCTCTACTCACTGCGCCACAAAGCCGACACAGAATGGGACACTACGAACGCGCCTTATATCGTTGACTCTTTCAAATTACTGCTGACGAGAGCTCTCTCGTCAGCAGTTGCCACAAGTGCAACAACATTAACGTAACGCAAACTACTTAACGTCGTGCGCCCCCGGAAATGCTCTGCATTCTATCGTGCCCCTCGCGAGGGGGATGTTTCACTGCGTCTTCTCTCGGTCGCGGGACCCGTGGCGCCATCTGGCGGAGGCGCGGCACAACTCGTAGCACTTTCTTTGAAAAAGCGCGTCGAAAGCGCGGCAAATATGAAATAGGGATGACGCGCTTTCGAGGCAATCCGCCGACGTGGCTGCTTTGTGTACAGACTCGGCGGCGAGCGTCCCGGGATTCTGGTGCCGACCGAACCCCATTTTTTGACGGACAACGGTGCAATAATTGATCTGCAGACCAAGTCGATAACTTTTTCATCCGATCACTCCATGACGCCGGAACCAAACCCCGAACACCGTGCTGCCGTAAGGATCGCGGATGACCCTGTCACCCTGCCACCCCGCGCAATCTTTATGATCAGCGTCTACTGTGAAGATGGGGTTCCTGACGCCGACGCTATCGTAGAGGGTGACCAAAGTTTGCTTCTCGGCCGCGGTGTCCCTTTAGCAAGAGGCATCGCGCGCTTTAGGCAACGCCAATCCCTCGGTTGGGTCACTAATTTCACCGAGCAGTACCAGCATTAAACAAGGGCGCTGAAACTGCGTTCCTCGAAGAAACGCAAGAAACAAGCCAAGTGATTATAGAAGCACGATTATAGCGAGGCTGTGTTGTGTGCGAGGCTTCTTACTGACGAGTCCACTTCGAAATGAAAGAGAAGAAGCTGACGCAAACACGGTATAACAGGAAAGAAGCCGATGGAATGCCAAAATTTATGCCGAAAGACAAAGAAATAAAAGTGAGGAAACATACGCAAGTGCATTACATCAGTTAAAAATTATCGCGAGTACAATCATCAGTTGTTAATAAGTATCGCAAGTACAATGTACCAGTTGTTATTAAGAAGCGCCAAGCTTCCGCCTTCAAATCACGTAAGTAGACCGAAGTGCTTCTAAGAAATTGCGTATCTGAAAGCGGACAGAGGGTTTCGATAACACCGAGCAGCAATTACTTTGACTGTGGCGCATTTCCATCACCCGTTTTCTTTTACTGCCAGTCGGCCTTAGTCACGTGATTGCATTGTCTGACCTTGGTCTGCCACCGACGGCAGAAATGGGCAGAAACTGCTTCTTAGGACGGCGAATTTCAAACCAAGAAGCTCATAAGAGCCCGTAAATAAAAAAATATTGAACTTTGTAATGAAATGGAATAATAAAATAAAAGCGTTATAAAGTAATTTAGTTGGATTTGCCTGCCCTCAGTAGCCACCACGGCAGCAGTGGAACCAGAGACAGCAGTTAAAAACGCGCCATGCCCTAGTCGTGCCTCCTCAGAACGCGATGCCCTGGACCGGTTACGTCACCCCAATAATCAGCAAATAGCACTAATTGCATTTTTAAAGCGCTTGAACTCCGCCTCGAAATATTATCATTACATTACGTGGGCGTCGCTAGAGCTCGTGTCTCCCGAGTTTCGCGCAATCTCGCGCCTTCTGGCATAGCACCCCAGGTATTCCGATTTCCCCTCCATGGCGTATGGCGTGTACAGGCCGCTGCAGACGGCCGCTTTGGAAGAGTTTGATGGACGTACGCTTGTCCCGCGTCTACTCGCACCAAGAAAATGGATTGTAAGTTTGAGATCGATTGAGGCAAATGGTGTTTCAAGAAGTGAAGTCCGCGCTTTTCTGATAGCTCAAGCCGCAAGGGCAACACGGCCCCGAAGTATACCGTGGCTTGTGTGGCCGAGATAGGCATTTACGATGGTTGTATTCGGTTAAATAAAGGCGATACGGCTACATAACTTGTATTGAAAGCAACATGGGGCCCATCTGCAAGATCGTCGTGTACGGAGCAGGCGATATCACTGCGAGGGCCTCTCAAATACAGCAAAATACTTGAAGCCGCACTGCCCACCATCTGGTAAGGGGGGATAGGGGTCGTGAGGACAGTTCCAAAGGATATGGTCCAGGAAACACTGCTCCGCAGGCCGGGATGTTGGGGGAGGGGTAGACGGAAGGATCAATACGGTGCAGGTGGTAGCGACAGGGTACGGTATGGGTTTGCACCAGTCGCCATAGCCCTTATTCCCTGTTAGATAAACCCGGGTGTGCGGGAGGGAGCTGTCCCGAGATGAATGGGCTCCGTGAAAGGGTTGGAGGCTAGGGCCTGCTCGGACGGTGAGCTCTCGAGCGGCACCTATGTCCTGCCTCATTCCCCCCCACGCCCGTGTGGGCTGGAGTCCAAATCAGCTCTATGGGTACGGTAGGATGATTTTTAGGAGAATTCCGAGCGCCAGGGGCGAGATGCCACTGGCGTAGTTTCGAATGGCCGTTTTTGAATCCGAGATGATAGCGGTGGATGGGGGAGGGGGGGGAAGGGGGGGGGGCGGCCTATGTGTAAGGGCTAGCGACAGCGGGTTGGATGGTGCGGACTGTTAGGGAGTTAAAAGGAGGAGTGTATAGATGGTTGATTAGTGCGACAGCGTATGCGTCCTGCCGTCGATAGCAAGCTGCGTCCACGTAAACCATAGTGGGGTGGACGGGGTATTTCTCTGTAAGCGCTCGTGTCCGTTGTTCCCTACGCAGCTTGTTGAAAACAGGGTGCATATTGCGCGGTAAATGGGGCAATAGTGAGGGAGACATGAATGTTGGGTGGTACCGGGAGCCTGTCGTCACAGAGAATAGGGGCTTTAAAGGGACACTGAAGTGAATTTGTCAAGCTCCCATTTTTGCTTGCACTGCGTAGACTGGCTCAAATTAACACACTTTTCATCGTTTATCCGGTTGATAAGTTGGTAATTATTTTATAAAGCGCGAAAGAAGAAAAACTACCGTGCGCAGTCTGCGGCGGCTGCACAAACTAAAGGCTGTGACGAAGGAGGAGGTGCACCGTGATTGCACAATGTTCAAGATTAGCATTCAAACAAGTTTCGGTGTAGGTTCTGTAAAACAACATGCTTGACATCCGACGGCATCGTTGGATGGGCATTCTCAATATCTCAGTAATCGTCGTACCGCGCTTCTGCCATGTTGTCGGCTGTAAATTGCCTAAGATAAGCCTCCCAGGATGGCTTGGAATGGCTTGTGGACGACGGAAAGTTCAAAGACTTAAATTTCTTTATAATATATATAAGACTGGAATAAATAAAGAGCGCTATTTAAAGGCGCCTAGTTATATGTCCGAACGGTAAGATCACTTAAATAAAATTAGAGAATATATCTGTCGATTGAATGTCCTTAAATACTCTTTCTTTCCAAACTCTATTAGCGACTGGAATGCGCTAAAAATACCAACATTCTCTGATTCTACTTTCCTAACAGCCATTGAAGCAGCATTTTGAGTTGCTGAAATAGCCCATATATTTAACGTTGCCTTTGTACTTCTCGTGGTTGTTGATTTTTGATATGTATAATTACTGCTTTCGTTGTATGATCTTGTGTTTTGTACTGTTGTTACAATGCTTAACTGCAAGTGTTTAGTTTCTCATATATAATGTTATGCATGATTTTAGTTCGGTTACAATTTTGCTGTTTGTATTCTATTTTCTACTGTAACTCCCCTACAACAATGCCCAATGGGCGATGTAGGTACTTGAAATAAATAAATAAATAAATAAACTGGGCATAGAAAACATCAACTTAAAAAAAAAAGAATGTACCCTCGGGGATTCGAACTTGTGACTTGCAAAATAACATAGCGCTCCAGACCACTCGGCCACGGGCTTTTTTTTTTTTTTCTTTATTGCCCATCTCGGACAGCAACACAAGGTACCAGGTACAATGACAAAGAAAAAAATCACAGTAATGCCGCCATGCCCCCCAGGGCCGGTGTTGTCATTTAAAATTCCCTACGCGTAGTAAGGGGTTCAATTGTTGACAACCACTCTGGCGGAGAGTTCTTCGCTCTCTGAACTTCAACACACTGTGACACACTTTCCCTAAAATACTGTCTCGTTGGTCGCGCGTCGACATCGCAATGCAGCCAAGCCATGCGAGAACGCCAAATGCTGTGCAGACCTAACAACATGACACTGTCAAATGGTACACCATCCTCTCTATCAATGCACAAAAAACGAATACCGTGTGGACTAAGTGGAAAATCTTTCTGGAGTGACCGTTGGAGGACATCCCAAAGGAACACTGCGGCCCAACAATGAAGAAAAACATGCTCCACAGTTTCGGGTTGCTTGCAAATGGGGCAGTCGGTTCCCCATGGAACCGAGAGCCCCCTTTCATTCATCCAAGTAGCGACTGAAAGTGTACCCGTGTGCAATTTAAAAAAGAAAGTCTTTGCCCCAGGTGACACTTCCATTCGCTTGACTCTTTTTAACACATCTTGTCCTGGACCATTGCTGTACAGAGCTCTATACAGTGGCACTGGGAAGACTACGTCACATACATCCTTATATAATTTTTTCCTAGTTACACTGGCCAGATATTGCATCGAAAAACGCGTTGTTAAAAATCGGAATGACAAAACAATTTCTTTAAAATATCCATGGACACCACCTGGCATGCAACTTGAAGAAACCACAAATTCTGGCAAAGCACGCATTAACCGAACTTGGATTACAGTGCGTAGAAAAGAGTCCTGTACATCGCGTAGAAATAAAAATCGATTTACGAGTTGCCGTACATACAGATGAGTCAGTCCTAATCCGCCTTCACGGATTCGCCGAAACAAATTCGTCCTACTGCTCCTTTCCCACGTGGACCCACACACAAAAACAGCAAATACGCGATGCAGCTTCTGGACATTCAAACGCGAACAATGCAGCACTTGCATAACGAACCAAAGCTTTGCCACGAAGAAAATATTACAAGTCGTGGCTCTCGCGAACACTGACAGCCCAGTTGCTTTCATTTTTTCCGCTTTCTCTTTCAGTGATTGCACCTGCCCCCGCCAGTAGGGCTCACTGTCGCGATAGTATTCCAGAGGGGTTCCCAAGTACTTTACTGGGGTGGTTACCCAAGCTACATTAGCAAAGATCGCTGGCGTTGACCTCCATTCACCGTGCCAAAACCCCAGGCATTTTCCCCAATTTACCAGACTCCCCGTGACCTCCCCAAAATGCTTCACTGTTTCCACGGCGAACATCACGCTTTCTTTGTTCGAGCAAACAACGGCAATGTCGTCAGCATAGGCGAGAAGTTTGACCTCTGTCTCCTGTAATTTAAATCCGCTTATTTTAGCACTATGAATGATGCTGAGGCACAGCGCTTCTATGTATACACAAAACAATAAAGGACTTAGGGGGCAACCCTGGCGCACCGAACGCTGCACCTCGATGACCGCTCCCAATTCCTTATTCACTATCAACCGTGTAGTGCAGTTCCGGTACGCCATCGCCACTCCCCGTACAATGACAGAACCAAGGTTGATGTGCTCTAAAACATAAAACAGGATCTTGTGGGAGACGCAGTCAAAGGCTTTCTCCAGGTCGAGCTGGAGAATCGCCACGCCCGAGCCCATTGCATCGCAACATTCCAGTACGCTCCTCGCCTTGTGGATATTCGTAAATATGTTACGACCCCTGATGCCACACGTCTGATGTGGACCTACAATTTTCTGGATTACCATTTGTAACCTTTTCCCCAGAACCTTCATAAAAATTTTGTAATCAACGTTTGTCAGTGAGATTGGTCGGTATGCTTTAACATCCCTTAATTTTTGCCTGTCGTCTGTTTTCGGAATTAGTATTGTATGGGAGGTAGAAAAAGATGGAGGAAGCGCTTCAATTTCGTAGCCTTGATTGTACATGTCGGCAAGAACAGGAGATATCAAAGATTTCAGATGTTTATAGAACGCCGCACTAAGCCCGTCAGGACCTGGTGACTTGCCCGGATTCAGGTTTTCGATGGCACACTTAACTTCCTCGGCCGAGAAGGGTTGTTCGAGCCATTCCTTTGTTTCGTCATCCAAGCGTGGCAACGCACCGATAAAATCTCGCTTGTATTTTTCTATGTCGGTTTCTCTGCACGCGAACAGTGCCTTATAGTAATCGAAAAATGCGCGTTCCACTTCCTCTTTTTCCGAAGTTACATAACCGTTGGTTTCTATTTCTTTAATCATATTCCGCCGGGCTTGCGTCTTTTCTATTCCTAACGCCCGTTTTGTGGGTGCCTCCCCGAACGTCCAATGTTCCGCCCTCGCCCGTACTAGCGCTCCGCGATAGCGGTCTTGGTCAATGACTTCGAGTTTGTGCTTAATCTTCCCTATGTCGCCTTTGAACATTCCTGGATTTTTGTTCTCCAACGCAATCAACTTTTGTAGGTTCGCTCGCAAAAGGTTTTCTTTTCTTTTTTCCTCATATTTTATACAGCTAGACCTTTCTATGGCTTTTATTTTAACGTCTTGCTTATACAGCTTCCACTTCTCCCAGATTTTACCGTTGTGGCCTTCAGCTATTTCCGTAATTTTTTCTACTACAAAACCCATGAACATTGCGTCATGTAACAGCTTTTCATTCAGTTTCCACAGATCCCACGAGAAAGGGGTGTTCTGTTTTTTCCTACCCAGTCTGCATTTAACCAAACAGTGGTCCGAGAAAGAAATCGGCTGTACATCATAGCCATGACATTGTTGGATTAAATTTAGCGAAAAATAAAACCTATCTAGCCGTGCGTGGCTGCACCCCTGAAAATGTGTGAATCTCACGTCTCTCGTACCCTCAAGGCATTCCCCGACATCAATCAAGCCGAATTCGTCAACTATCTCAGCTAGCAGACTAGTGCTAGCGTCTCTGTAGGTGGTTTCGCTTGCTTTATCACGGCTCGACAGTACACAGTTAAAATCCCCCAATAACATAAGCCGCCTTTCGGTGTTTAAGTGTTGCTTGAGGCTATCAAAAAAATCTAACCTGGCCTCCAATGCATTTGGCGCGTACACACAAATAATTCTGTACTCGACAGAGTTGCACTGGCAATCGCACACAACAAGGCGGCCAGAAAGACATGCTGTGACCGCTTGCATTTCCAGACCCGGCAACTTCTTTACGAGCAACACACAACCCGCCGACGTCCCCACAGCGTGACTTACAGAAGCGTAGTAACTCGACGTGAAACGGCGCACCATGCCCTCGGTCTCTTCCTCTCCGTCCACCTTCGTCTCCTGAACTGCTAGCACATCGATGTCCTGATCGATTAAAAGGCGATATACCTGGCTTTGTTTTCTCTTTGAAGCCAGACCCCGGACGTTTAATGTTGCTACATTCAGGGACCCTTCCATTTCGCCTCTTTAAATATTAGAGACCGCCGGCATGGTGCTCGCCCTTTCGCGTCCGCGTTTCGCTAGACGCTGCCCTCCTCCGCCGTGGAGACAGGGGGTGGCTGCTGCGTCGACGGCGTTGCTGGTGCCGGTTGCTGCGTTGCCGGCGTTCCTGGGCGTCCGCGTCTCTTCACGACGCTGGGACGCGGTTTCACAGAGGAAGAGCGTCGCCCCGGGTTAGTTTTCAGCGGCGGCTCTTCGCTGGTGGCCATGGCTCCATCTTCCTCTCCCTCGTCCGTCTTGTCAAGGCCGCGCTTGCCGTTGTTCCCAGCGCTTGCTTGCCCGCCTGCCTCCATGGTCTCATCCTCACTTGATTCGGGCTCAACTTCAGTGGGCTGTTGGTTTTCTAAACCGTCCACTGGAATCGCAGTAACACACGCTGCCACCTCCTCCTGTTTCTTTGGCTCCGTGTCTTGGGACGGACTTGCAGGGGTCGCCTCCACCTTTTCCAGGTTTCCCGTGCCTTGTGCTGCTGCTTCCGCCTCGGCCACGTCCATCAAGTGCTCTGAAAACTCTTCTCTACCCGCAGGCCCCGTCACGTTGGCGTAAGTGCGGACGCAATCCGCGTCTGCATGGCCGAACCGACGGCATTTCGAGCAGCGAGGCACCTTGCAGTCACGGCGAACGTGACCAGTCCCTTGGCAGCGCAAACATTGCATGGGCCTGCCTGGCGCCACCAAGAGGGCCAACTCGCCTGCGACCCTGATTTGATGCGGCAAATCTTCCACCGTCAACCCGGCCTTGAGCTTGAGCGTTACCGCCCGCGTCGTGGACCCCTTGTCCTGCACTCCATGCACGCGCCATCTTTCCTTGCTGACTTCAATGACCTTGCCATAAGAAGCAAAGGCGGTACGCACGTCCTCGTCTTCAACGCCGTGCAGCAGCCAGTGAAGCTTAAGCCTCACCTGCTGGTCCTGCGGATCCACGACGAGGCACCGGCGTCCCTCCACTTCCTGCTCGCCGGCCGCCAGCATCTTCTTTGTAGCCTCGGCACTTTTGAAGGTCACCGCCCACACGTGGTTGATCTGGTACGCCCCCAACGCTATCACGTCGGAGAGCATACCAACACGTGCGAGCATGTCTCTGAAGTCCTCGACGCGGAACGGTCTGGCTTTCACGTCCCCGTGTAGAAACACCGTATTCAACACGATACGTCCTGTCGGCAGTTGGGGCAAAATAACTTGGTACTCGTCATCGCCGTTCACTTCAATCCTGTTACCGCGGCCAGACTGAGCAGCAAACGCCGCTCCAAGGGAGCTCATGATTCCGCGTCCGCACGCTACGGTGGCCGGAAGTGGAATGACTCGGCCACGGGCCAGCGCTGCTGCTTTGGAATTATAAGGTAAATAATGTATAACCAGTTTACACTTGTATTTAGTTTTAGCATTTCAAGCAGCTTAGGTAACTATTTGTTGTATAGCGCTCGTGCAGTAAGCGTCCCCCAAATTTCCACAATATCTCACGTCTAGCAATTGCATTCCTTATACGGAAAAGCGTTCGCAGATGTGTGGTCGTGCTGCTGACCGCTGTGCTTGTTCACCCAGCGCAAAAAAGTGTTTCCTGCTCCCTAGTTTTACGCTGTACGGTAAAAGTTTCAGTTGATTTCATTTCCTTAGTGCCTATATTGACTTCGCTGACTCTTCTCCTGCCTTCGAGTGGCCTCAGATTTTTTAGTAGCATATCAGCCAGCGAAGCGTCGCATGTGCGCTTGTGCAGCGCTTGTGTGGAGCGACTTAGACTTGGAGCTGCAGAGTACAAACTAACAAAGTAAAGAAAGGCACATGCTTCCATCCACAAACGTGTCGTGGCTTAGTTTCTACTGAGCGAACGAATTGCGACGCCTCGTCTGCGGCCGGCGGACTAAACGCTGGGTCGACTGACTCTGTCGGAAGGTCGGCGAGCCGTGCAAGCAGCGCAGTCAAGCCAAGTCATCTCCTCCTGACGTCAAGCAAAAACGCCGCAGAAAATGGGCGAGGATGCAGAGAGGAGGACAGCATTCCGAATTGATTTTTCTACAAAATAAATTCGCGTAAACGCACTCAGAGTGGTCGAAACATGGCCTATGGACTCCGGACTACAATTTGCGCTAGTAATCCCGCAATGTGTACAAACCACTTCAGTGTCCCTTTAAGGTTAAGAGTACCAAGGAGAGTGCGACCGGTGGGCGTGGAGAGAGAGAGAGAGAGAGAGAGAGAGAGAGAGAGAGAGAGAGAGAGAGAGATAGAGAGAGAGAGAGAGAGAGAGAGAGAACTTTTTATTGAACTAAGGTGGGCTGGTTCCTCATTTCAGGTAACCATGTGCCGTCCCGGCTCGACTGGCCCTCTCGACCAGCAGAAGTTGATCTTGAGGGAGGGAGCTGGACAGCAGTACCTCCCACTGCTCAGGAGTACGTAGGGGAAGGAAAAGGAGGTGGGAGGTCTGGCATCTTGACGCACTCCCATATTATGTGCCGTAGAGTGCCTGGTTGAGTACAGAATTTACATTTGAGAGCCTATTTAGCTGGCCGATGAGGTGGGCTTCAATGAGTTCCTCCGCCGTATTGTAAATGCCGAGTTTCTCGAGTCTGGCAGTGGTAGTGCTCTGAGGGATTTGTAGCGCCGTTTTGTCGATCTTTCAAATGAGGCAGTTGACTTTAGAGCGCCGGCTTGGGAGGATGGCGACCGCACTCTCTAGGCCTGGTGGCGAGGCCTAGCAGTGGCGCCGGCGTGGTCGGTTGAGAAGGTCCCGTTGCCGAGCTGTCCGGTGAGTGAGAAGTCCAGACTGGGTGTCCGCAGGTTCCCCGTGATGTATGGAGCCCAGTGCATGGTGTAGTCAGCGAGTGGCCAGAAGAGGTAGATCGTGCTTGGAAGAGCTTAAACGGGAGCCGAAACAAGCCGTGTTCGACTGTGTTGGCCCCCTGGCGGCCGAGTCGGCTTAATTCGGAGCTTCCCCTCGGTTTCTCCATCTTCCGGCGATGCGGGAGGGAGCAGTGGACGGGGGCGTAGGGTCAACTTCATCGACGAGTACTGGTGTCCCCAAGCTAAAAATGTAGGAAAAAAGTTTATAGGCATAAACTGTCCAATGTAATATTTGTAAAAAAAAAAGAGTTTTAACCGGTTTTAAAAGCGCGTCGTAGCCCTTTAACTCTTGCCTCCCGTCGTGCTTTGTTGTGGATGGGATGCGTGTTCCTTGGTATCGCGGCGACCATGATGTACTCTCTAACATGTAGAGGAGTGCGTTTTTTAGCGTTGTTCTCTGTTGTGACTTCATAAGCTGCGTTTTCGTATGGTGTGCCTTTCCGTCCTGGTGAGGTTTAGGCGTTCCATTGGGTGAGTCTTGTGGGCTTCAACCGATTCCCCCAAAGTGTTGTGCAGGCTTAATTTCAATAATTTCTCTGTAGAAGCAGTGAGGGGTAAAAAGATAGAAAACTTGTAGGCTTTTTGTATCAAGATACTAGGTTTCTTTCTTTTTCGTTATTTTTAGGGCTAGATATGGCGTTCTATACGAAATTCCACTAGTTATCAAAGCTTGCGCAATTGTAATGGTGTCCGGTTTTTTGAGGTCATGTCAGCGATTGGTGCTACCGCGGATGCGATGATGCATTGTGGTTTCCAGGCTATGAAGCGTTGACATGTCCGCTCACTCTTGCAATAGCGTAAGTCCTAGTAGGCGGAGAGTTTTGATCTTGGGATTGGAGCGTTGTTTATGTGAAGTACTATATTAAATTGGTGCCGAAGGTCGACTTCTGCACTCATTTTGTAAGGAGCAGTAATTCGGATTATTAATTATACTTATACCACAACTCAGGTAAGGTGAGATCTGGACATTTCGGTGTAAGACATTTCGGTACCCGGAATGGGAACAGGCCCATTTGTCCCAGCGAAACTGGTGAACCGGTTAAAGAGGGCATCTCTATCTATAGGTTATCCCGTACTAGTGAAACTGGTCACACTGACCTTCTCGCCCTGTGAAAATTCGTCATGCACTTCCTTTTTTTTTTTTTGGGGGGGGGGGGGGTACCCGCGTGGTTTCGATCTGATGAGTGGCCCCATTGACCTCGGCGCAGTTTCCGGACTCTCTTCACCTTTTTTTACAGAAAAATCTGGTGTTGGGTTCGCTCCCGATTTCTTGTTTTCCTTCTTGTTCCGTAAAACGTTCGTCCCGTATACTGTCAAACCCGTTTATAGCGAATTGCAATATGCACCGGGCTTAGTTCGATATATCCAATAGTTCGATATAGCCGAACCCGCCTATAACGAACTGATTGTTACAAGCTCGCAATCCGCGGGAGACCCCCCCCCCCCCTTTCTCGCCCTCCCTAACTCCACCATCCCCGCATGCAGAAACAAAAACATTAAAGTAGCTAGTACCATACCCAAAATCATCCATTTATTGCAACTAATAAATCTACTTTCCGCCTGAACTGCCTACTTTGCAAAGAAAAAATTCGCCGCGTATCTGCTCCTTTCGTTGCAAATGCCGTCAAAAGACGATAGTCTTTACCGGCTTTTGCGAACTAAATGCCTCCCTTCGCTTTCCCGCTCACCTCTCATGTTGTTCCTTTTGCGTCGCGCTCCTCCCAAAGTAAAGACGCCAAAGGTTTGCTTAAATCATTTTATATTTCCCGCGTTCCACTGCTCCAAACCGGGTGTCTCGATGCGAACGCTGCCGTACGGCGAAGACGCGCGTTAATTGAGGCGCCCTACTTCAGCGTTTATAGAACCGCGTTTCCCCACTCCACGTGCGTTGCAAGCAGAACGTGGAACCTACCTAGTGGAACCTTGCGTAACTGTTGCCGGTTGATTTCTTAAAATGGCGCCAGAAGCTATAGTGGCGCGGGCGACAGCAGGCGACGGCGGAGTGAATTCTTTTTCTGTATTTGATGAAGTATTTAATTTCGCAAATTCAAGCATGTTTGATTTTTTTATAAAGGAACACTGCAAATATCACTTCTGTATTGATTTGTTGTCTCATATTTGCGTAATGTCTTGTTATTCTTCAACAATGTTGACAAGTATGAACATTACACCGGACTTAGACGGGTAGATTTACTGTGACTATATAAGACTATTGCGCAGGCATTGGTTTGCTTTGGCCGGGTGGCTGAATCGGGTCACAGACAGACAGACGGACAGACATAGACATAAAGACATACAGACAGACCAAAATTTCTGGGTTTAAGTAGCCCAAGAAAGACTATCGTCTTTAAAAGCGGTGATTTTTGTTTTCAGTTTCGTTTTGGCGGCTTCAACAAGCGTAGCATTCTCTACACGAAACATTGTTACACCAGTTCGAGTCCGCGTCCTCCAAATTCTAGGATGCATTGACCGAGCACATCGACCCCCGAAAGCGCTTCATTATAAGCGTCGGACGGCTTTCACTCGAGACATCATCGGGAACATGGGGGCGCTCTTCACACAGTTCACCGATGCTGCTGTCTTGGTCCGGACTCGCTGACTTCGCGGGTTCCGTCGTGAGTCCCGCGCGTTGGAAACAGTTACGGAAAGTGCCTGGCGTCACGTCGTCCGTGCGAGGCGCAATGTTTCAGTCGCTACTCTTGCTTTGCGGTCGCGGCCAATCCGCATCCCAATCGCCGCTCCGAGACCGTGCATTTCGGCGGCCATTTTCGGCGCGCAGAGTTCGATATATCGGATGCTAACTTCGTTATAAGGAATATGCTTCCCATGTGTTTCCGTAACTGAAATATTTTTGTTCGATATATAGCATAATTCGCTCTATCCGGGTTCGTTATAGCCGGGTTTGACTACAGTCGAACCTGGTTATAACGAAGTAGTATCGGGACGACCGCAAATTAGTTCGTTATATCCGATATTCGTTGTAACAGTAGATGTAAAAATCGGCTGTAACAAATTGACAATCTGTCTCGCGCAAGAATACTTCATACAAAAATGCCTTTTTAGGCTTCTAACCCACTATATGCAATGTAACCCTTATTTTCGTCCTTTCGCATTTAAAGCTCAATGAACAGGAACGTGCATGAGTACGTGAAATTACATTACAACAAAGTTTACTTGACAAAACAGGCTTGCGTCTTTGTTTATTTGATGAAGGATGTGATCTTCGTCTAAGGGCTACTCACAGCACTGAGCAGGTGAAGTTTTCTACTGTGTCTATGAACAAAGGGGTGTGCAGTTTCGGATTATGACGGAGGGTTTTTCCAAGTAGCTTCTCAGCCTCCTGGTCAAATATTCCTTCGTTATATCTGATTACGCGCGCGGCTCACGGTTAGTTTCGTTGCAAAAGAATAACTACCATTAAAATAAAGCGTGACTAACCAAAGATCAGTGTCGTACACGTTCCTCTAAAATAGGAACGACAGGTCGTTCCTCGCTCCTGCTCAATTTTGGAACGAGTTCCCGGTACAAGTTCCTATATCGATAAAGGAACGCGTTCCAGTTACACTTCGAAGATTGTAACGTGTCGTTACATTAACGTTACATTTGATTTCTGAATTTAAAATCTGGTGCCGGATAATCCTGAGGCGAAAAGATGTGAGCAATTTAACGCTCACATCTAACTACGTATATGATACAAATATGAACACCCCGCCAGCGGATTATGGGGAGAAACGCTCCCAGACGATTTTTTTAGGGAGCACCTTACATATACATATTCAAGACATGTTTAACTGCAAGTGTGGTGGTCGTCTATTACAAGTGCTATATGTATGGGCTATCCACTTCGTTCTTAAAATGCGCAGTGAGATGAGCAAATAGAAAGTTACTCACATACACGAACATAAATGTCTTGCACAAGGAACTGCAATGAAAGGGACAGTACATAGGCGTTTAATGAATGCTGATTCAATATTACAGTATGAGTGAGAAAAAAGAATGTCCATAATGCATATTCGCAACTTAGTAGACCCCTTTGTTTGAACTCGGCCGCACTTTCCACGGACAGTGGTTGTTTTGTGTATATTTTATTTGACGGCTATTGAAACACTCTGTGGTGCCGTGCGCATAACCTTGACCGTTGTGGTTTGCTCCTTAAATTCTCGAAAGAGTGAGCATCGGAGCCAGTGCGTCAAAAACAGGGCAGCTTCAGAGCGTTACTTTGCTGGATTGAGACTACATGGTCGCATTTTTACCGCAGCCTCATCTGCGGTAACTTTATGCTACAGTTTTTAAGTGTGGAATCCGGCTTCTCGTTGTCGGAACGGAGAAACTCTGCGGACGGCAGCAGCCACCACCTTAGGGTTACCAACTATTTAATGAAGGAAGTCGCAACGAAATCGGTTTTGTTCATGGCGGTATTTTCCAGACGAATCCATTGTTTCGTCATTGTCGCGGCCTCTCGTAGTAGAACTTCATCTGGCTACTTGCTGCTCGCAACAGTTGCTCTTGCTGGAGAATGTACTTGTAAATGTTGTCGCACTCCACTTGGAAGTCCAGCTTTACCTGAAGCTCTGCCTGCACAAATTCGCGCTAACTTTGTGTTCCAAAGCCTGACGTGCCTTGGTGAGCGTGAGTTGGAGCGCACAAAAGTCCTAACTTGGCGGTCCGGAACAAACCCGAGACATATAGCTGTCACGACAGGGACGGCGCCAGACTCGGGACGTTGTATGAAAAGTCGGGACAGCCCCGCAAAATTCGGGACGGTTAGTACTTGACTATGCGCTACTCGGCTCGTCATCGGTACCCGGCTGAAGCACTGGTCGGAACCGGTCCGTAACAATACACCCCAGTCGTCGCACTGCTATGATGAGAGATCGGGGCTGGGCGCAATAACGCCCAGCCAAATTCGAAAAACAATCGTCAAAGTAAGCCTGGCAGTGGGCACATCACAAAATCGATGATCCGCTCGTTACGAGAGAAACTTTGCGGCTGCGCGTTCGTGCGCCATGTCCGTGCTGTGGGGCGATTGAACGTCCAAGGTCAGATTCGGCTTGCAACACTCAGGGATGGTTGCTGTTGCGCATGATATCAGATAGATCTCGCCTCGCTTTGGGCGGCAGCGGCAATATTTCAAGAATCTGAGGCTCGGAACTTGACGCCTTGTTTTTACACGCCGTGAGCGCAACGCTGGCGACCCAGGTGTCCATTGACAAACAGCAGAGAAGTCTCGCACGGTCCCTTCGGCTGGCACGGATGTTTGCCCGCACGCGTGTTATCTACACTACAGTGTCGATAACACGCGTGCGGTGAACACGTAACAGTCCCGTCTTCGCCTGCTCAGCTTTTGCGTTCCACTCTTATGCACAAAAGAAGAGATCGTGGCTGAAGACGAATCAAAGCGGCGGCGAAGCATCTGTATCATGTGCATCTGCAGCCGACGTAGCGACAAGACCGTGCGCACTTGGTGCAGCCTGCCGGATAGGCTGCTACTTGCGGATTGGTTATTCCTCTTTCTTTGACCTTCGAGGAAGCGCGTTCTGCAGAAGGGCGGACAATTGGGCAGCTTATAGGAAGATAAACACATTAGCGGCCTGTGGCTTCTTGTTCTAGCTTCAGCGCCGAAAGCCTTGGCAACAAAAACAGCCAACTCCTAGCGATGCAACGCTTCCAGAAGGAACGCCGTTCCCTGTGCCGTTCCATCGTAAACGCAACGAGTTACCGTTACAGTTCCACACACTCTTAATAGAACGGTGGCGTTCCTCCGTTCCTCACAAAAAGAACTAGTTCCAGGAACGCTGTTCATTGGAACGCCGTTCCGGACAACACTGCCAAAGATCGTATTTAGATCGCCTTTGCGGATAATTCGCTGTATCAGTGTTCGTTATAACGACGTTCAACTGTATTTGCGTTGTTGGGATAAACTTTCCAGTCTTCAGCTTCGCTGTCCCTTCGGTTATTCTAACCTGTTTTTTTTTCATCAAACATTTCTTTTCCTATATTGTCTACTGAAGCTGCTCCACTACATCACTCGAAAGCATTGCACGAATAGCTCCGCTTTAAATCTCTATTCGCTTCAATTGATGTCGGCGTACATTACTTCTGGTAGTTTCGTACGTGGACGCACGCGCTGTGAAAATTCACATTTACCACTTCAAGCATTATTTTGGGGCTTGAACAAGTAATCTTTTTACTGTTTCGGAGAATTTGCTATATTTGATGATAGTTCAATAGTGTGGAACATCTGCCTAGCACCGGGGAACACGCACAACCAAAGCACTGCGAAATCCGGCGAACGCGTAGTGTGAGTTCTACTGCGTTTATAAATTCTCGCTGACAATAGGACCCAGTCGCGTATAAAAAACATGTGTAAATTTAATCTGTCATTACTTAGTATTGTGTCAGCATGTTCTTCGGACTACCCCAACGCGGTCCGTGGGGTGCCTCGCAGTTGCCCAAAAATGCGCAATTGACGAATAGGAGGCTTTTAATCGTTATAATTGTGCAAATGTACATCATTGTAACGAAACATACATTTTCTAATTCGGTGTTGATAGCAAAATCTTCCAACTACCCTCGTCGATCGCAGAAGAAAAAAACAAAACGATAAAAATAGGAAAATAAAAATGAATGAACGAGATTGCAAAAGTCACGCAACCTATCGCAGTCACGCAATTAAGCAAAAAAAATTGTGGTTGATCCCTCTTCCATAGGAATCGGTCAAACACGAAGGTGAAAGGTGCCTTCACAGGAGCAGTTGAATGTTAAAGGAACCTCCTTCATGTGCGAAGTGTTCGCAAGCCCGACACCGCCAAACGAAGTGGCGCCGACATGCAAAGAACAAAACCGGTTTATTCCGGGACAATAAGACCAAAATGACTTACACAGAAACAGCAGCTTCAAACACATAACGGTCATGGGAACAACGCACCAGCGGAGAGTGCCTCAATTCACGCGCGTACCCCGTACACGAAGGGATGGCATCGAGGCGCCAACTGTCGGCGCTCGTTAGCGTCATGACGCGCTACTTCGCTTTTTTTTCGCCTCTCCTAGATGGAAGCACAATCTGAATGAGTCATAGGAAGTACATAAGGCGCGTTCGTAAAACTGCTCACGTCTGTGTTCATAGCGCAGTCGGCAAAACGCCAGGTACTCCTCGTTGTGGCGAGAGAGTTCATGGGCTCGAATCCGGGCGCCACCGCGACAAATCATTTTTTTCTGGCTACGTCACTTCCGTGACGAATATGACGTCATTGAGATCTTGGTGTACCCGGGAATAAAACACTTTTGTGTCAAAACAAAAACATACGAAGGCAAAACGCTGGAAATTAAGTAACAATATCACAAAGGTGTAGCTGATCTTGCGCCCACACGTGAATAAAAGAAAGTTTAATATTTAATAAACTGAAAATTAGTGGTCCCAAAGGACGATGCAGCGCAGTGCGCTGATGCGGTAGGCTCACGCGAAGGAGAAAGACGAACAAACGTTTATTTTACAGATTTAGAGCCGATGGGCCAGGTAGCCGCGGGCTGCCGCTGCTCGGTGGCGCGCTGGATCAGGTTTTGCTGGTCTTGCAGGTCCGAGCTGGTCAGCGCGCATTTCCACAGCTCGGGAGTAGGTGAGGGGAGTGGGGAGAAGTGGTGTGGGTAAAAGAATACGACGGGGGGTTGTGACTGGGGTGTTAGGCTAGCTAGGTTAGCTATTCTATTAGGTTAGCTAATCTATTAGGTTAGCTAGGAGTAGGGCAAGTGAGCGTAATAAAACAGGCAACTCGGTTGCTGACAACCGACGACGCCCCGATTCAAAGGGAGAGCCACTAATCATCATCCTCATCATCATCATCGTGGCAGTCAGGGCCGTTGTAGGTGAAATGGCTGGGGCAGATATGAGACAGGCGGGTGCCGTTGTAGAACGTATTTGTTTGGAGACGTCGCAAGATGCGGGATTCTTCGTTGGTGAGTGCAGGGTGCGGAGGAGGGCATTCTCGGCGGGTGTGACGATAGCGCGCTAAGATATCGGAGTAGGTGGCTGGTAGTGGGCGTAGCGGATCTGTAGGGTGTCCAAGTCGCCCGGCCTCGTCGGGAGTTCCCGGTAGTGGAGTTCGCGGGCCGCAGCGTGGGCTGATTCTTCCCGAAGAGGGAGGCGTGACCTGCGGTCCAGACGATGGTTACGTTAGGAGGTGATGCTTAAAGGAGCACTGACACGAAAATTTTATGTTACCCTTTTATTGCTTTTATCGATACTTAATTGTCTGGCGAACCTGAAACAGCACTTCGAATACTTCAGCGTGCGATAGTTAATTACATTGAACGGCCTGAAAATCGTTTGTTTCAAATTCCCGCGCCTTCATCCCGAACGCCGCATATGACAGAATTCCGGCCTAACCTCACCGCTTTGTACGGACGTCACCGATATTCTAGGCACTATATCACCGGCGCCCGCTTGAGAGGGTGTTGCGACCGCTCGCCGCTCGTGGCGCCACACCCGTGAAGTGACGTCACGAGTTTTTGACGAGCACTGTCGCGTCACTTCTTTTGGCTTCACGGGGGATGTCACGCTGATGTCCATTTGCTGAGTGCCGCTCCGCGCGCTGCTTCGTCGGCGCGATAAATGAGATCCAATTGAAGTATGTTCTTTGCGTCGCAGGCCGCTCATATTTCAGCCAGGGTATTCTGTTGAGTGAAGGAAATGAACTGTGCAATACTATTAACGCCGAAAATTGGTGTCAGTGCTCATTTAAGCTTGTAGATGCTTGAGGACAGGTAGAGGAATTCTTACAAGCACGTATCTGCGACAGGCTTCGTGCGAGTCGGTGATAATGCTGAGATAGTCGGACGTTGCTGTATGCACTGCTAGGGCTATTGCTTCCGCTGCAGATGGGGATACGCGGTGGCACGTGGCCGCTGTATAGATGGGGCCGCCGGTTTCGGTGACCGCTAGGGTTGTATGGGAAGGCGAGTGAGCGATGTCGGTGTAGCGGGTGTCGTTGTCCGATGAGCACTTCTTATGTAGGTAGCGGACATGAGCGTTGTCACGTCCTTTGTTGTACTCTGGATGCATATGTCGTGGGATTGGGGTGGCTGTAATGTGGCCCGTATATATATGAAGGGGTATCGGATGTAGTGCTTCATGGGGTTCTGCTATAGGACGGTCTAAATTTTGGAGGACTATGCTGCTTGTAGGAGTGAGCGTAAGGCGAGAGAGTTGGCTGGTTATTTGAGCTTCTATGAGTTCAGAGAGTGAGTTATGTAGGCCAAGTTGAAGGAGCTTGTTGGTGAAGGGAAAGCCTGTATATCCAGGGCTATCTTGTAGGCTCAACGGATGAAAGCAACCAATTGGGCGTGTTCTTGGGGTCGGAGGTGGACATAGGGTGTGCCACACGTAACCCTGCTGAGCAGTAATGCTTGCACAAGTTGACACGTGTCTGGTTCTTTAACACCGTGCTTGTGCATACATGTACGACGGATGAGATGGGTGAGTTGTGATATAGTGGAGTGTAGTTGGGATAGGAGTGCTGTTCCAGATCCATCTGCGTGGAAGCTTACTCCCAGGATTCGTAGTGCGCGGTGGGTTCTGAGTGAATCATGACCTGAGGGTCCGATGCAGGAGGTCTTCCACAGGTACGTGCACGAAGGACGAGAAGGGCTTATTTTGAAAGGTAACAGGTGACACCGCGTGGTGCCAGCTATTTTTGTTTCACCCATGCAGATTGTGAACCTATTGGGCCATATATGGACGTTATCGAACGGCACCAGCTAGACAACTCCCAAGTTCATTTATCATAACTGAAAACAATGATTGGCAGCACGAATTTTTTTTAAGAAAATGAAGGGAGGGGGGGCTCGGAATAATTTTAAAACACTACTTCTCATTTTGAAAGAAGGGATATGTAAACTGCACGTGCAGAAGTACAAACAAAAATGTGCAAACTTATTTCACCTTTCGAACCGCAGTGAACCATGTTTGCCGTCTTTCCTTTTCGTGCGCTTTTGCATGGAGTCTGTAGAATTTGACGGATGTATTCTTCTCTTTCACCTTCTTCTTACTGTTGTGGCAGCCTACCACGCAACAACATTGGGAGTTTGCCTTGGTTTTCGGTTTTACCACCTTAAACATCGCGAACCATGTGCGGGAGCGTCCGCACTTTCCCCTGCTTCGGAACCGAGGGACTGCCGGTCCGCTCCGCCGCGTTTAACAACCGCACGTGCAGGGGGGTGTGCACTCCCCGATCCATTTCTGTATTTTCGCACCCACTGAGGCACCCGTCCCCCATACTCACGAATGCGAAGAAAGCGGGCGCCGGCTGTACGAGCTACTTAACCGAGCACGTTGAAAGCGCGGATGGGGGCTCCCCTCACTCCCGGCAAAAGACAAAGCCGCCGCGTGGCGATAAAATCAGTGCTGCCTTCGCTCCGCAAGCTTGAGCTTTGCTGTAATGTACAGTCAGGATCAATTTGAAGGTTATCGAGGGAGCACCGACAAAGCAAGACGACAGCGCCGTTCCGTGGCGTAGCGTACGTTTTTTTTTTTTTTTTTCATTCGCGAAGATGAGAGTATGCTCCTCACCGCTCGGCTGTTGCATAGAATTCGCTCACCCCTTCTGCAAAGGCCGACTACCGCCGTTCTTTTCTTCATTGCTTTTTGGGTGACGTGGCCGCGTTTCGTTCCTCGGCAATTTGATAACACCGAAGGGTCCTCGACATTGCGGAAGCAAATTACAATTCTTTTTTACTACAATGCCCCGGCATGCCGACATAGTTACCCTGAGAAGGCTGCATATCAGTGTGAAATATATCGATGCAAGGAAAAAAAAAATGAAGAAAGAAACGAGCGTGTCCTTCATCGTTTCTGACGGTAGTGCGCGCACTGCTTGGAACAGCCAAGGGAGAAGCAAACCTAGTACTATAACCTCGTTGTGGCTGGTGCTAAAAAGTGCCATACAAAAACGCTGTCGTCGCGATCGGTCCGCGCTCCCGCGATAACAATCAAATTGATTCCGTCTGTCCCAGCCCCGCACAGGCATTGTGCTGGTACGCATGAGGTGGCGAGTTCGATTTCTAGCCACGCAATACCTCTCGTGTATCGCGTTCCACTGGTAACCTTTGTAGGAAGGCTATTTATTACTTCTGTATCTCCGCATGTTCCGCTTTTATTGATACAGAACGAAAAACCAGCGCGCAGGATTCCGGTAGACCGGTGGCGACCCGTGCGATAACGTTTGGACCTCCAGTGCTGCGCGTTGCTCATCGGCGTCTCAATGCTGCGACTTCGGCCATGGAGGAAAGAGAGGCCCCTACGTACACACTACTGAAGCCGGAAACGCCAATTCTGATGGTCGCCCCTTGCTGCTTGTGTTTTCCGCGCACACCCTATATTCTCCGCCATCGCTCGCTCCACTGCCGTCTGTTCCTGTCGACCCTTCGCTACCGGCTGATTCGCGCAGTTATTTTGGCGTCTGTCTTCGTTCCTAGGACACCCGGTGAACGTGAAAAAAAAACATGTGACGTTTCCACTCTTCTCCAAATGGGCTGGTGAAGGCTGGAGCACCAGGACTAAGCTTTTCTTACCCCCCTGTCGTCGCACTCTACGTATACGCTGCGCCCCTCCAAGGCGAGTGGCGAATCTCCGCAACTCGTGCGACGGACCACTCTTATTGTATTCTATAACCATAAAAAGATTCAAAGTTAAATGGTGAGTGACGAATTTTACATGCTACCAAACTACTGTGCGGAGCTACTGGTAACAAGAGTTCAAAGCGGAAAAGAAAACCCTTCCTGCACGAAGCATAGTTCACTAAAATTTTGCCCTTAAGTGCCCTCACGAAGCAAGCCTTCACAGCTTTCCGAAGAACCCAAAATTACGTAAAGAGTGGGTGATAAAACTGCGCATTGGAAAGAAAGTGACGCAACACATGTTCGTATGCAGCGACCACTTCAAAAAGGATGACATGTTTTGGGGCCAGCTTGGTAAGTGAAATATGCGCTTCCTTGCGTACATTCTGTATTGACCGGCTCACTGATGCATTACCGTTGATTTTAGATAACCTGGTTCAAGTCAAACCGAGACTGAAGAAGGGAGCGGTACCTTCGCGGAACCTACCTGTGCGTAGTTACGATGTTGCACCCAGGCCGAGGCGCAAAAGGAAAGAAGTAGCGAACGGTGCGTTGTTTGACGTTTTTATTTAAACAGTCACGTAATGCAATCACTGATGAAGCGTTTTTTTGTGTTAACCCTCTTAACGCACTGGTTTGGATCGCGTTGACGGTTCAAACATAATATGTTTAGATGCTGCATCCCTAAAAAAAACAGCGTTGAAGCGCTAATTTGATTTCCATTGAGTGCGCCTAATTGTCGGTAAACTGTTTTATTCCAGAAAACAGCCCGGAGCTGTGTCAAATGGTACATGCACTTGTGAGCCTGCATTGGCGCCGGATGAACTCGGGAGCAGTGGTGAGGCAATAACAATGCAGTGTGTTGTAGTATGTGCTCTCGCGCGCACGCATGCACGCACACACACGCATGCACGCACACACACACACACACACGCATGCACGCGCGCACACACACACACACACACAATCTCACCTGTATCCACAGTTTTTGGCAGTTATATAAAGTTGCTAAAATACTTTTGAGGTATGTAGCAACTGTGAACTCAGGTTTCAGGTTGTTGCAAAATGTAATGAAGCTTTCCATGATTCGCGATTATCCAAATTTTCGCATCTGCTTTTATCCTGCTTTTTGTAGCAGACCTACCTGTGCTACAGTGGATGGAAGATGCCAGTTCGTGTCCAGCCTTGGCCTCACTTAACGGAGAAGTGACACAAGGTAGTTTTTCTAAACGTAGTTTGAAATCTGCGAATTGTATACGTGTAAAAATTTTGTCATTTGCCTCATTTCAGAACAGGCAGCTGCCGAAGCGCTGCTGCTGCTTCAGCGGTTGGATGGTTCGCCAAAGGAAGACAAAGCAGTCCAAGCTAACCTGCAGCACGACATAGGGCCAAAATTTAGGATAACTGATTTGCTGTCAAGAGACACTAAATTAAACACCTTCACAGGGATCCCAGATCATAAGATTTTGAACAAGCTAGCACTACTAGTTAAGAAACACGAAAACACGAACAAGATGGAGGCATCACCTAAAGAAAGAGTTGTTCTAGTTTTCATTGTTCTAAAGCAAGCAATTTCATTCTCCTGCCTTGCTGTACTTTTTGGGTGTAGCATTTCCTCTGTGCACCGGTATTTTGTGCCCACTCTTCCAGTTTTTGCCGCTACGCTGCAGGCAGCCATTGAATGGCCTTCGAAAGACGAAATATTGAATACCATGCCCCTGCACTTTGAGAAGTACACGAGAGTAAGGGGAGTGGCAGACTGCACTGAAATTCCCGTAGAGCGCTCACACTGTGTGACATGTCGGCTGTTGACATACTCGCAGTACAAGTCAACGTACACGCTTATGGTGGCGCTTATGGTGGCCGTGCTTCTGATAAGGCTATAACAACTCAATCAGGCCTCCTAGACAAATTTGAGTCTTTTACAGATGACATTATGGTTGACAGGGGATTCTTCATCGACGACCTGTGCGAGTCTCGTGCAGTTGGCATTGTCAGGCCCCCCCTTTACAGGGAAGGATCCCCAAATGACCCAAGGGGATGCGGTGAAAACAGCTGATATTGCAAGGGCAAGAGTTCATGTTGAGCGAGCAATTCAGAGGATACAAATATTTAAGACTTTCAATTTGTAATTTCATGGGACATGTTGCCACACATTGACCGATTGTTTAGAGTTGCATGCGGCTTAACTAACTTATGTGCCCCTATTCTCGCAGATGACAAATTTCTTTAAGCAGTGAAGGATTCACCACGTTGTTTTGGAATGTCATTCTCTCATTATAGCACAAGTCACAGCACTGTGTTTGATGAAAAAAATGTGATAATACCCATCACTAACCTTTCGATCTGAAGTGTACGTTTCACCAAAATCTGCAATGGTAGCATGTACACGAATAAAACACCACTGTTGTCATCATGAGTCTGTGCTGCATTTATTAGTGAGTGACCGTGTTTGATGAAAAAAATGTGATAATACCCATCACTAACCTTTCGATCTGAAGTGTACGTTTCACCAAAATCTGCAATGGTAGCATGTACATCAATAAAACACCACTGTTGTCATCATGAGTCTGTGCTGCATTTATTAGTGAGTGACCGTGTAATTGAGACAAATCGCTGGGCACCACAAGAGAACAAGAATATCTGAAGTCGTGTAAGTGACCTTGTCATTATATATCGGCGACGCAATGCTAGCGAGTGTTAATCTCGGCAAGCTTTGGAAGAATTTTTTTAAAGTACACGTACTGCAGCCTGCCCAAAAGTTCTCGCATGTGCTGCACGTCCCTTGGCACTTCAAGCACAAGGCTTCCCACAGGTGAGTAGACAACAAAGTGGCACACATCCATTGCGAGAAGGAGCAGGCCCAGCTGCACCTGGGAATAGTATTTGTGCTGCTTCCTGAGCACGATGTTTCCTCCCTCGGCATGGAGAAATTGCACCTTTTTTTTCAGCACGAGGTTCACTATGCTGTCTTCCTTGCCCAGCACGGGGCACTTTACTTCAATTAGCACGCGCCTGTTACCCTGGCTGCTCACTCCATCTGGGCTGTAGCCAAGCCACGGAACTTCTGGCGCAACTACCAGCCCTAGCCTGCCGACCTTTGCCTGGTGTACTGTTTTATACTCCTCCAGTGCAACGGGTTCATTGTCTCTTCCATAAGTGGTTGCTTCGTTCCCTGTGAAGGTGCTGCGACAATACAGGCGATCGAGCTTTGCAGCTTACGTGCGTTTGTTCTTCTCTTCGAACGTGTGCAGCTCCCTGCAAATGCTTCCAGTTATATCTTTTTTTTTCTCTCACTCTGCCAGAGAGTGCCATCCTGGTTAGCTGTGTCTAGACAGATTTGCTTGGCCCGCGCGTGACTTAGGCACACTTTCTCTTCATAGAATGCCCGTTGCTTGGCGTCCAGCATGGACAAAGAAAATCTTTTAACTTTGAGGCTCATTCCCTGCGTAACTGGCTCAAAAAACTGAAACTCTGTGTAATCCCTTAGAATCGGATTAACATGTTCTGCGGCAAACACTGTGTCCATCACACGTTCTGCGTTGATGTCATGTGGAGCAGCCTCCCTTGTCTTCCTCTGTCGTTGCTTATGCTTTGCAAGAGCAGAATTCGGCGCTGCCTCTATGAGCTCCTTTCGGATGTCTTCTTGAATGTTCTCCGGAAATGTGCTCTCTTCCCTGCGTTCGACGTGGCAGAATTGATGGACTGGCCTAGGCTCATACAGGGTGTTCACACTCACTCGGCCCCACTGCTGCTGAACATCTGTGCACGAAAGTGAGTCCAGGCGTTCGGTGCTGACTCTGAAAAAACATGAACCAAAGAACGCTGAGTGTGATAACTCTGAACATACGAATTGGTACAAGTTGACTTAATTTTGAGCCATAAACATTATGACAGCATGTAAATAAAACAATTTTGTGTACTGCTTGCTCTAAATATTATTTTACAATGCAAATGGGACGGGAGTCGAGAAAAAACAGCTCGCAGGCAGCTTGACCATCACACCTAACCTATTTAATTTGGTTTGGCATAGCAGCACTGCTGCCAATCAAAACTAAACGCATAATTCCTAGTAATGAACTAAGAGGTGCACTTTAGAAGAAAAACTTCCCAAATACGCTCTGTAAATTGCAAATACATATTACAATACAAAAGAAAACCACTCACTTGCTCAAGTAGGTGAAGGCAGCAAAAAAATGCTTGCATCGTCCCGACAGGCCAGCCTTGCAAGTGCATTCTCCCTGAAAAACGACGCAAATAACAGTAATGATTTAGAGAAAATGGTAACTAATTTAGCAGACATGGCAGCATAAATTTAAAAACTGGCTTTCGAAAAAAACGGAGACGGCAGTTTCAATTCGGCAAACGGTGGCGGCTCGTGCAAACGAGCCTACGCGGAAAACGCGCTCGTTGACGTTTGCGTTACAAACACAGCAGGCTGCGAAGGCACATTTCGCTAGTGAACGTTCGTATGTCGCACGTAGCGTAAACCTATTTCTATTTTCTAAGCATTGGCTTCGGGAGTTCGCTCACAAGCACCTTTTGAAAGCACTGCTATTACGCGAAATTTGCCGAGAGGCAGTACGCTCAGCGACCGCCAGCACGTCCCCGCTACGTTCTCTGCGCGATTCGCGAAAATAATGAAAAACGAACAAGCACACAATGTAACGAACGTAGCGGTAATGTTTACATACCTTTACTGCTCCGGTCCCGTTGTGAACGTCTACCTTGACGCGGTGGGGTGGTTTCTTCAACCCACTTGACTGCAGGCAGAGTGCTTCGATGCCGATCACGCCTTGCGTCGCTTCTCTGACACCGCAACACACAATGTGACCAGCATTGTATATAGCCTCACCTTCGGAGAAGCATTTCTGCGTCGCTTTCGCGAGCGAAAAAATCGTTTTAAGCGAGACAACCGGGCTCATATCGGCCTGTTGGGCTAAACGCGCATGCTTCCGACGAGGCTCCATCACCGTCTCGTCCGCCATTGCGGTATACCGCCGCGCCACCTATAGGGGCTGGAAAGAGCGGATAATGCTCTGATATGCTTCTTATTTTTTCATACTCCGCCTCCTTTGCACTTGTGCACCCCGCCGTAATGACGCAAGGGCCAAGGCGACGTTAGTGGCTCTACGCTGTGCTGCTGAATCCGAGCTCGCAGGTTCGATCCCGGTCACGGTGGCCGCTTTTCAGATAAAGGCGAAAAGCGAAAACCCCCGTGTGTCAAGATTTTGGCGCGCGTCAGATATTTCTAAGTGGTAGAAGTTCATCCGGAGCCCTCAACTACAGCGCGCCTCATTGCCGAGGTCTTTCTTCGACGCGTTAAACCCCAAAATCAATCAAATCAGCGCTTGTGCGTCCATGTCAGAACTTTAAACAGGACAGCTAGTAAAAGCCTCCTCCGACTTCTGTATTTCTAGCTCTTTAACGGCACGGTGTTTGCTTGTACTAGGTTACCAAGCCTTGCCTTACTGTTCAGCACTAGGTACTTCATTAAAAATAAAGGAATGGCTCCGATTCACGCTGTGAAGGGGGTTGGACTGCGAAGCTGTAAACGACACCCACAATGATTACCCATGTGACGTCACTTGAATTCACACACACGTGGCTCTACACAAAGTGAAGCCAGAGACTCTCGCAGCCAGATCACGTGATAATGAGTGTCGGCGAAAGGTGTATATTTGGTAATTCCAACCACCGAACACAACTAAGAAATTGTGCACGGGGTTAGGGTTTGTAATATAGTGGCAAATATTGTAATACAAAAAACTGCAATATACATGCTTGAGAGCTATCAATGTACATGCAAAAAATAAAAAGTTATAAAATAAACGTTCCCGAAAACAACGAAAGGGAGGGAATGATGCGTCGACATATATATGCAGGTTACTGCACATAATGCACGGTCGAGACAATGTCGAATGAAATTAGCTGCAGGTTGGGTTAGTGCAAAGTCCAGTTAAACGAGATAACACTGAAAATTGCAGCGAAAGCAGATAAACCATACTTTCGATAAAACGGGCGGAGGTAGTTCGATAAAATGGCATTCGATAAAACGGGCTTTTCTTCGATAAAACGGCGTTCGATAAACTGTCTGGGAACCTACACGGTCCGGACAGTTTATCGAACGCCGTTATATCGAACGCAGTTTTATCGTAGCCGTTTTATCGAATGCCGTTTTATCGACGGACGTTTTATCGAAGCCGTTTTATCGAAAGTGTTTTTCCCGGCCTTTTTGTGTAAGAAAATTTGCAGTACGTTTTTAGTTTCCTACTCCCTACCATTTGCAAATCTTGTCTCCACAGGGAGCCCAATAAATAGAATTTGTAGTCTTTGTACTAGTTGTCTTTTATTTCCAGCGTGCTTTTTTTGTTTTCGTGATGCGCGAAATTTGTCTCCACAATTTTTTTGTTGTGTTCATTGCGCAGGTAGAACTGCTATACGAATCTCCTTGTGTCTCTAGTCCCCCTCTGATACGAAGCATATCGCGGCATTTTGGCGTATAGAGAACGCCTCGATATGCTTCGTACTTTTTTGTATACACCGCTTTTGTGTCGACACACAATCTACTATTTCGCCGCGTATGTTCTACATACGGGAGGCACTTCTTGGCGCTTGTGGGTCCAATGTCAAAAACCTACCTTGAACGCCAGCAAAAGTCCTTCCTGATTTCTACATTCCTAATTCTTAATGGGCACTGAGTTCAGTGTTACCAAGCCTTGTCCAACTGTTCTCGATGCCTGGCTTAGAACTAACGAGAAAAAAGTTTCAAAATTAGCCCCCATACTACAGGTTGGTTCGCTTTCACCTCTACCCCCCCCCCCCCCCCCCTCGTTGCATCCCAGTATGTCTGGAGTTTTTAGCCCATACTCCTTTATCTTTTTTATCATAAGGCATTAAAAACAGTAGGGTGAAAATAGTAAACACCAAAAATAGAGACATCGTGAAGGTCTACTGAATACATCGTCGTAACCATATTACCTGGAAATAAAAATGTAAAATTGAAAAAATTGAGAACTAGGAATCAAAATCTACTATGCCTCTGTGATTAGCTGAACAAACCACACAAAAATCAACACAATGCACTGTCTGGTCTCGCGTGCCCCTCCAAGGCCACCAAGGAAACGTCAGGTTGGTGAATCGAAGGAGGGGCGTTATTGTGTTGACGCATATTTATTTATTATACCTCAAATGCCCCAGTACGGGGTGTTACAGAGAGAATGTAGAGAATTATACGAAATCCTGTATATTTTATTTGAGCATCATTAACAAGAAACGTAAATTGTGACGGGATGGGCAATTGTCAACATATATAGGCAGATTTGTGTATGTAATGCACGGCAGAGACAATGTAGAAAATAGGTCAATGCGATGGCCATTTCAACAAAATAAACCCCGCAAATTACAATGGAAGCCGCAAAACTTCCCTTTCGATAAAACGGGCGTAGGTGGTTCGATAAAGCGGCACTCGATAAAACGGGCATTTTTTCGATAAAACGGCGTTCGATAAAACGGCGTTCGATGAACTGTCTGGGACAGTTCTTCCAGACAGTTTATCGAACGCCGTTTTATCGAAGTCGTTTTATCAAACGCCGTTTTATCGACGAACGTTTTATCGAATCCGTTTTATCGAAAACGTTTTTCTCAGCCTTTTCATTTGAGAATTCCGCATTATATTTTTTTTCGTCTCCTCTATGCTACGTAATTCAAAATGATTTTCTCCACGACGGTTATTATTTACCAAAATGTGTAGTATTTATTGTAGACGCCTTTTATTTCCTGCATCTTTTAATGTTTTTGGGATGCGCAAAGTTTCTCTCCGTCAATTTCTTATTCGGTTCAATGTGCAGGCAGAACTTATCTGATCCGCAGCATACACGCCATTGTAGCGTGTAGGCTATAATGCCCTGATAGGTTCCCAGACAGTTTATTGAACACCGTTTTATCGAAAAAAATGTCCGTTTTATTGAACCCCTACGTCCGTTTTATCGAATGTGGGGCTTTGCGGCTTTCATTAAAATGTTCGGGGTTTATTTTGTTTAACTGGCCGTCGCATTAACCCAACCTGCAGTTAGCTTAATTTTACATTGTGTCTGCCGTGCATTATATTCAAAAACGTGCCCATATATGTTGACGCGTCCTTCCTGTGTTTTCGACCACCTTTGCTTAATTACATTTTTTTTTTTATTTTTTACGTCTTCATTGATTGCCCTAAAGCATGTATGTCCCCCTTGTTTGTACTACAAAATATCCACTATAATGCCATTTTATCGAACCACCTCCGTCCGTTTTATCGAAAGTATGGTCTTTCTGCTTTCACTCTAATGTTCAGCGTTTATTTCGTTTACTGGCTTTTGCACTAATCTAATCTGCAGGTACTTTCCTTCGACATTGTCTCGACCGTGCATTATGTGCAGCAACCGGCATATATATGTCGACGCGTCTTTTCCTCCCTGTCTTTGTCTTCGGGCACGTTTATTTTATGACTTTCTGATTTTTTTGCACGTTAAGTGATAGCTCTCAAGCATGTATGTTACAATTTTTGTATTACAATAGTTGCCTCTATATTACAAGCCCTAACCCCGTACACCATATTCCTTAGTTGTGTTCGGTGTATTTAGGTTGGAATTACCAAATATACACCTTTCGCCGACTCTCGTTATCACGTGATCTGGCTGCCAGAGTGTTTGGTTTCACTCTTTGCAGAGCCTCGTCTGTGAATTCCAGTGAGGTCTCTTGGGTAATCATTGTGGGTGTCGTTTACAGCTTTGCGTTGGAACCAACTTCACAACGTGGATTGGAACCATTTTTTTTATCCTAAGTTTTAATTAAGCAAGCCGTCGAGAACAGTAGGACAAGGCTTGGTAACCCACTAGAAATGAACACTGTGCCGATAAAGAGCTAGAAATGCAGAAATCGGAGGAGGCTTTCTCTGGAGTTTTGGAGTTTTGACATTGTACGCACAAGCGCAGATTTGATTGACTTGGTGTTTAAGGCGTCGAAGCGAGGCCTCGGCTATGAGGCGCGCCGTAGTTGAGGGCTCCGGACTAATTTCGACCTTTTAGGGACCTTTGACGGGCGCCAAAATCTCGACACACGGGGGTTCTCGCTTTTCGCCTTCATCTGAAGAGCGGCCACCATGACCGGGTTCGAACCCGCGACCTATGGCTCAGCAGTACAGCGTGCCCTAGCCTTTGCGCCCCCACTGAGGGGTTTGAACAGGCGCCAAGAAGTGCCTTACTTACACAAACACACACGGCAAAATAATTATGTGCCGATACAAAAGCCGAGTATGATAAACTAAGGAGCATATCATGGCCATTATGGCATATTTACGCTACAGTGGCGTGGTATGCAGCGGATCAGATGGGGGACGTAGACGGAGATTCGTTATAGCAGTTCCCCCTGCACAATAAACCGAACAAAAAATTGACGGAAAGGAACTTTGCGCATCCCGAAAACATTAAAAGCATGCAGGAAGTAAAAGGCGTCTACTATATAAACTACAAATTTTGCTAAATAAGGACCCGCTGTGGAGACAGACAGGAAACTAAAAAATATACTGCAAATTTTCTCTAATGAAAAGGATGACAAAAACATTTTTGATAAAACGGCTTCGATAAAACGTCCGTTGATAAAACGGCGTTCGATAAAACGGCGTTCGATAACCTGTCCGGACCACCCTTGCACCACGGTTCATCATTACGTGATCCAAAGTCTTGTCCTTCCCGATTTTTCTAGTCACGTGGTTCGCACGCGACTCCTACGCGGACCATGTGGTCACATTGTTTGCCTCTGGAGAAATATCGTGCCAAGAACTTCGGAAAGATTAGTGCTATATGAATGGAACACGGGAGGTTCCGACATTGAAAGTGAGGCCGCGGTAGAGGTGGTGGACACTGGGAGAACTCGTCACAAGAGAACCCATCACAGCCGACTCGTCGTAGGTGAACTCGTCAAGTAGAGCAAGTGGTCATAGGTCATCTCGCATTAGAGAATCTCGTAACCTTGGACAACTGGCCGATCCATCCCTTCACGATTTACATGTTTTGTGAATCACGCTCACATAAAAATACAGGATTTCGTATAATTCCCTACTTCTGCGCGAACTCTCTTATGCCCCTAAGATTCACCAACCTTACGTTTCCTTACGGTGACCTTGAAGGAACACGCCAGACCAGACAGCTCATTTTGTTGGTTTTTTGTGTGCTTTGTTCAGATAATCGCACGGGCAATATTAGATTCTGTTTGCTCGTTCTCAATTTGTTTCCATTTTACATTTTTAATTTTTGGGTAATTGGGTTACGGCGCTGTATTGAGTAGACTTTCACGGTTTCTCTATTTTTGGTGTTTACTACTTTTATCTTGCTATTTTTTATGTCTTATAATTAATACGTAAAAGAGTACGGGCTAAAACCCCCAGACATGCTGCGGTGCAACGAGGGGGGAGGGGGGGACAGAGATGAAAAGGAACTAGCCTGTAGTATGGTGACTAATTTCTTAACCAACTTTTTTCTCGTCAGTTTTAACCAAGGCATCGAGAACAGTAGGACAAGGCTTGGTAACCTCTTAGTAACTGAACTCAGTGCCCATTAAGAATTAGGAATGCAGAAATCGGGAGAGACTTTTGCTAGCGTTCCAGTTAGGTTAGTAA
This sequence comes from Haemaphysalis longicornis, assembly GCF_048455015.1. Classification (NCBI taxonomy): domain Eukaryota; kingdom Metazoa; phylum Arthropoda; class Arachnida; order Ixodida; family Ixodidae; genus Haemaphysalis; species Haemaphysalis longicornis. The sequence continues at coordinate 43,434,593 of NW_027526204.1, forward strand.
GCACCAACAAGTGCCTTACCTATGTAGAACATACGCGGCGAAATAATTAGATTAGATAAAAAAGCGATGTATACCGAAAAGTACGAAGAATATCGAGGCATTCTAGTCCATGCACCACAATATGCTTCGGATCAGATGGTCAAATAGAGATACAAGGGGATTCGTTATGGCAGTACCACCAGCGCAATGAGCAGAACAAAATTTGTGGAGACAAATTTCGTGCAACACAAAAACAAAATGCACGAAGGAAATAAAAGACAACTATAAAGACTACAAATTCTGTTAAATAGACTCGCTGGGGAAAGATTTGCAAATTACATATCGAAGATGAAACTAAAAAAAACGTACTGCAAGTTTTGTTACACGAAAACGCCGGGAAAAACACTTGATAAAACGGCGTTCGATAAACTGTACAGACCCCATCTGTTCATTGCGGAATATCCCTAAAATTTTTGTCACGCGAACACGTCAGATTAGTTTTTCGGTAGAGTGCGTGCGTTAGGCGTTAATGTTAACGCATAACGCATACATTTATGTGCACTTGCGCCAGCACGTGTTAGCTTTGTCAAAGTCACGCCAGCGACAATGGAAGAAGACTCGCCGAGGCATACATGGTGCACGTGCTGGTGGCTCTGCAGGTGCCAGACGACCCTTTCACCGTTTCCGTTCGAAATTCCTGCAGCCTCATTTCCTCTTCAAAAAAAGAAGCACTAAGGAAGCACGGTGAGAGGGAGAGGGGAGCAGCGGGACGGAGGGTGACACCGAGGGCGCGGCCTGAAGCAGTGCTGTGGCTTGAGAGGAGTGTCGGAAAACGAGCGCCACCTCCGTGATTCAGTAGAACTGTCGAGGGAAAGCCACAACGCCTACACTTCGCAGAAAACAGGGGGCTGAAAGGGCAAACACGTGCTGGCACACACTACCGAAAAACTGATCTGATAGGTGCGCGTGAGGAAAACATTGGGGATATTTCACGGTGAACACGCTCCAAATTTCTTGGGGCTGTCATAATTTTTGTGCATATGCAGTGCGTTGCAAGGCCCCGTTTTTTTTTTATACCAGTAAAACAATGGAATTTTATTCCTCCCAACCCGGTGAAAGAGCGTGCTCATTATGCATTTGAATAACCCGCCGCGGTGGCTCAGTGGCTGCTGAGCACGAGGTCGCGGGTTCGATTCCCGGCCGCGGCGGCCGCTTTTCTGATGGAGGCGAAAAGCAAAAACGCCCGTGTGTACGATATTTCGGTGCACGATAAAGATCCCCAGGTGGTCAAAATTAATCCGGAGCCCTCCACTACGGCGCGCCTCATCGCCTGCGTTGTGTCGGCGCGTTAAACACCTGAATCAAATAAAATCAAATCAATGCATTTGAATGTGCAGACGGCAACGCAGGCGTGGGACATGAATCATGACTGGTTTGCCTTCTTTCTTTCTGTCCCCATTCTGTCCCCCGACATTTGTACTCGGCCATAATCTCTTCTTCTCCCCCTTATCCACCTTGCTCCCGACTTTTTTTTATTTATCTCTTCGTCACGGCATACAAGTGAAACAAAAAGGAACACATGCAAAACAACAACAAGGAAGTCGGTTTCATGATCCACTTAGTTGTGAGCAAGCACTTCGATACTGCTAGTCGTTTTCCTGCCCTCCCCCCTCCAGAAGTTTTCCCTGTCAGCGCAACTAATTCCAGGCCCGGCCAGACTCCACCCGCGATCCCTTGTCACTCAGCCAAATCCGGCCTTGGTTCCAGGAAAGCGGACCTGTCGCGAGACACCGCGAGTTGGAGAGATTGATGGCAGGCAGTGTTCCGAGACATCCAGACGCCTGATCTACCTCCTCCCTGCTGTTTTGACCTTTGCCTTTTGTGAGCTCACCTGTTGCCCTTAGCACGAGTTCACGCTACCGCAACACTACAATGAACAAAGCGTGTTAGCCAGCGGTCTTCCAAACCTTGCACCAAAAGAAGAGGCATGATAATAGCCAAGTATTGTCTATTTTCGGTGGAAAGCACAAAAAATTAGAGAATATGCAGAGAATATATGGTATCCTGTTGATGGCTTTTCACCGCAGTTGGTGTACCCCCTAATAGAAAACACTTAACAAGACCAATAACACTCAGTGATCCAAACCTATACTATCTATAAGCTCTAACCAAATGGGGCCTTTTTTCTTACGCAAGAAAAAATTGTTGCTTACTAGCAAGCAACAGAGGGCTACCACAAAAGGTTCTTTTAGGCCATTGGACCACCAGCAAAGACAGTTGCACCTGATTTTCGGGTTTTTTTAAGGGGCACAAACCTCGACGAATTCCGGTGTTCTCCCGCGCATAGCGGCAAAAAGGTGTTGTTCGGGGGAGCAATTGCCGGCAGACCAAGTAGGGCTAGTTCCTTCCGTTAATAAACATCGTCACCACCACCACCGTTATCTTGTTGCGCTTTATTTGATACCTTGAAACTCTAAAACAACACTAAAACATTCGCAATAATCCGCTATTTCCATCACTCACTGAAAAAGAATCGCTACAGATGTGGACGATTTTTTACCGCGTCAAAGGATTCGCTTGGTACCATTTTGTCCGACTCCCTTAAAAATCGTTAATTTATACATATGCCCCCTGTCATTATTCCTTATCACGTGATTCCCTGTCTGGTTATCCCAAATTTTTGAAACCGCGTGACTAAGACGCCATTTGAACTTGTTAACACACAGTTTCGTGTTAACACGTGTCACGGGAGACATATCCTGCTAATTTTTTGAAAGTCTAGGCCCACTCGTCACAAGTCCACTCGTCATAGGCCGACTCGTCACAGGTAAACTGGTCAGGAATGCTAACTGGTCACAGGGAATTTCGTAAGAGGTCTTCTCGTATAACCGGAATATTCGTCACACGGAAAACTCGCATTACGAGCTTGTTTTGGAATGTTAAAGCGATGTTTGCGCCTGATATACGTCGCCCATTTAAAAATGATGTAGGTGAGCGAATGTTGTTTCAAAGATTTTGACGTAGAAAGTTAGGTGAATATGCCGTCATACCCTGTTAATTATATTAAAATGATAATTGCATGTACACTTGTAATAAAAGTCACCCAGAAATGGCACGCAGTTAAAATGACGCATTGAACAGGTTCTGCATAAAATAAAAAATGTTTATTGAACCCGCTTTGTACTGTTGTACTATTTGTACTATATGTTGCAGTGTTGCCTCGCTGTCTTGTTATATGTAGGAGTCTTCAACGCTAAGTTCCGACGTTGTTCACTGCATCAGTTCAGAAGCGTATGTTGCGGGCAATATTCGGAAGCGTGTTCACTGGGGTACCGCTGTCATGATCACCCAGGATTCTTGCGATGCGATCGTTGACATCTTGCGTGCGAGCTCTGGAGGTGGTGTCCGACGATGACTATTGCTACCATCGTGAAAAGCGACAACGGATATGACGTTGTGTGACGTTGAGCCCAAGGAAGCGGGTTTGATTCCCGGCCGCTTTTCTGATGGAGGCGAAAAGCGAAAACGATCGTGTGTTCGAGATTTCGGCGCACGCACATTAAAGATCCCCAGGGGTTCAAAATGAATTCGAAGTCCTCCACTACGGCGCCCTTTATCACCTGTGTAGCGTCGGTGCGTTGAACCCCCACAATCAATCAAATCAACAAAAAAACAATTTCAAACCTAATGCAATGCCTGGTGGTAAGTCCTTCGGTGTTTACATTAAAAAAAATCATCCAGCTTAGCTATGGTTCAAGCGTAGTGCAAACTTCATGAACTTTTTTTTTTTATTTGCAGACTGAAAGTGGGGGTGCGGGTTGTATGCAAGGGCAGGTTATAGGCGCGAGAATACGGACGTACATCACCTCAACACCCGTGACGATCGGAACTTGAAGAAATGCAGGTCGCCCTGGCCGCGCCCCTTCCGCCCAAAGAAAAAAAAAACAGCTTTTTATGCACACCTGCTGATCACACAGACTTTCCCTACGCCCTCCTAAACAGCCGTAACGAATTTACCATTGTATAAACCAGCATTGTAGAAACCTGACCTAAATAAGCAAAAAAAAAAGATGGGCGGGCTGAAGTCATGGGACTTAGTCGCAAATGGGGGGACAGAGATAGGAACGAATAATGGAACCCCGTGACTCCCTCCGGTCTCTTCAGTTTCGAGAAAGGTTCCAGGCTTGGCCGCCCCTCTTTTCTTACTTTTTCCGCTTTCCCCTCGCCCCATTGACCACGTGGTGGTCAACGTCACTGGGAGCGTTGATAAGCCGGCGACGCCAGCCCGTCTCCTCAGACGCCGTCCACCACCTTGGCACGAAGTCACTCTCCCAGCAGCCGCGTCCGTGATCGCCATGCCGCTGCCCTCCATGCCCGCCTGCCACATGGACGCCGTTCCGTACCAGTTCTTCGTCTCGGGGCCGCACGCTCCACCCATCGGAGACTACGTCATGGTGCACGTGTGCGACATCGACTGGTCGGCCGTCGATCCTGCTGTCCTGGCGGCCGAGCCCTGGCTGAGGACGCTGTTCGAGCAGAGCCGCCGAATCGAGCGTCAGCTGAGGGAGCAGCACAGGCTGCCCCAGTACCGCTACCGGCTGGCCTTCGTGGACGCTGGGCCGGAGGCTACTGCAGGGACCGCACCCCGGAACCAGCCTGCTCCGCCGACCCCAGCTGCCCAGGAGGGCGACGGTGAAGCAGCCCCCGAACGGTGAAGCAGCGGCGCCCGGTTGCACGCACGTCGACGAAGACACCGACCGACTGGCGGCAGGGCCTCTAGAAGGTGTAGGCGGTGCTGGAGGCAAGTGCAACGAACCCGGGGAGTCGTCTACGCTCTGCCGGCAGCGAAGGTCAGCTACGTGTCAGAGTTCACCGCCTTCGACGACCCCGACCGGGAGACGGCAGAGCTTCTGCAAGGTATCTGCGTTGTGCGTACTGCATCGGGACACTGTGGACAGATAATCTCCTTTGTGCCGTCACGTCGGACGCTTGGTCCCTCCGAATGTCTGTATATATCTTGGCAGCGATATCTTCGTTGACCAAATGTACCTAGTGGTCATTCAACGTGCATAGGAGAAAATAAATGTTTTTTTCTTTGCAATTTGGCTAGTGTGATTTACTTTATTCTGTCCCGGATGCCGTTCGGTGGCGAATCAACTTCGTGAGGGCATTTCAGGCCAAAATTTTAGTGGACTATGCTTCCTGGAGGAAGGGGTTTTTTTTTCCACTTTGAAGTCTTTTTGGTACCAGTACCTCCGTACAGTAGTTTGGTAGCATGTTACAATTCGTCACCCAAAATTTAACTCTGAGGCTTTTTATGGTTGAAGAAAACAATAAGAGGGCTCTGTCGCGCGAGTTGTGGAGATTCGCCACTCGCCTTGGAGGGGCGCAGCCCACGTAGAGTGCGACGCCATGGGAGTAAGAAAAATTAAAGCGGAGAGTTGGGCCAGTTGGTTGCTGCTGAAGTGCAGGGGTAAGAAAAGCTTAGGCCTGGTGTTCCAGCGTTCACCAGCCCATTGGGAGAAGTGTGGAAAAGTTTTTTCACGTTCACCCGGTGTCCTAGCAACGACGCCTACGTCACTGCGCGAACCAGCCGGTAGTCAAGGGTCGACAGGAATCGACGACAGGGGAGCGAGCGATGGCGGAGAATATAGCGTGTGCTCGGAAAACACAAGCAGGAAGGGGCGACCATCACAATTGGCGTTTCCGACTTCAGTAGTGGTTACGTGGAGGCCTCTCTTTTTCTTTTCTTTCCTCTGTGGCCGAGGTCGCGGCATTGAGGCACCGATGAGCAACGCGCAGCACTGGAGGTCCAAACGTTATCGCACGGGTCGCCACCGGTCTACCGGAATCCTGCGCGCTGGTTTTTCGTTCTGTATCAATAAAAGCGGAACATGCGGAGATACAGAAGTGATAAATAGCCTTCCTACAAAGGTTACCAGTGGAACGCGATACACGAGAGGTATTACGTGGCTAGAAATCGAACTCGCCACCTCATGCGTACCAGCACAACGCCTGTGCGGAGCTGGTACATTACAGCAAAGCTCAAGCTTGCGGAGCGAGTGCAGCACTAATTTTATCGTCACGCGGCGGCTTTATCTTTTGCCGGGAGTGAGGGGAGCCCCATCCGCGCTTTGCTGGATCGTGCAGTCGGCGGTAGTTCGCATTCGTGAGTGGGGGGAACGGGTGCCTTAGTGGGTGCGGAAATACAGAAATGGATCGGGGAGTGCACAACCCGCTGCGCGTGCGGTTGTCGGACGCAGCGGAGCGGAAGGAAGGAATACGTTTTTTCCGTCCATCGGGATCAGGTATTGGGGGTGGAGGAGGCGGCCTCCGCGACCGCCAGGGCCCAATAGGTGGTCAGGACTTGGTCTGACTGCCCCGGGTCACGCAACATCTGCTCCCAGAGGTAAGGGGAGGGTACGGGGCATTCGCGGAGGGAATGGTAGTGAGTGTTGAGTGCCCCGCAGGCAGCATCTCATGCCTATCTCACCTACGTCGTGTGTGTGTGTGTGTGTGGGGGGGGGGTCCTCGAACACGTCCTCATGAACAGATGGCAGCGTTACCTAGAAGACTCTGAACTTCACCCGGACTCCATCATAGTGTTCCGGGACAAGTTAGGAACCCAGGACGTCATGCTCTTGCTGAAGCACGAAGTCATTGATGACGCTGCGGGTACCCGAGACAGCAGAGCCGTGCTGGGACTCGATCTCCAGAGCGCCTTCGACAAAGTCCGACACTCCGCTATCCTTGCTCAAGTCTCCAGACTTAACATGGGCCTTTAGAAGGACCTGTTTTTGGGCGACTTGGTGTGTCTTTGTGTACCTCTCTCTGTGTAGCGTCTTACTTAACGCAGTTTACCCCTTCTGAGTTAACATGGGCCGGCGAACGTACGCATACATCAAAGACTTCCTCACAGGCTGGACCACGCAGATCTGTGCAGGCGACCTACAACTACCGGAGAAACAGCTCGGCAGCGTTGGCACTCCCCAAGGCTCGGTGATCTCCCCGCTGCTTTTCAACCTAGTGATGATCGGCGTGGTCAACCGCCTCGAGGAAGTGGCGAATGTCAGTCACACCATATACGCCGACGATGTTACCTTGTGGGTAACAGGAGGAAGCGATGGGCACATAGAGACAACACTCCAGCACGCCGTGGACGCCATCGAGGAACTACGTGGGACCGCGCTCATCTGTTCCCCGTCCGAGCCGGAACCGCTCGTGATCCCGCCTCAGGGCGCGAACAGAAGAAAGAAACACACGGAGACCACGCCGGACAGCTCTCGGATAACTATCTGTACGGAAGGGGGACAAGTGATACCCGAGGTTGACAAGATCCGTGTCCTTGGCCTGTTACTTGAACGCAACCGCGTCAACGAAGCGACGGTCACCAAGATAGCAACGAAAGCCGCAGCGGCTTTCATTGCTAGCTTGGTGATATCTACGCGAAGAGCAGGGATGAAGGAGGAGAGCCGCGCACCCGCCTTGTCCAGTCCTTTGCAATCAGCCGCATTGCTTACGTGGCCGGCTTCCACAATTGGCGGCTCTGTGAGCGAGCCAAGATTGACGCTACTATACGCAAGACGGACAAGACTGCGTTTGGACTCCTCGGAAGCACCAGCACCGAGAAGCTCATGGTCTTGGGTGTTTATGACACTTTGAACGAAATAGCAAAAGCGCAACGAACGGCTTAACTGGAACGCCTCTCGGGAACGAGGACCGGGCGGCACATTCTGCAGCACCTGGGACTTATTCCTACGGCACACCGACCGGAGAGTGCCGTCTCGCTGCCGGGCTCTATCAGCCGCCGACTCAACGTATGCCCGATACCCAGGAACATGAACCCTGAACAGAATAAGGAACGACGTCACGCCAGAGCCAAAGCCCTCATCGACCTCCACGCAACTGATGGCGGAGCAGTATACATGTACGCGGCAGAATATCAGGACAATCCTGGAGCTTACGCGGCTGCAGTAGTTGCGGCATCAACTGTGGTGACCAGGACCACGGGGAGCATCACACTGTGAAGACGCATCAAGTAGAAGAGGTAGCCATTGCCTTGGCCATCACTGATCCGACCTGCACGACGGTGTTGTGTGATTTCCGTACGGCAGTACTGAACAACGCCAAGAACAGGGTGTGCAAGGCGGCGGCGAGCATCCTACACAAGACGGAAGGCAACGGAGGCGCCAGTGTCGTATCAATCAAATGGTTCCCGGCCCATATGGGTGCACACGTCTCGACCCCCTTGCTCGCTCCTTCTCGCACAGCCTGCGCACATCACTCTCATATACACTGGGCAAATGTACTTGGCTAGCACCGGGGTGATCAGGGATCCCATCTGTAGCTGCCGGAATAACACTGCCTCTGCGCGGGTGAGCCCTGGGTGCGGGGGAGACATAGTCCTTCTATTCAGGCGGTACTACTTCACAATGTCGTTGAAGTTGGTCATCGTGTCTATGGTGATGTCATACGGTCTCCACTCCGAGTCGGCCGGGCTAGCTGCCGCGCGGATTTGCCCCTGTGTATATGAGAATGATGTGTGTAGGCAGTGCGAGAAGGAGCGAGCTACGGCACCTCACATGCTTTGGAATTGTGCTGTGAACCCACGTGAGGCCAGTGAGAATACGACGATCTCAACGCAGCTGGAGGCTGCAATGAGGAGCTACGACTACGACACACAACTCCAGGCCGCCCAGCAGGTCGCGACGGCTCTTGAGATGCAGCGGCTGGGTGAAGCTGCGGGGGAAGGGGGCACACGCCTTCCTAGACCCGTGGACGGAGCCCGAGCGCAGGCCTCGAGAATCGGTCGCGACGACGCCAAGGCCACGTCACGGGGACGGACCTGCCCCCCTTCCCCCCTGTGGAGGTAACCTAACTTCACTGCAGGCGATTCAATAAAGTTGTTCTCTCTCTCTCTGTCTGTCTCTCTGTCTCTCTCTCCCTCTCTCTCTGTGCGTGCGTGAGTGAGTGTGTGTGTGTGTGTGTGTGTGTGTGTGTGTGTGTGTGTGTGTGTGTGTGTGTGTGTGTCAGCTACATGTTCCTCACATGAGAGTCAAGCGAAACACGCCGGTGGAAGCAGCCATATTTTTGGTTCTTGAACATTTGGAGAACACTTATCCCAATCACCTTCAAATTTTTACGGATGGCTCAGTCAATCCGCGCAGAGGGGTTAGTGCAGCGGCGTATGTCATTCCTGATGCCCAGGTTGCCTGGGCAGCATGCCTGGATTATGCAGTGTCCTCCACCGAATCCGAGTACATGGCAGTTTTGAGGGAACGTAAGTCATATAAGCCGCAGGAGGTTGTAATTATGACTGATTCAAAACCAGCACTACAACTTTTGCAGCGTGGGATTACCCACAAAAAGGTCTGTCAGCGTTCCTCGCGGCTTGTGAAAGAACTCAGCAGCAATGGTTTTAATGTGCGGTTTCAATGGATTCCCTCCCATGTTGGCGTCAAGGGCAATGAGACCGCTGATCAGATGGCACGGAAGGCGCTGCAATTTTCACCAACTGCTAAAGTTTTCGCCGATCACTGGAATGACTTCAGGCGAACAGTCGTCGAACCTTTCAAGTCCTTGGGAGATACCTATCATCATCCTTGCGTCACAAAGGGACTTACGAGATCGGAGGCAACATTGCTGTACCGCATCCGAACGGGCTCAGCGAATACCGCAGCAGGCTATTCAAGGTGGGCCTCGTGCGATCGCCTCCATGTTCGTCATGTGCAGTGATAGGGTATGTACAGGTGCCGTCAGAAGTAATTGGAGCACGGGATCTGTGAACTGCATAGGAACACCGTGTTGCTGCACAAGCGGTAAATTAAAGGAGAAGAACACGCATGCGTGCCTAAAGATGCCGATAGCCCCTCTTTACTTCTTAACCCACTTCTCCTAACCCGGTTCCGAGTGTTTGTCGCAGCACACTGGTATCGGCGAAAGAAAAATTGTCACTCCAGATCCATGCAATTGCGACGCTTCTCCAGCAGCTCTTGTGCGCTGAAAGTGTGTGAGCGACGCTGCTAGATGCGGCCTCTGCTATCAGCGCCATCGCTGAGACCAGTATGCTGTAAATAACGTTCGAAGAAGTGTTAAAATAAATGGGTTGAGAAGGATAGATGGGCTATCACCGTCGGCAGGCGCGCATGCGTGTTCTGTTCCTTTTGTTTACAGCCGGTGCAGCTACACGGCGCTCCTATGCGGCTCGGTCGCAGCTCACGTGCTCCAATTACTTTTGACGGCACCTGTACAGTCGTCAAAACTGTTAACAACAACAAAACGCGAGGTGCCTGCCTACGCACAGAGTGGCAGCTCACGATAGCTACAGCCGCATCTTTGGCGCCTGGTTATCGGCACTGACGATGCTGCCCTACTGCACTCGGGTGCTTCAGCGCATGCGCACAGCCTGGCTTAGCAGCCCGAGCGCTATCGTAAGCTGCCACTCTGTGCATACGCGGGCACCCCGTTCTTTGTTGTTGTTAACAGTTTTGGCGACTGTACACCAATATGTAATGTGCCCAGAGCATGATGTCAAGCGGTGTGCTGCAGCCATTTGAAAGTTGGCAGCCCCACACAACGCCATCGGCCACATCGTCTTCACAATGGGGACATTGGATGTTGCGCAGAGACGTGCTGCGCCTTCTACTTTGCTTCCTTCGGGAGGCGGAACTAGCAAACCCATGGTGAAAGGACCCTCTCATTGACTAATTATGAGGAGCTTGGGCGGAGCAATTGCCGGCATATCCAGCCGGGCTAACCCCGCCTGATCCCACACAACCACCACCACCACCACCACCACCACCACCACCAATCCCAAGAATAAAACCATCCGCCTACTAGGACTTACGCTATTACAAGACTATGGCAATGCTTCATAGCCTGCAAACCCCAATTAATCAAGTTTTACATCTCTTCCGCCGTGTCACCAATCGCTGATATGGCCTGACAAAACCGGACACCATTACAATTGCGTAACCTTTAATAACAAGTAGACTTTCGTATAGAACGCCATGTCTAACCCCTTCCAGAAAATAACGAAGAAGAAAAACTTAATATCCTGATACAAAAAGTCTACGGGTTTTCTCTCTGTTTACCCCTAACTGCGTCTACAGACATATTACTGCAATTATGGTCTGCACAACACTCGGAAGGAATCGGTTGAAGCTCACAAAACTAACCAAATAGAACGCCTAAAGCTCACCCAGACGGGAAGGCACGCCCTACGAAAACTGCAGCTTATGAAATCGCAACAGAGAATAACACTAAAAACGCATTCCTCTACATGTTAGAGAGTACATCACGGTCGCCCCGATACCAAGGAACACGCATCCCATCCACAACAAAGCACGACGCGAGGCAAGAGTTAAAGCTCTTCGAACTGCGTACGGAAAATGGCCTGGCATTAGGTACGCAGACGTATCAGTATTCACCAGTCGATTAGTCCACGCCATCAGGAAAGTTAATATCCAGGGGGGAGGGGGGGGAATTATCTTCTGCTCTATACCTACTGCGCAAGGGCATCGACATCGCCGAAGAAGCAGTCATTGTCCTTGGAGCTACCCTTGACAAATAATATGTCACCGTCATGTCAGACTCCTAAACTGCGTGTCGCAACTTCCAAATTGGACGCATTTCATCGACATCTACAAAAATTACACCTACCCAACCTGATTTACCCGGAATTTTAAAACATGAGCACCCGCTCATTCATCGCTGGACGGGAATGAGGCGGCTCATGCCACAGCCCGAGCCCACACACACCGGGAGTTTCCTTCTGGGATACCTGCCAGCCCTTCCATGAGCCCAGCACGAGAAATAATCCCCAGAAGGTACACTGACATCCTGGCACATTTTTTTCTGGTGTAGCAAATATCGATCTCGCCGTCATCAGAAGGAGCTGCGCAAGGTGACAGGGGGGGAACAGGAGCATTACTTTTTCACCACAGCCCAATGATATGAGCAGAAATTTGTCTCCGATATGTTCAAAATGGTCGACGACAACATGTAAAATAAAATAAGGCAAGAAAAAAGACACCGACGCAGAATAGAAGGACGCGCTACTGGCAACTGAATTTTCAAAACTTTATTAAGAAGCAGAAATATATAGTGCGCCAGGCACCGCGTTAACCCAAACTGATTTACACACGTACACACACACACAAACATCAATAAAAGTACACAGACATATAAATACGAACTATGGGGCGCCCAGCTTGCTACCTCAGCACGTGTCGCCCCACAAACGCCAACTCATTGTATACGCTCAGCAAAGGATTGCCAACGCACTTCGAGCCCTCCCGGCTAATTTCCCAAGCTTCCACAATCTCCCTTTGCACCTTCTTTCATAATGTATCAATACCAACTCGCCCAACTTTGCGTCGTGCTCGACAACATATATGTTTCTTCATTTTGACAGGACGTCGCCTGGCGAGTACGCATTTTATCTTCGCTACGTCCAAAAACTTAGTAAGTTGTACCGGTAGGCGCCCGTGCTACTTTACTAAGTGTAGATGTAGGTTTAAAATTTTGAAGGGCAAATCTAATTTAATGCACAAAATTTTTTATCCGCTCACAGCAACAGTGTTCAATTTTCGATGAAATGAGCCTTGCCGATTCGAAAAGAGGGCGTTCGACGTAACGGCTTCGATGAAGCGGACTTTCCTTCGGTGGAACGGCGTTCGATAAAACGGCGTTCGATTTAACGGCATTCTATTAACTATTCCGGACACCAGGCATACCAAATATTCTAACTTGCGAAGTTGCAGTGCCCGATTTAACAACGTGAAAAATTGCATTGAGGTTTTTCAAGTTGCAGCAAAGTAGCTGTTCGATTTTGAAAATAGGTTATTATAAGAATTAGTGCTAGCCTTCATTATCTATTTTTTTAGTGAGTAGCGAAATATTGTGAATATTTTTAATATTTACAATATTTTCCCAATAATATTCACAATATTCATAACAAACGGGTTATACGTGGAACGTTTTCTTTAATTTTTATTCAGGAGGTCGCGCGTCATCCATATTTACGAATTTTAGCTCGCGTCTGGTAGAGATTAATTTATTTTCTTGAAAAAACAAATATTCAAAAGCTAAAGACGGACCAACCTTGAAACGAATACCTACACATCATGCAGTCCCGAAGTGTTGTCCAAATCAATTCGAACTCGTAGAAAAAATGTTTCGTACAACATATAGTTTAAACTCGTCATAACGAACACTGATACTATAACGGATTATAGGCTATAGCGAATTAAATACGAACTTTGGTTGATCACGCATTATTTCAATGGCACCTACTTTTTTTTATAACGAAAATCAAGCTATGAGAGCCGCGCGCGATATCAGATATAACGAAGAAATAGTTGACCAGGAGTCTGAGAAGACCTGAGAAGAATCTGAGCACAAGACCTTAGGGAAAACTGCCCATACAGTTGAACCGACACTGATATAGAGAATTATCAGCTAGAGCAAACTAAATACAAACTTTGGCTGGTCGCGGCTTATTTCAATGACACTAATTCTTTTATTAAAAAAACTCAAACCGTGAGAGCCATATGTGATAGCGGATAAACGAAGAAATAGTTGACCAGGTCGGAGAAGCCACTTGAAAAAAAAAAGTTCCCCGTCGCCCGAAACTGCAGAAGTATAAAGGTCCTTTTGTTCGTGGACACTGTGGAAAACTTCATCCTGTTCAGTGCTATGAGTAGCCACCAGACGGAGATCGCATCCTTCATCAAATAAATAAGGACGCAGACTTGCTTTGTCAAATGAACTCTGTTCTGTTCTAATTTCACGCACTCATGTATGTTCCGGTTCATCGAGGTTGAAATGCAACAAGGAAAAAGGCAAGAGTAACCTTCTTTATAGTTGATTGGAAGCCTAAAAAATGCATTTCTGTATCAAGTATTTTTGCGTGAGCCAGACTTTCGATTTGTTAGAGCTGATTTCTACCTGTACAGTTGCAACGAATATCTGATAAAACGAACTAATTGGCTGTACCGATACTACTTCGGTATAACAACGTTCGACTGCACTCAATTTCTTTATATATATATATATATATATATATATATATATATATATATATATATATATATATATATATATATATATATATATATATATATATATATATATATATATATATATATATATATATACTGCATTCAGAGATTTCAACCGAGATGATGGATGCAAAGATCGATATGAAACTTTCGTGGAAGCCAAATGTGAAAGGCGCGTAACTCGGCGCAGTGCGGCAAAAAAGAAAAGCCAGCGGCGTTAGAATAAACTAGGTTTTGTTAATTAAGCACTTCCCGCGCAACCTGCAACAGGTGCGTCGAATAAATTACGCTTCCCTTCTCCTTCAATACTGCGTGCTGAATAATCGGCAGCTCACGACTAACACACTGCGGCCTTATCGTCACTTTCCCTGGTGTAACAACAGCGTCAAGTAACTAATCACGCGCTAATTAGACGCAAAGTAAGTCCGTCCGCAGCAGACGCAGCCGGACGGTAGCGAGCGCTACCACCAAACCGGCGCAGCGCAGCCAAAGATCCGTCAGCTGGCGCTCCCTGGCGGCGTGGACCGTGGGCGGTGCGCGGTGGTGTCGGCGGTGTGTGTCATCGGCGTCGTTGATCCGGGCGTCTGCGACTGCGAGCACCGCCCGTCGCCGCCAGCCGCCAAGATGATGTCCCTGATCAACCGCATCCTGGACTGGTTCAAGAGCCTCTTCTGGAAGGAGGAGATGGAGCTCACGCTCGTTGGCCTCCAGTACTCGGGCAAGACCACCTTCGTGAACGTCATTGCCGTAAGCGTCAGCCGCCTACGGGCCGCCATGGTGGGGGTAGCCCCCCACCGCTCCGCTTGTGGTGGTGGTCGCTGGGCGCTCAGCTGAGCCAGCGTTTTGCTCTTGCAGTCGGGCCAGTTCTGCGAGGACATGATCCCCACCGTGGGCTTCAACATGCGCAAAGTGACCAAGGGGAACGTCACCATCAAGGTACGGACGCCGCAGCTTATCTCGAGGGATCAGCATTGTTTGCCTGGCTACTTTATCGAGAGCGCAGTTTTTTTTACCAATCCATCGGGGAATCGTGCGCTCACGAGGTTTCGTTTTAATCCGCCCCCGCACGGAAGCGGACTTCAGTCCGTCCTGGTTTCCCCGATCCGACACGACGAAGAGGTTTCTGGGACACGGTTGCGCCACTTGTTTGTTTGCTTACGTCTCTCCGCGACAGAAACTTTCCCAGCCAACCCACGATACTCTCCCGAATCGTTTATGTAACGAGAGGAGCTGGTCGATTACTTTCGAGATGCAAGTCGCGCGGCTAAGCGTAGGTGCGATGCTGTTTGGCTGCAGCTCCGGTATGCGGCAGTGTCGGGGCTGTGTCAGTCGCTTGGCAGGAGACTATGATGACGCAGGAACCGGAGCTGCGTGGCTTGTCTAAGCAGGCTGCACTCGTGTATCGAACTTGGTGCCTAGTGCTCAGTCACAAAAGCGTACGCCTGAGTTGTCGCCTCAGGAGAAACAGCGTTATCGCCGATCACATGTCGTAAAATGCCCCCAAATCTGGCGCAGCTGATAAGTGAAGCAAATTGGACCGAATTCCCCTCTTTCTTCCTTTTCGAAGTCGGATACTAGCTCCGTATGTTTCGGGTAAAGGCCGTCTTTACAGTCGTTCCTCTTTCTCACTAGAGAAAAAAAAAACATGGCAGCCCTGGCAACGCCAAAAGGTTAACGAACTAGATTTGCGTGTGAAATGGAAAACAAGTTGAAATTTCAAGCTGCACCATGTGATATCGAAGGTAGATTCGAATTTTTGTGGCATTTTGTTGCTGCAGGGAACACGGAAATTGATGTTGGGAGCCCTAGTTTGTTTCAGGGGTGCCGTTTGAATGAATAAGCAAAATTGAGCCGATTGTGTTGCTTTGATAGCATCAAATTTCTGTTGCATTTTGGGGCATGTGTATTGACTGTTTGCCTGATGCCAGTTTTCATTTCTGTTGGAAGCACTTTCCATTTCCTCGTGATGCTGCACTCCTAACCAATTTGTCTCTGGGTGGACCAAAAAAGGCTGCGTGTTTGATTAGCAGTGCTCGCAATATAGAACAGAACCATTCGTTTAGTGTTGTGGTCATTGTTTCCAAAGAGGAGAAACATTGTCTTGGATAGTAAGACAGTTCAGATGCAAACGAGCCCTTCTTGCATGTGTTTTCAAACAAGCTGTGGTGCTGTGAATGTATGCAGACAGATTTGGGACCCCTCACGTGCCTGCTGTTATCTTGCTTCAGTCCATAGGGCTCTGGGTCCTGGAGATAATTTAGTGTTTGGCTCCGCTATCATGAGATGTTGTTCAAGATTGGCTGTCGAACAATCTTGCCATTGTTGTTTTCAGTGTTTTTTTTTTTTTTTTTTTTTTTGCTGGAGAGAAAACCTTTGACAATGATATATGTCTTAAAACAGTGTGGTACCGTCTTTTACCTGTGCGTGCCTGTAGTGACTGTGGCACTTTGCACGGTCACGATGGTGGTATAATCTTTATAGCAGTTACCAATTCCATTAACCATGAAAAGCTTTCCCACCACGCCACCCCAGAATGTGCCATTACTCAAGTGTTGACTTTCATGCCTCTTCAAGGGCATTCCGATGTAATGTGTATTATGTGAACACCATTTCCGTGCAATGGTATTTAAAAAGAGGGGCGTGTTAGGGCTTGCAGAATGGAGCAGGTTACTGTGTAGACGGCATTCACATAAAAGTTTAGCAGCTAATTTCTTCTCGTGGCAACACTAAAAACTACCGTAACCATGCCCACCATGTCTGCGTGTGCATCCGCATCTCGCAGAAAAAAAAAAAACTGGGCCCGGCATCCGTCGTCTGCTCTGTTACCTCCCGATTCTTGGCTGTGGCGTCAACAGATGCGAATAATCGCAGCAACATTGCGTGGCAATGCTCTACTCGCCCTTGAGAACTCATCCTCACCGCCAAAGAATGGAGCCACGGTCTTGAAAGAAAGCGCGCTTGACGTACAAAGTGCCTACACTGCAGTGCAGTTTCCTGTGGATACGGATATGGGCAATGTGCGTCCACACCTTGCCCATGGCAGATTCGTTCATTACAGAAATTAAACACTGCTTCCGAAGAAGTTGTGAGGCTCACGCGCACGATGATTGGGATACGGCGGTAGTGTAGCAGTGAGAGCATTGTTGGCTGGGAGACTAGCGACATCTATCGGCAAGGGGCCAAAGGGGAAGCGCTCGCCGAGAGGATGAGCAGTCAGTCCGTGGCCGATGCGTCTGCTGATACCAAAACACGGCAGCTGGCACTCAGCTGACCTGTGCCGACGACTTCACTGGTGTCTTGCAACAGGTAGGCTGTAGGATGCTGCGTCGAACCGTATTAAACATCGAGGTAGGGCTTTTGAGCTCGTTGGGACGACACCATGCGTGCACTGCTGTGCCGAGCTTGCGTGTACCCGTTGCTAAGGCGACACACATAGTTGCTGGCATGCGTGCCACGCCAGTGAATACAACCTATAGCAACTACATACCGAAGGTTACTCCCTCTTGGTACACATTTCAGTCGTGCCATCAAAACAATGCTCAACCAATCCACAAATGAGAAATTCAAGCAGTGGGTAGTGCTTCTTCAAGACAAATTCAAGCAGTAGGTAATGATAATCTGCAAACGAACATCTGTGGCTATCTCATCTGCCAGTGGAAGACTGCATTCAAATCTTCACGGGACTACAGGAACGCCGGATGTTTAAAAATGAGCAATTCCAACGTTATGTGCCTGTAGCGTTGTTTTTCAACAGTAGTTTCTGTGACCAGCTGACCCCGTAACGATACCACTGCTATGTTTTTGAACAAGTTTTGATTGATTGCAGGGTTTAACGCGCCGACGCAATGCAGGCGATGAGGCGTAGTGGAGGGCTCCAGATTAATTTTGACCACCTGGGCAACTTTAACATATGCCGAAATCTCGCACACACGGGCAGTTTTGCTTTTCGCCTCCATCAAAGAAGCGGCCGCCGCGGCTGTATCGAACCTGTGTCCTTGAGCTCAGCAGCACAACGCCTTAGCCACTGAGCCGCCGCGGCGGGTTTTTTCAACAAGTAAGCGATGAAAATCACCGTTTTAAACCTATCTAACCACATTTTTTAGGATAGTGCTGCAGTGCGACACTTTACAGCCCTTTTGCTGCCTTGAGGACTGCAGTATCTTGGTTGCAGTTAAATAGCTGGTGAAGAGTGCTGCTCGGATTTGCGCCATTGCCATCACGCGGGGTGGACACAAACTGAAACCACGACGGAGGCACAATGGCGGCGACTCTCACCGTTAAAGCCGATTTACAGCCTAGCGGGCTCCGACTTTATGGCAGGCAGTTTGCAGCGGCTGTTATCTCCGTTGCTGTGAAAGTCCCTCAACCGGCACTCGTGGACTCTTCTTGCTTCCGGGAAAACGTGGAGGTGTTTGTCGTACTTGCTGGTTGGTTAGTACACTTACAGCTTTCACAGTGCTGCACGTAACTACACTTGGCCGTGCAGAGACAGTACGTTGGGCAGGGCTACGTCCAACCCTGCCTTGCCCTGGAGACGTGTCCACCTACCCAGTTTCCCATGCTTCGGTTGTGCATCAATTGGTGTGGACACAAAGTATGTCGTAAGGTTCCACTGGTGTGTAGTTCCTAGGCTACTCGTCATGTGTCATTCATGCTGGATCTAAAACCTTCCCTGTGGTTTTAATGTGGAAGCATTAAATGGCCCATTGATCAGAAAAGCTGCCGCTTGGCAACTGTAGCCGTGGAATGGCTTCTAAAATGGGTGACGGGGCATTGAGGATCAACGTAAAGTCATAAAGTTGGAGAGAAAATAAGGAAAAGTTTGGACTGGAGAGGAATCTAACTTGGGGCCTCCGTAAGGCAAGCCAAGTATGCATCCTTGGCACCATGTTGGCTCCTTTGCCCTATACTCAAATGCAAGTTAAGAACGGCAATAGCTACCATGGTCTGTCAACATGTGCACGCGCATTTTGAAAGGAGATTGCGTGTTAATGTGTGACGCAGTCTACTTTTTCTCACGTAGCTTGTTTGTTGCCACTGCAGTAATTCATAAGCAAAGTAAGTTTGAAGAATCACGGAAATGACTCGTGTCACGTTCAAAATGCTTGCAGTAACGGACTCTGGATTGCACGGAGGAACAGCGGGCTGTGGTGATTGGGCGCAAGAGTAACCTTTGTGTCCTTAAGGTGTACCCGAGCATAGCTGTGTGAAGGTAGACCGAGTGGGTTTACTGACAACTAGTGCACTCAGCCACATGTCTGATGAGTTTGACGTTGTCTTGCACGTTGTTAGGCTCAGCGTTACAGTAACCACTTGTCAAAGCTGATTGCAGACCTGACAACACACCCAATCAGTGAGATTGGCCAGTGACAAGGGCAGGTGTCGTCAGGGTATCACGGCTGATTCACCAATTGGCGGCAGAGCCTATGCGTTCAGTTGAAGGAGCACTCTGTTGTGTTTATCAATGCTTTCGCATCCACTCCTCATAAGAGGCGGTTCGGTGCTCTCCGACTTTATAAAATTTCATGCAAGGTGAGGACTTATGGTAAGGCGGAAATGGCCTGAGATTTGTAATATAATCGGGAAAGTTAGCGTGTGCTTGGGCAGGATTGCATCTTGGTTTCTTTGTTTGCCCTGTTTTAGACATTTGCCGATTCCCGAGTTTTTCTGGAGCAAGGTACATATTCCTGAATCCTGCGGTAGCTTTGTTGATTACAGTTGTGTAGTCACAACACCAAGAGGCAGAGCACTCACGTTAGCACGATGTTTTTATTTTTTTTTTTTCTTTTCTGCAAGATTTTCGTCAAAGTGTGCTCAGGTGAGATAGGCAGTTTGTGTCCAAAAGTTTGAAGCTTGCTGAATACAGAGAACAGTGTGGGCCCAATCTTTGTACACTTACTTTTCCCTCAGCAACTAAAAAGTAAGAGCTTTCCGTTCTCATTTCACCTTTGCTTCGTTTTAAGTTGTTTTTTTTTCTGCTTTTTTTTTTTCTTTCAATCTCCAGCCTCAGCTTATTGCACAAAGCAACATTTGTGACTGCAGCAGCTTGGCACACTTGCTCGCAACCGCAGTGCCAACGCCTGCAGCAGTGCCCTTGGAAGTAAAGCGGGCAGCTGTTGTTGCAGTCGTGTCATCTCGTATTATACCATCACGTGCTGGTGACAGGTTTCCAGATGACATTCCCACGTGCCAGCTAGCTGCAAGCCACTCATAGGATAGTTCGTCTGAATAAAAGTAGAAGGATCCGTTTGTAATTGTCTGCAACACCATGGAATATTGCGCACGCTATTGCTGAACTGTACAGTTCAGTTATTGAAAGGGATATTACATTGAAAGGGATATTGCATTACAAGTTTTAAGGGGATATTACATTGTTCCAGTATCCAATTTTGGGTCAGAAAGGACAAATACGTGAGCTTTATCTCGACACCTATTGTTCTGCCCACCAAAAAGTTCGATATCTTTCATACAGCTGGTGTTTAACACAAATTATCTAATTTCAGGATTTGTGTGTCTGGCATTTCCAGTCGTTGATTCATGCGCTTTGAAAGCATACTGTCTCTTGATTATTGCAGTGAACCTTTTTGTTTTTCTTTCCCGTGCGGGAAAAAAAAAAAAGTGATGCTCTAGGAATTTTTGTGGCACTTTTCCGCTACTCCTGGGAACCTGTTGTTACTCCTTGGTAGTAATTATGGGCCAACTTCTTCTTTTAGACCCTATTATAGGAGTGACAAGAAATAAATGCCCTTTCGTTGTGTCGAAATATTTTAGCAAACACAGGGTCAAGTTTATGGCACTGTGTTGTACGGGATGTCAAGCTTGACAAAGTCCAGCTTGACAGTCTTGCATTGCAGCACTGATTGACAAGTTTCATCACTAAGGTGCTTGCAGTTAGCACCTCTTGGTGTGGAGGTGTTACCATTGTGTGTCAGCAACTAAGGCATTGTAGTGTCGAGCAGTGAGTCTTGGGTTCGGTTCCTCGCTTGTGAAAAGCATTTTTTTTAGTGAATGTGGAAAAACAAATGCCTACGTGCAAGACTTAAGCACTCGTGAAAGAACCCCAGAGGGTTAAAATTGATTTATAGCTCTCCACTATGGGTAATCTAAGTGAAATTTCAGTGGGCAATAGCTTGATTTGATGACTCGGTATCAGCGCATCTCTTTTGCCATGGTGGTGAGAGTGAGGAGACCATATGTTGGTGATCCCAAGAACGGAAGTTTAACCCCGGCCGTGGAAGCCGCCTTTTCTGGTGGAGTCAAAACGCAAAAATGTCGATGTGTTTCGATCTCCGTGCTCATTAAAGATTCCTGCGTAGTCTGAGTAAATCCATAGCCCTCCACTACGGTGCGCATAACAGCATGGTTGTTGTTTGAAGGTGTAACACCCCTCCAAATTTTAATTTTTTTTTAAATAGACCATGTATTCGCTAAGTGGTGTCCGTTACATGTGAAGGTGATGTAGGTTGTTTCCTTTGAAAACCCACTGGAGCATAGCAAGGGTTATGAATGGGGTGGCATTAATAATCTGGTGAGAACTGAGTGGATGAGTTCAAAGCAATTGGCCAACCCAAGCCTAGTTTGTGCGAGCATAAATTTGTCATTTTTTCTTTATAAATCAGGGTCTAGGAGAAAAGGATTTGGAAATTTAGAAGCAAAGCAGAATATTGTTCTATTTTCTTTTTTATTTTTCTTCTGTGAGGAAGAGGTGGAGTTGAAAGCTAGAAGAAATATAAACCTGAGGCAGAAATTGTGTTTTTATCAGTTTTCCAGAATTCGGATTTTGTTTTTTCTGTGACCAATACATTATTACTTAGTAGCAAAATGTAGCTCGGTATTTCTTGCCCAACGCCTGCAAACAGGGCAAAAACTACATTGGAATGTGCGGTTGGGCTAGTTTGGGCATGGCAAGTTCCAAAAAGGAACACTAAGATAGGACTCGCAAAGAAAGTGGTAATTTTAGGCAACTCATCACCCTAGTCGGGGTGTGAATGGCAGTAGCTTAAATTTGCGGCTATGAATAATGTCGATAATGCATTTGCTCTAGACTTTGTACGAAAGTTTCCATTTTTGTCTACGCTTGTGTTCAGACAGTTCCAATCGACATTCAAAGATTCTTTCCCAGCAGGTTTCTGCCAGCAACTACTGAAATAAAAATTTTGTAATTGGGCGATTCCGCAGAGACATGTTTGCTTGGCCTGTTGCCTTTTAAGCTTCGTGCATCAAGCTTTCTTTTTTCTTCTTCTTTTTTTGTCAGAGGAATCGGTCTCCAAGCTACAGCATCATTATGGGACCATTCATTAGCATTTGCTTTTATGGCCAATTTTCAAGGGGACATAGGGTTGAGCCCAATTTGTGTAACAGTAGTTTAGGTATGAGTTATCAGGCACCATGTGGGTACTGTGCAAAAGTGGGCGACCATAGCTATACACGTTGAGAGCAGAAAAACACGGCTTCAAGGTGTCTCGGTCAAGGGCTTTGAAAGGTGTCCAATGTGGGCACAAAGGAAGGGGTTAATTAAGCGTGGAAGTGCTTTTAAAAATAATGGTGGATACTCGGGTAACTTTGCCAGTTTGGCTGAAATGTGATGTGGGTGGCACTGCCACTCCTGTGCGCATCGAAGGTGAGAAGGTGTGCATGGCAGCACTAAGGTTGGCCAATAAACACCGCACGTGAGGAGAACAATGATCAGATAATGCGGACTTGTGGACTTACAGTGACCCGCGTGTTCCTGGTGTCGCTCACACTATCGGCAACAAGGACAAACACGCTATTTGTCCTGGACCTTTCCGTAACCTTTGAAGTATTCATAGTATGTGCCCTTCGCATGCGCTCTTTAAAGCACTCGTGGGGGAGAAAAATGCTCCGGTGTTGCTGTGTCCATGAATGCATTTGGGTAGTTGAAACTAGGCGGCGGCAGGTTTGCATCATGACTGCTTTGATAGTCGTGACAGTTCCGAGGTTTTTCAAACTCGTGGCAAAAAAGTTTAATCACTGGATATGATCTACGCCTGGCCAGAAAGGGAAAAGAAAAGTGGCACTCATTTGTATACTAGCCAACTCTTGCAAATTTGTAAACTTTACAAATCTTGCTGAAATTTTGCGAAATGTGATGTCTCGCAAAAAATTTTTTGTGTTGTAAAACATCGATCGCACAGTTACGTCTGATGCGAATTTAGGGATGATACGAATTTGAAGAATACCTTTTCTGGAGTGCTTTTTGTGCAGTCGGTTAAATTTCTGGTGTTACTAAAAAAAAACATTATCGCGCGAGGATGGACGGTAACAGTCTGCAAAGGCTTGTTTACAGTTGTGGAAAAGGGATAAGGGTCGCATTGTAGTACGTGTATTGGAAAACAAATGATAGCGTGACAACTATCGCTGAGGCAACTTTGTGGCTGTGTTTAGTTCTGTTTAATTTGCGACTGTAAATAAGTGGCAGTCGCAACTTCAACATGAATACTATGTGTCGCCGCCGTTGGGTGGTCGTTTCGCCAGCATTTTGCAAGGATGACACAGCCCTTGCTGCCACGTTTTTACGTACTGTTTCTTAACTGCAACCAACGAGAATGCTTCCTCATTTAATGAAATACCTTTTGCTCTCCGTTTGGCCTCCGACATGTTTCTCCTGCCAACTCTGAACTGCGACAATTGATAATTGTCCCTACGCTTTGCAGATCTGGGACATTGGGGGCCAGCCGCGGTTCCGCAGCATGTGGGAGCGCTACTGCCGGGGGGTGAACGCCATCGTGTACATGGTGGACGCCCACGACCGGGACAAGATGGAGGCCAGCCGCAATGAGCTGCACCAGCTGCTGGACAAGCCACAGCTGCAGGGCATCCCCGTGCTGGTGCTGGGCAACAAGCGCGACCTGCCGGGGGCCCTGGACGAGCGGGACCTCATCGACCAGATGTGAGCCACCATGAGGGGGAACGGGCATAGAAGAGGAGTGGGGGATAGGCACGCACTGCAGTGCCATGCTGTCAGTTGATTCCCTGCAACCTTAGAGAATCGGTGTAACTGGCAAGCATGGCACAACAGTGCATGCCTATCCCCCACTACCACTCAACCACTTTCTAAACTCTCGGCCAATCCCCCAGGAACTACATGCAGCATTGCATAGCCAATGGTGATGATTTCCCACAAGCTTAGAGAAATGGTATATGACTGTTGGCTATGCAATGGCACATGTAACTCCTGGGGGGGATGGGGGGATTGGCCAAGGGTTTAGAAAACTTTTTGTTTTACGTCAGCATTTCTGTGGAATAAGTTTGCTGGACGAGAGAAGGGGAAGGCACTAGTCTCCCACTCAGTGGTAGGGTGGGGGATAGTCATGAGGCATCCACTTTATTGCTAGCTGTCAGTACTGCGTTCTCCCAGAATTGGCTGCCCATTGGTTACAGGAAACTGTCATTGTTAGCCATGGGGTCCTTTCTGGGACCCCTAATATTCTGGGAGATTGGCCAAGAATCTGAAGACAGTTTTTTTATATGAACACTGACACATCCTTGGTGGGGATTGACCAGGAAATCGTTCGTTTATATCAGGAGTATTCGTCTCACAGTGCTAGTATGAACCCCTCCACACTGTCAGCGTTGGCTAGTAACAGATGGCAGCGTCCTCACTGCTAAAGCAGTAGACAGTGGACTTGTCACTACTCAGTCCACATCACCAAACACTGCACATGTGAAAGTGGCCTAGTTGCCTGTGACAGCATTCTGCTGGTGCTTGAATTTGCTGAGCCATTGTCCACTCAGTTTCTTCTTTATATTTGTTTTTAAAAAACTTTGTGAAAAGGGAAGAGACCACACAATTATAATGTCCTTCTGTATTAACAGAAAAGTATGCGGAGGTGGTCTATTAGTCTAATAGTAATGCTTCTTTTGCAGCTGGAGTGGTAGACTGGCAAAGGTTCTTCTTCTTCTTTTTTTTTTTTTTTTTTCATAACACATTTTTAGGAAACTTAGCTACGAAACAAAGAACAGAGACTCATCACCTTTTTGTTCGAATGACCGAAAAGCACATAAATGTGAGGCTGAAGAGACATAGCATCTGTGAACGGTTTATATCGATGTCGGCCATCCATTCTGTCCGAATGTCTCTTTTTTGACACATAGTTGCAATCTTTTATTCGTTTGGTGACCCTGAACTGACTAGTTTGACCAACTGCATTTGGATGTAGTGCTTATTAAATATACAGAAATGCATTCACATTGAACAGATGAATACTGGTGGACATTTGCCCCCCTTCCTAAAGCTACATTATACAGTGCCATGCAGCTTTGGCGCAGACACTTGAATTGTACTCCTGTAGACCTCCTGACAACAAACAGGGAGCTTGAAACCTTGCCACTAAGTTGTCACTGAGTTCATGGTCCTATCACAAAAGCCAGTGTTCACAGTTCTTTTGATGTAAAACTTCAGTCTCATCACAAAGAGACAGTTGTCTTCGATACGTCCGGCTGCTTTCTTGTAATTGGCGTGTACTGACATCCCAAGTATCTACTGTCAGTAGCCTTCGTCTAGTGATTTCTGTATTCAGTTTCTTTGACCAAGACTTTGCACAAATAAGAAAAATGTAGCTGTTAAAAGGGCTCACCTGATCACATCCCTTACCGATTGATTGTAGGGTTTAACGCACCGACGCAATGCAGGCGATGAGGCGCACCGTAGTGGAGGGCTCCACATTAATTTTGACCACCTGGGGATCTTTAACGTGCACCCAAATCTCGTACACACAGGCATTTTTGCTTTTCATCGCCATCAGAAAAGCGGCCACTGCTGCTCACATTCCTATGGGAGTTTTACTAATTCATGACTCGCATACCTTAAAAACATCGGGTGCCGATAAGAAATGTTTTACGAATTCACCGAAATGTTTCTGATGGTTTAGTTTGCTACTTTTAGACATATATATATTACTTATTTACTGAGATAAAAATATAAACGAGAAACGCATTCTGGTTTAGTCAGTTTTCACTAGATGGCACTGGCTGTCAAGCAAGTGAGGGTTCTATTTTTTAATTTCGGTACAGTAATGACATATCTTTAAAATAAGCAAACTAAGCTGTTGTGAACCTTGATATGTATTTGTAGAGCTTTTCATATCGGTGCATGATGTTTTTTGAGCCCACGGAACATGAAATAGTCAGTCCCATAGTTATGTTAACAGGTGAGTCCCCCTTTTAACTCTGGGCTAGAGTCAGCAGGCTTGAATGAACGGGCCACTTATTGTTGTGTTTTGTTTATTGTTCTTGTATGAATACTGGCAAGGTTGAGGCACGGATAGGCAAGCACTCCCACAACAAGCAGCAGTGAGCTTTCAGAGCAGGCATGCTCAGTACGGCGGAGAATCAGAGCATGCAAAAATGGCATTAGGACCCGGGATGCAGGAAACACAATGGCTCATTGCGGGGTGTTTGAAGCCGTACAAACAAATGACCGGTAGAGTGGCAGTGTTTGTGAGGTCGTGTTTCACGCTCGCGCGAGTCAAAGGGTGGGGAAACATTTCCAGCTGTCAATGCGTCTCTGACAGCCATTGTTCTGCATTCATTAGTTCAGGCCACAGTCCCCCTTTTTTTTTTCTCTTTTTTTTTGTGTGTGTGTATGTGTTGATTTTCTTAGAGCACAATGAACAAAGGTACAAAGCAGCTTGTTATTCATTGACCCTCAATGAAAGCTGTTCTTCGATGCCACATTTGACGGTGGCCTGTGCAGCCTTGCATGGTGTAATGGCCTTGCTTCGTAGTTGTGTGAAAAAATGAAAATTATTCTGCGCAAACAAATTTTCCAACACTTTGACGTGGTTTGCGCTGCTGAGCACGAGGTCGCGGGTTCGATTCCCGGCCGCGGCGGCCGCTTTTATGATGGAGGCGAAAAGCAAAAAACGCCCGTGTGTACGAGATTTCGGCGCACGATAAAGATCCCCAGGTGGTCAAAATTAATCCGGAGCCCTCCACTACGGCGCGCCTCATCGCCTGCGTTGCGTCGGCGCGTTAAACCCTACAATCAATCAACTTTGACATGGTGTGTGGGAACAAGTTGCAGTTAGGTGTAGAAACTTGCTAAGCCAAGGTCCTCAACAATCATGATATAAAAAAAACTTGGTGGTAAACTTCTCTTCTTTAGGCCTCTTTTATTTGTTTTGAACTACCAAGAATTTTCGCCGAGGTAGCTTTGTATATTATTTTCCCATAAAATATCTACTGTGAGAGCACTTTTAGGCTGCCTAGGAACTGCTCAGACCTGCTTTGGAGAGACTAATAAAAGAGACCATTTATCTTTTTAGTAACCTCAAAAGGCATACATCTTCAGAGGGCATAGGCAAACCACATTAGTGAGGTCTTGGTTCTGGTATACGTGATGCTGCAGTCAGTAGCTGTGGACCTTTAGCTATTCAAACAGCCACTATTAGAGAAAAGCTTTCCATGTTCTTGGGTCAGATACACTAGTTTCCAAGAGCAGAGGCCAGGAAGGGTCTATTTTCTTTGCTTAATTGCCGAAACGAGGTAAGGGAAATTTGGATTTCGTGGGTTCAAGTTGCACATAGAGCGCTCTTTTTTTTCTTTCTTTTGCTCCTGTTCTTTATTCTATGGTTCTTGCAAAAGTTAAACTGGCTCTCGCGCGTTTAATTTATTGTTTTAAAAATCAATGCTATATTTCACGGACCGCTTGTCAGTATCAAGGCGGAATCGATTGAACTATAATAAAAGTTGGTGTACAACGAAAAAGAAAACATATGCTCTAAAAAATGGGAGCAAAGATAGCATGCGGATGGGGAACTTTCACAACAGGACAACACAAAAGCTGTTGAATAACGTTTGTTGTGCTGCTGAGCCAGCCAAGGACACGAATTCAATCCTGGCCGTGGTGGCTGCTTTTCTGATGGGGGCAAAACGCAAAAACACCTGTGTCGAGGTTTCGGTGCAGATTAAAGATCCCTTGATGGTGTTAATTAATGCAGAGCCCTCCACTATGGCGCACATCTTAGCGCGGGTATAGCTTCGGCACATTAAATTGCAAAAATTTGAACTGAATTGTTTTCGCTGGCTTGATGTATCCGTGATGTAGTGCGTGCCCATAAGTCCTTTGTGATGATGCGACATTGATTCTCTGTGTGCTGTAGCAACTTGTGAAGGCACCAAACCACGTCTCCTAGCACCTCTGTGGCTGTATAGATTTCTCCTGGCTGCTTTGGTAGTCATGCACTGATGGGGTCTCTTGATTAGTGCCCTAGATTGGCAGTGTTAAGTTTGCGAGGCCTGGGTTGTGTAGGCCAGTGGCGTGAACCAGCTGAGTTGTCAATGCAGCTGAGTGCGTGTGTCTGGCCAGAGTGAGCTGACTGCAGGCAGGAAAGAAAACGAAAGCTGGGTTGCATAGGGCGGGTAACCTCATGCTCTTGTAAGAAATGACCGTGTAGGCAAAGGGAGCTAGAATTTGGGCTTGTTGGCTCTTTATTTTCGTTTGCAATCGCTGGAACAGCATGGAAGTAACGTGCCAAATTTTTATGCTTTTTCGGTGGTGTGCTCACAGCGTGCTTGATAAAGGGATATGGTACAAGCTAGCGTCTGTAGTTGCATTACAAATTCCCCCATGCACACACACACGCACACGAACACCTCTTTAAAATGTGGCCACTGTTTTGTGAAAAGCTATCCATGGTCCATCCTTTGACTGCGAAGGGGCATATAAGGGGTGTATATCAGGCTACTGGGGCGCTAGCCTTTCTAAAAAGAATGAACACAGCTTCTTTGTCAAAGCAAAGTAGCGCAGCTTCTTTGTCAAAGGTCAAGGTTCTCATGTTTGTTTATTAGGGGTGAAGCCCCTTACGGGCTCAGGCTGTTAGCGTCTCCTGTTGGCATCGGTGTTTCATGTAATTGCGGTACTAAAACACCCGGACACTCGTTTTCCAGTGTCCGGGTGTTTTAGAATGCTTTGTGCTTCAAACATACGAGACTTTTAGAGGAAAGCTGCATACCTTTACCCCCTAACAGTTTCATCTCTGTGGGTGAAAATGCCAAGGTGCCAAGGAAACACTTGTACACTGCATGCTTCGCCCTTCCCCAGGTTTCACATTAGTGGAGATGGCCCGTGATTTTTTGTCTACAACAGTCCTGATGTGGGAAAACAAGGAAGAACAGTTTGTTTGTTTACTCTGATAGACGGTCTATTTCGGCAACGCACTTGACAGTGACCCACACCGGTGGCTCAGTGGCTAGAGTATTGTGCTGCTGAGCCCAAGGACGCAGGTTCTGTCCCAGCCGCGGTAGATTGTAATGGAGGTTAAAAATGAAACCGCCTGGGTGCAAAGATTTTGGGGTTTGTTAAAGATCCCAGCTGGAGGTCAAAATTAATCTGGAACTCCCCACTATGGTGCACCTTATAGCCCCGGTGTAGCCTCGGTGCGTTAAACCCCACAATCAATCACTTGGTAGTGTCTGGATGCAATGATTAGGCTACAAGATTACCCTGTTTATTTATTTAGGGTACAGTAGAAAGGGTGGTTACAATAAAGCAGAATGCAAGAGTAGAGTAACAGCATGTAGGCACAAAAGTGCGGCATAGTTAGGTTATTCAAGTTTAGTGTTACAACAAAATGAAAAATGAAAAAAAAAAGCAGAAAGCAGGTGGCATGAAAAGTTGCTTTTGCAGGAGGAAACAAAGTAAGTTGTAAAAAATTACACAAATTGTAACAAAATGCTCCATTGAAAGATTCATGCAGCTTGATGTAAATTATGGGAGAACAACAAAACATGGCAGTCATGCAGTGCTACATGGATAGCTAATCAATCCAGGCTAGGATTGGGTTGTTATTTTGACTGCCGCTGTTAAAGGGAAAGAGGGTCCGATGGCGTCTTGTCAGAAAAGTAATGCACTTCCCCATAGATCGGTTGGTCGACTGATAAACCACGTACTGGTGTACATTTAGATCATTCGTAGACACACTTACTTAGTGCACGAAAAATCCTTGCATGGGTTCATTCTTCATTTGTGATTTGGGTCTTTGATGGTTTGACAATTGATTGGACACACTCGCAGGGAAGGTTGGATGTGTTTTTAGCTTTTACGCTTCCCGCAACTATCTTTACAAAGAGATGGTGGCAATTTTTTTCTTTTTTGAACTCCAGGCCCTGTCTGGGCCGCTCTGGTTGCATGGAGTGTACATTAAAAGCCCGAGAAATTGGCTGAGTGGAATCACTGAACCATCTTGCAGGGCCGATCATTAATTGCTATTTTTACCTGGATGTCCTGCTTTCCTCATGCATGTTGTCCCGTGATTGTCTCAGGAGGTGGTGAACTTTTGGGTGTGTACCCAAACAGTAGTTATTGCATTCCATGGTGTACTCGGTGGTTGGGTGTTCACGAGGCAGTAACCTAGCTTACTAGTACAATTGAAGATCGGGTTTGTGTAACTTGCTTGGCACATGAGTGTCTCGTTTTTCGAGTTGTGTGGTGTATATTGCATGTTGAAATGGTGCCAGACGTATACTGGATAGCACAGCTGGTTGGTCAGATACCGTTCAGTGTTTGAAAGTGTGCCAACGCAACTTGCTCGGCTGCAGCCAGCGTTCTTGCACAAAAACAAAGTCTAGAACAAGTGATGGAACAAATAAACAGAGCGTGGTTACATGTGCCTTGCAGCCACTGAAACGTGTTTATATGTGTGACACTGGACCCACTCCTTGTTCGACATGATTGGGTTGCGTCATGACCAGGCTTTTGCGAGTTAACATGTACGCACTGCTGCTGGGTATGCGCTGACACAAAGTGCCACTCCCGTGCAGGAACCTGTCGGCCATCCAGGACCGAGAAATCTGCTGCTATTCCATCTCGTGCAAGGAGCGGGACAACATTGGTGAGTGGCCGAGGGGAGATGGGTTGACGAGGAGCTGCTTTCCACGTGGCTGATTGCTGGGCACATGAGCCCTGATGGGGCGAGAGGAGTGTTCATGCTGCTCTCTCTCTCTCTCTCTCGAGAGAGAGAGAGAGAGAGAGAGAGCAGTACTGCAGGGAAAAACGCTTGTTTAAACCAAAAGACAGCTCAAAGGACGGGACAAAGGAAGACTAGATGCGTGCAGCACTGGAAGCTTTATTTAGAAACAAAGGGTGTGCGAAAACACACACACACACACACAAAATAGCGATGGAACTAGTGATTACGAAACCAGTGATTACTAGCGATTACGCTTTTCTGATGGAGGCGAAAAGCAAAAACGCCTGTGTGTACGAGATTTCGGTGCACGTTAAAGATCCCCAGGTGGTCAAAATTAATCCGGAGCCCTCCACTACGGCGCGCCTCATCGCTTGCATTGCGTCAGCGCATTAAACCCTACAATCTACCAAATCCTCTGAAAAGTTTCTGACAATCTTTTCCTTTTTGGTGTGTGGCTAATGCTTCAAATATTTCTTTGAATTCGTAATCGCTAGTTCTGTCTTTTTTGTGTGTGTTATCTTGTGCACATATATAAAACCCTTTTCTTTTCTAAATGAAACTTTAAGTTGGCAGTCAGTGTTGCATGTGTATAGTCTTCCTTCGTCCTGTCTTTTGCACTGTTTTTCTGCTTAACCTTTTGTGGTGCAGAACTTTTGCCCACTTTCCAGCTGTCCTGTCCACAACAGTTTTACCAGTTTCTGGCGCCGCAAAGAAAACTGCAAACTCTGCAAGAAAAACTCGGAGGATATTTATTTTTCCTCTTGCATTCTGCTTGCAACTCCTTCACCGACATTTGAGCAGTGTGTGAAACGGCTCGAAGCATTCTCCTGGGCGCAGGCTAGGGTTGTTACTGCAGGTTTTGCACAAAACACACAGTTTCGTTCCTGCCTCCTTTTGTTTTCCAGTCGCTACAAACAGCGCATCTGATAGAGGCATGTAATTCTCTACCTCACTGAAGCCATTATCGCTTTCACTGAGTGCAGAACCGCAGAACGCAATGAGAAAGCGCCCATGCTTCTCAGCGAACAGCATGCACATGAGAATGCTTTGGAGTCCAGAATGCCCGTGCTGCAGCGTAGTGCGAAAAGAAGAAAACATCAACAAAGTTCACTCATCTCTCAAGAGATGGCGCACCATGTATGCAAAGAATGTGGGCGCATTGCAGTGAAAAAAAAAAAATAACGAACACCCAAGTTGGGCGTACCCCAACATCGGACCATTACGGCTGTTGCGTTTAAGGGCAAGTCCTGGCAACAGAACTCAAAGGTTTAAGTGATATGCACCAACTGGCCCGTGTTACTGTTCTTTGATACTTCAGGAATGCTCATAAGAGTGATGTATTCGTCTACATTTCTCAACTCTGTGCGATCCACCTGTCTTTCTTTTTTATTTTGCCTTCATTCATGCACTCTGTGTTCAAAGTAGGCATGTACCCTGATTAGAGAATTGGTAAAAATCCAGGTGGGAAAAAATGAAGTTGCTTTCCAAATAGACAAGTTGCATTGCTGAGTCATAACAAAAGCACGTTGGGGCACACAGCTAGGTAGTATGCATTAATAGACGTATGTTGTTGCTTTGAAGCTACATTTCACGAACGATGTGTTCTGAGATAGTAATCAAGTGCAGCCTCCGGTAAACACGAGATAAAAGCAGCCCTGAGATCTGTTCAGGGTGCTGAGGCTTTCTTAGCATGGCGTCTGCTACAGCAGTGTGAGGCATGCAAAATATCTCGTCACTGCTTGCCGACGGCGCACTCCTCAGCTGGTGGCATTCAAACTTCCCTAACTTCGCCTGTTTAGTTGGAGCATCCAGATTGCTCAAAAAGAGTGTACGAGCTTGGAACAATGTTGTGCAAGCGCTACACAGTATTAGTACACTGCTGCAGTAGCCGAATTATTTTACGGGGAGTCTTTATTTACAGTATTTTCCGGTCTGTAAGTCGCACCCCCCTCAAAACAACAGTTTTTATGGGAAAAAAAAAATGTGTATAAGTCGCACCGCTGTATAAGACGCACCGGTGTACCAAACGCACTTGTTAATGAGGTAAACTCGTAGAGGATCGGTTCGTTAGAAAATGTGGCGAAAGTACGTGTTTGCGGGGGCCGCCGCCTCTGAATGCATCCCCCCGGTAAACAGTGCTAGACGTGCATATACCATCCAAAGTCTACACAGAACTAACTTCTCAAAAATGGTTTATTGATACACACACATGGCTTGTACTTACAGATGTCTTTTAGGCAAAACCATCGAAGCCTTCTTCCTCCGTCTCACTAACAAATAATTCATTCATTTAGACCATACAGTGTATCTTAACGAGTGCTGGCATCACGCAGCACACAGGCACCTTTTCGAGCGGGGATCATGCGCAGCCGCCACGTACCGGATTTATTCCATGCATTAGTTGCACCGGTGGATAAGACGCACCAACGAAAATTTCAGAAAAAAACGCGACTTATACACCGGAAAATACTGTAAATTGGCGAGTTTATGCACCTTTTATCAGTGTTCAGTTACACACATCACAGGCTCCAGTTTTGCATGGCTAAGGTTTTATAAATTCAATCCCACAGCAAGATTGGGAGAACACAGTGCGATTGTATAGTGAAACCTCACTATAACAGACTTCAGTGGATACAGGGAAAATTTTCTCAAGCCTGAAACATTATTGTGGTCGCCAGAAAGAGACGCATAAAAACAAATTCTGATGCTTTTTTATTCTTCTCGAATTTGAATATTTTGGTGCTCTTCAGGGGCGGATCCAGGCTTTTTCTGAGAGGGGGGTCAGCTTCTATCAGTGATGATGATGATGCTGATAATGATGATGAGCAGGAGGAGGAGCCTTATTTATTCACTGAAATTTCGGGAAAGCAAAAACACAAGGAATACAAGTCATCAATTCACCTTTTTCTGCAACCTGAGTGGTCATCTTCTTGGAGGTTTAAATTCAAAAATTAAGGGAGGGGTCAGGACATCCGGACCCCCCCTCTGGATCCGCCAATGGTGCTCTTGCATGCTGTTCCCAGCCCCCTTTACATAACCTCGGACAGATTTTTGAGCTGCGCTGTCTCAAATTTTGCCCTTTTAATTGTGGAGTTATCGATGGTGCTATTTTAAAATTTTAAGCTCTGCAGAATGGCTGCCGGTTGGGCTCGTTACGCTTTCTGCTTATGGGACGTTGCGTGTCCAGAAACAAGTTCTTGTTTTTCCCCCATCAAACAGAACCACTGCATTAAAGCTGTTGTTCATACAACAGCGCCAAATGGAGTAGACACGCACATTTCAAGACCATGCCTTCCGACCAGCCGTAGCTCAAAGCAGCTGAACACCGAAGTACCGCAATGCTGTGTGGGCTTCATCTCAGGGGCTGCCACTGTGGTTGTGCAGTATATGGAGGCAAAAGACGGAACACTAGAAGCATTGGGACATTCCCCTTTGTTGCAGTAGATCTTATAGTGAGCCTGAATTAATGTCCTGTCACCCTCCTTTATTCACTTATCCATCTCCGTCTACTTCCATGAATTGTCCACCCATGAAAATAAGTGCAGTGTACCTAACAAAGCACACCATGCCACGGCCAGACCACAGCTTCATTCGTGGTCAAGGATGCTGACATAATTTCCGATTCCACAGATTCTAGAATACAAATTCACAGTACTGAGATGTTACTAAAATGGCATGAGTCAGTCATAACGCTGGTTACTGTGAAACGTTTGATCCTCACCGGATTGTACCGTATTTACACGATTGTAAGTCGACTCGAATGTAGGTCGACCCCCCAAAAATGGCACCTCTCAAAAAAAAAAAAAAAAAAAATGCCAGCGCCGCTTAGAAAATCGTATCACAAAGAGAAGCTTTTCCGTCGACCCACACGGCGGCTCTCCACAAGAGTGGTGCGCTCGCGGTATGCGCGGTATTTGTTAAAAAAGAAAAGCTTTTGTATAGGCACCCGGAATAACCATGCGCCGTGGGTTGAGCGGGAAAAAACATTCGCTGCGAGATGACAACCATCGAAGCAACCGGCAGCGGCCACTGCCGCCACTGCCGCGCGATACCAAAACAAACATGGCGGCTGACGGAAGCGGCCGCTCGCGAGTTCTTTTGAGCGACTAACCTCCCACCATCGCGTTCGGAAGTGTACTGAACAATCTGATATGATTTGGGCTACGTTAGCGCCGCGCATTGAATCAAAGGATTTGCTAATACTCATTTTGTTTATTAAAGACGAATAAAACGCTGCTTGACGCGTTTTTGCACGCGATTCGTGCGCGGCGACGCCCGCGTCAACGATTCCAGAAGCGCGCGCGGCAGCTTCTACTGGTTTTACCTCGGTATTACGCGTGACGAGCGCGGCAGTGGGAGAAGCCTGACGAAGAGCGCGCCTCCCATTGGGGAGGCGGCCTCTTCATGCCGGCAGCTTGAAAGCGCTCGGGAGTCGGGACAGCTGGCTGGCGCCGCCGGAGATGTTTAGGCTTACCACTGTACCACGGTGGCGGCGCGGATGATGCTAGTGTCGTTTTCGACCGCATTTCTCCTTTCCTGCTCAAACGCCTTTGTTTGTGCCTTCAGTGATATCTTAAAGTGCGGTTAGAAGCGGTCGCGGAAGCTACGCGCACCTCTTCGCGGCTGGTGACGCCGCCATGTTGCCGCCGCCGATCGCGTAGCGCGCGCGGGTGGCATTCGCGGCAGTGTCAGCGCGGCGCATTTTCGTGAGCAGAAAACGCCCCATGCGGTTCATACTTTAGACCATAACCATGGGAAAGAGGGTGCAAAGCTGTCCCCAACTCGTAGCACTCCCGATTTCTCGTTTCTCTTGCCGTTACTAGCGGTAAACTGGTAAACGGTTCCATTTCGATTCTAAGTCGACCCCCCAACATTGGATTGTCATATTTGAAAAAAAGGGTCGACCTACAATCGTGTAAATACGGTAGTACTGAAGTTTTGTATGTAACTCGAGATTTCGGAGAGACGAAAATAATTTGAAAAGCTCACAAAAGTTGGTTTCTTAGAACCTAGTGTGAGCGATTGGTAGTGCAGAGCAGCAGCATAGGGGTGAACTGCACCCTGAGAATCGGCAGGGAATGGAATAAGTTGTTGAGGCTGCAAGTTAGGTGAACGCACTCTTTCTTCCATGCATGTTTAGGAGTGGGCGGCGGAATTGGCTGGGCTGAGGTGCATCTATGACAGAATGCTGCATTGCGCATGTTCAACCAGCTTTCTGCCTCACTGGTTTACTTTGTATACACTTGCATGTAAATGTCCGGCAGAATGAATTGCCGTTGTCATTGCCTCTGCATTGGGATGGACCACAGTGCAAGGCCCACAGATACAAAAGGTCAACAAGTAGCATGAGTTATCAGGGCCGGAAGTGCTGCACCATTTCAGCCATCCTGCTCCAAAGTGCAGCATTGCACCGAAAGTGGTTCCAAGTGATGCCTCACTGCAGAACATCTGTGATGAGTCGTTCGGTTATTGGTTCTGATAACTTCTGTTCAGCTGCGCATTGGACACTTCCTTGTTGTGCACACGTGAGCGTAACGAGAAAACGGAGTAACTGTTTGAACGCACGACAGGAAGGAGGGCTCAAACCCAACTGCACTGACTCACAAGTAAAAGTTTATTGTTTGGCACGCAGCTATCAACGGCAACAATGAAAAGCAGTGCAAAAACAATTCTGTGATAACACAGAACATTGTTAAGAACACACTCACAGCAACGTCGCGTACGTGTATCAGTGCCCCTTTGCGACTGCAAATGCAGGAAATCCCATTCCTGTGTGGACAGGGAAGTGGACTGCATGCTGACACACATTGTACGCCGTTGCAACACCATGTCAGATGCAAGATTCCGCTCTTCTGTCGGTACAGGCCTGCCGCTTCCTGTTTGCACTCAGCACCACCCGGTGTATTACCGTATTTTCGCACGTATAACCCGCCCCTGCATATAATCCGCACCTCCCCACTTTCAGCCCGCCGAAAAGGAAAAAAAATCCTCTCGTATTGCCCACACATTTGATACAGGAAAGGCTGCACCAAAGCTACTGCTCAAGCAATGCATCGCATACTATGTAGACAGAAAAAGTATATATTCAGCGAGTAGAATACACTAACTGCAAGGCAAACGTTTCAATTCACACAGTGTCACTGCTCTCGCTAGAGTTATCACTTGAGCCGCAGTCTTCATGGTTGTACACAAGGTCATCTTGCCTTCCATTCATTGCCATGGAAGGCTTAATCAGTGTTACTCCGTAGGATCTTCACGGGGCACAACGCGCATTGCCGTGAAGCTGCACTAAAGGGAAAACCCCGCAGGGTATCCTTACCCCTACTTTGCCAATTAATTTTTCGCATTTTTGGCGTGGGAT
This sequence comes from Haemaphysalis longicornis, assembly GCF_048455015.1. Taxonomy (NCBI): domain Eukaryota; kingdom Metazoa; phylum Arthropoda; class Arachnida; order Ixodida; family Ixodidae; genus Haemaphysalis; species Haemaphysalis longicornis. The sequence continues at coordinate 43,471,927 of NW_027526204.1, forward strand.
ATATGCGTGAAAACACGGTATTTTGAACACTGATACTATTGCTTTGAGCAACAGCTAAAGGGGCCGCACTGTTTGGACTCGGTAGCAGAGGCGTACCTACCGACTCTCCCAGTTAAACAGAAATGGCTAGGCAGCACCGCCGCATCATAGCTACCATCATGCATTCAGTAGCCAGGTGAGGTCAGCAGAGGTTGTGTCCAAGCTGTACGAGTTCAGTGAACGTGTAGGTTGGTTTTATATAGCTAACTCCATTGACAACACAGCGTTGTTGAAGCCGAAGAAGAAATATGGTCGAACGTTGTTGTAACAAAGTAGTATCGGTACTGCAAATTAGTTCGTTATAGCCGATATTCATTGTAACACTAAAAATAAAAATCGGCTTTATCAAATCGAAAATCTCACTCACGCTAATACACTTAATACAGGAATGCATTTTTTTAGGCTTGGAATCCACTATAAGCAAGGTAACCCTTACCTTTCTCCTTGTTGCATTTCAACCTCAATGAACTGGAACATGAATACGTGAAATTAGAACAGAACAAGGTTCACTTCTGCAGTTTCGCACGAGGTTTTTTTTTTTTTTTTTTTTTTTTTTTTTTTTTTTTTTTTTTTGTTCAGGTAGCTGCTCAGACTCCTAGTCAAATATTTCTTTGTTATATCTGATATCGTGAGCAGCTCTCGCTGTTTAAGTTTTGTTATAAAAGAATAAGTGTCACTGAAATAAAGCGTGACCAACCAAAGTTTGTATTTAGTTCGCTACAGCCGATAATTCGCTATATCAGTGTTCGTTATAGCGAGGTCAAACTGTATGCGCAGTTTTCCCTGAGCTCTTATGCTAGGGAATTTTCATGTTTTGTGCCGTTCAAGAACAGCGAGTACTTCGGATTTTGCATGGCTTGTACGTGATGCGAGCGTGGCACACGGCGGGAAGCTGCATTCGGCAACGACCAAGCACTGCAACTTTGTTCACACCGCTGTGCAGCGCCATTAGCGGCCTTACTCTGACAAGTTTTTAAAGGCAGCAAAAGTTCGCCTCAGTGAACTCTCCACAAAATTCATTAGCAGATGTCATTTTGAACTTGCTTGGTTTCCAGAATTATTGTGGCGTTGAAATCAAGGCTGATCTTCTGTAGGCTAGACAGGTCACGTAAGTGCCAGGTTGGCAGGATTGCCTAGGGGTAGAATTCTGGTTTTTAGTGCGAGCAACCAAGGTTTGAGTCCCAGTAGTCCCAAAACTTTTGATAAATTGTTCATCCCGTTCGGCTCCGAAAATTCTTGAAATATATATTTTTTTTTTTTCCACTGCGTTCCAGAAAAGTTCGGCTTTTTGCAAGTGTGCGCGTGTCGCGCAGCGGAGCCCACCCCCGACGGGGAGTTTGCAGTTTCTCTCTCTTTCTTGTAAAAGTTTTTTTTGGGTTCAGCTGTATGCGTTCTCTGTGTGAGCATGAGTGGTTTGGTATCTGCGAGGTCGGACCCGCCGCAGTGGCTCAGTGGCTAAGGCGTTGCGCTGCTGAGCACAAGGTCGCGGGTTCGATTCCCGGCCGCGGCGGCCGCTTTTCTGATGGAGGCGAAAAGCAAAAACGCCCGTGTGTACGAGATTTCGGCGCACGTTAAAGATCCCCAGGTGGTCAAAATTAATCCGGAGCCCTCCACTACGGCGCGCCTCATCGCCTGCGTTGCGTCGGCGCGTTAAACCCTACAATCAATCTGCGAGGTCGGTTTAGGGTTGGGGCGCCACATAGCAACACGTTTATTCAAGTTTGTGCATCGCACTAGAAGTGCCTGGCTTGTACCGATCTCACAACGGAATATCACATCGCATACGCCTCAATGATTTCACAGATGTGGTTTGGTGTTCGTTTGCGCTGGTAACCGAGCTGTGATCGACGCTTGGCAATGAGTAATTGACTTGTTTTTGCCAAAGATCTAAGCCGTGTCTGCCCCATTGATTGAGCCCTCCTTGTGGTGCTTTGTATGGTTCTTGATCCTGTGCAGTTGGCGCAATTTCGCCAACTAGAGAAGACAGCAGACCGCTTAACAACATGAAAAAAAAAATGAACGGCTGTGCTTGCATTGCACTTGTTTCCCTTCAGTGGAGCATAAATCGCTCAGTGGTGTCTGTTCTGGTAAAAAATTAAGAGCTGTTCCGGAATGCGAACATGCTTCGCGAATGTCCCAACCCATCTGAATATGTAGAATGGCGTAACAGACACAAACAGTCTCAGTTGTTGCGAAAACTTGCACAAAATGTGAGGAACTGCAGCTGCAGTTCCCGTGCACCCCCCTCTCTTCCCCCCTTCCCCCCCATTTTTTTTATCCAGTGCCAGTTACACGAGTAGGCACTGCCCACTGAGCTTTGTCCTGCCACTTGGGCTTGCGCTTCTTTTTTCTTAGTACAGTCTACGCCCGTTACAACGGACCCTCTGAATCCGGAAAAAAACGTCCGGCTGAAGTATGCAGTATCCGACCGGGGGGGATGAGCCCTAAAGTGGGTACTTTGACGATATTGCATATGCATAGTACAATCACTTTGTTCTTTCTACACGCCTGCAGCACCTCTGCACAGTGTTCACGCAAGGGCAAACAATCGCGTAAACACCGTTTCCATAGCTTAGCACCGGCACTTGCAAAAGACCTAGTGCATGCGGTCAAGCGTGTAAAGACGCATGATAAGCTGAGCAAATAAAGCAAGAATATAACTAGGCGCAATTATTAACCAGCTATAAAACATCAGTCATGGCCATCTGAATTAGCTAGGCTCTTTTAAATCCCTCCACGACGAGGCAGGTTTTCCCGAAACCGTTTGTCAACCAAACCGGATCTCTGCCTGATGTTCCCCCGAGGCAGCTTCCACATTTTTAACGATTTTAGTCTGGTCATTGAAACAGCTGTAATGAAATAATCTGATGACGGACAGCTGTGAAATTGGAAGTTAGACCATTTGGACTGCGCACGGTACCGGCAGATTGCACACAATGGATGGGAAACAACCCCCCTACTTGAGGCATTTCTTACCTTTTTCACCGAACGTAACGGGAACGATGCATGCATGGGAATAATAAAGACCATACTTCACTGAACCCGAGTTTTTTATTACATCAATAGCTGACGAGGGCACCCTCGCCTCCGGGTGCACAACTCGATAGCCCTGTTTTCAATCTCACTGGAGTCACGTTTATCGGCAGCGGCCTTGTTCTTGACGGTAGAGCGGACCATCTACTTAGACAGGCCTGTACTTCTGGCGATGTCGGCCTGTTTTTTTCCCATGTTCGACAGTGTTAATTACGCTTAATTTATCCGACAGTGAAATCAGCTACCCTGCCGCTTATGCCGCTGGTCACACACACACACAAAAAACAGCCACTGGCACTGGCTTGGCTTGGCTGTGCCAACGACCCGGCTGCCAGCAATGTTGCCAGACATAACAGTTTTCTCGCCAAAATAAACAAAAAAAAGTAAATCGGGTGTCGGCCCCGCAGAAGTCCGCTACAGAGTTACTCAATATAGACAGTTGCGAAACTCCGCTTCGGAATCTGGGCGGCGCTAGCCCCCCCACTCCGTGGAAGCTGAGGGGCAAGTCGACGCGCGCGGCACCTAGGAGATGAAAACGAAACTTCGCTAAACTATTATTATTCAAAATTCTTCTGTAAAATAAAGATTGCTTTTTAAATTAAAACACAATAATTACGTAAAATTGACTTGTGTTTTTGCGGCTTTTCTTTTTATGACTTACGGCAGCAGCCGCAAGCACTTGAGTACTGCTTCAACGTCCTGCCGACAGACAGGCTAGTCAACTTGCCCCGTGCTTGCCCCGGCGCAGGGGGGCAACCGAAGACCGGCTTTTGATACATGGGGCCTATGGGGAGTTTCACAACTGTCTATATCCAGTAACTCTGGTCCGCTATAAACATTCAGTCGAAACAATTTTCGCCTAAAATTTAGTCTGTTGTAGCCGATAGTCTGCTCTAGCCGGGTCCGTTATGAGCGCAGTGGACTCCATTTAAAATGCATGGGGACCAGACAAACCAACAGAAATGGTCTGTTGTAACTGAAAGTCCGTTGTTGCCGGATCCGCTGTAACGAGCGTAGACTGTACTCTAACCATTTAACCCTTTGAGGGTCATGGCCGTACTTGTACGGCATCAGCTAACACTTTCAAAATAGTCAATGACGTAGATGTACGGCATTGCTTGTATCCTTGAAAAGCGCGCCTTTTTAAATGCAGAGCATTTCAGTAACTCACGATGTCACCCGCGTTGACGTCCGTAGTCCGCATCGCTCCCCCTACACAAAAAAAAAAAAAAATATTTACCGGTGCCAGGTTTCGATCCCACGACTCTGCGGGCGGAACGCAAGGTACACGGCGCTCTACCCACTGCGCCACAAAGCCAACACAGAATAGAAGCTTACGAACGCACCTTATATCCTTGACTCATTCAACCGTCGGCCACAGGTGCGCCCTCTCCCCCGCGTCCTCCTCGCCTTCTCTCCGCTCGCAACACCCTCTCTCGCCGCGTTCGGTTCGGGCGCACAACAGGTGGGGACGTGCGCAACACCCTCTCTCGCCGCGTTGGGTTCGTGCTGAGCAACAGTCGGTTTGCGCGCAAGAACAGGTGGGGGCGCTCGCATCGCGCTCTCTCGCCGCGGTCAGTTCGCGCTTAAACCACATGTCGTTCGCGCGCGCTCCGGTCGCTAACATCTGTGGCGGGATCGTGACGTCAACATCACGCGTTTGTGTGATGGCGCGATTTCGGCGCTATAACACTCTCTCGCGAGGGGCATTGCATTGAATTGGCTTGGCTTGGATTGGTTTGGATTGGATTAAAGTGGATTGTGTTGGATTGTGTTGCGTCATAGCCGCGCCACGTTGTATCATAGCCGCGGCAGGGGGTTCACGGCACGTTTCACCATCGACTTCATCGACAATGTCTACGCTGGAAGACAACGATTACAACAACAACAACCAATACGTAATCCATACGACTTGCAGGCGCGCCCCCCGCGGAAATGCTCTGCATTTGATCGTGCCCCTCGCGAGGGGGATGTTTCTTTTTTGCCAACTTCTGTTGCTTGGCATGTGACACCACACTTTGGCAATATGTCAAATTTTTTCTTGCGCCGATGGCTCTTCTATTTATTTTTTTTTGTGATTTACTTCGGCGCGCTGGCTATCGTTTGCGCATCCGCTAACTAGGGGGCGCGCTGGGTATTGCCCACCTGGCGCCCGGATGCCTCTCACTTCTTGCGCCTGCCACAGACCAAGGTTGCCTGCGAAACTGATGAGGCTCTTTTCTCTCTCTATTCTTTATCCTTTTTTTTTTTTTAATATATATATATGAGCGGTGCATTGTATATCCTTCCTGCATCCAGCGTGGCACGCGCAGCGGCTGGTTTCCATATCGTCCTCCGGGCGCTTCCTGCTTTTTGCGCCCGCGAAGCTGATGTCTATCTGATTTTGATACACTCAAAAGGTGCCGGCTTGTTACTCTCTCGTTTTTATTCGAATTTTTCTTGTGTTACTCATGAATAAACCGCATATATACATATATGTAACAATACAAATGATTTTTTTTGTCACTTTATGGTCACCCTAAAAAAATTACTATAACTTTTTCTCGAAATAGATTCATCCGAAGAATTTAAATCGGCAATAACAAAAATAGACCCTGGGGGGTCGCGTTTGGCGAAAAAATTCGACCCTCAAAGGGTTAAGTGAAGCGAGCTGGGGTGTCACTCTGTGCACTGCACTTTTCCCACTCCGTCTTTCCATCTCTGCCTTTTCTTTTTTTCTCTGTGTGTGTGTGTGTGCGTGTGGGGGGAGGGAGGAAGGGAGGGGGGGGGGAGGGAGACTGGCTTATCGGTGAAGTGGCCAGAGGGAAACTAGTGGTGCAGCTGAGTGAACTCACAGGGGTAAAACTTGCAAAGCTCTCCATGTAGTCGCTGCTCCATGCCATCTCTTTAGACAATCACTGTGCAGGGAGATTGTGCCAATTTTGCACGCTTATAAAACGGCTAAAAGAGTGTATAATTGTTTTCTCTCGTACAGAGGCCACAATTTATCTGCGTACCATGTTTGTTCGAATATAAGGCGATATTTTTTTTTCCAAAATCCGCCGTCTCAAAATCATACGCAGCCTTATATTCGAATCTCAGAAATACGCTTTTTTTTTTTCTTTTTGGACTCTCCAAACTGCACCTTCGACTTATAATCATGACCGCCATATAATCGAATAAATACAGTAAATGCCTCGTTTACGGTATGCAAATCAATGGTTCTAAATCAACTCGTGTATCTGGAAGTGCTGTGTTGCTTTATTTGGACTTCACTGTGTCACAAAAACAAGACTGACAAAGCAGAAATTGGAGGATCAAATCTTGAGTAGTGGTGGATACAAGTGGAGGAAATTGTCCCTGTCCCCCCCCCCTCCCCTTGGCTGTTGATTTTGACGAGAGGACATCATTTGCGATACACACTAAAGACACCTTTTCAGGCCCCAAGGAGTCCCCAAACTTTCATTTCATGACAATGCTTGCAAACACTGCCAAACCACTCGGTATTCTGAGAAGAAGCTATAGTGAATCAGTTACCCGCCGCGGTGGCTCAGTGGCTAAGGCGTTGCGCTGCTGAGCACAAGGTCGCAAGTTCGATTTCCGGCCGCGGCGGCCGCTTTTCTGATGGAGGCGAAAAGCAAAAACGCCCATGTGTACGAGATTTCGGCGCACGATAAAGATCCCCAGGTGGTCAAAATTAATCCGGAGCCCTCCACTACGGCGCGCCTCATCGCCTGCGTTGCGTCGGCGCTCTAAACCCCACAATCAATCAAATCAATTATAGTGAATCAGTTTACGAGCACACTCGTTAGTGCAGCGTGCCCTCCTGTGCAGCTGCTGCTGAGACCTGAGTTGGCGCTTGCTTGTTCCTCTTCCCTTGCAGACATCACGCTTCAGTGGCTCATCTCGCACTCCAAGTCGTCCAGTCACTGACGCCCTGGGGAGTCCAGCGTGGTGGTTCCCTTCTCCGCCTCGGCCCCTCTGTACATAGACCCTGCTCCCTCTCCCCCTCCTCCTCCTCCCCCCTGCCCGTGTTTAATAAAAGGAGCGCCTCCTGCGTGCGGCACCCACTTTCTCCTCTGCCCTGTCCGTCTCTGCGGCAGACGTGGTCCTCAGGTGATGCCTCTCTGGCGGGCATTTGTCTCTCTCTTAATTGCTTCCTTTTTTTTTTGAGTTGTGTAAAAATGAAACTTGATATAAAGCCAATGTTCTTTTTGCCACGTGTGGTAGCTTACTTGTGAAGTTGTGGCCTCCTTGGCTGCTGAGATTTGAGTTATTCGAAACATGACTTTCATGTTTTTTGTTGTTGCTTTTTATGCTGCATTGGCTCTGCAAAGAAAGATGGGTGAGCTTAAACACAACATTCCTATTCAATGCAATTGGAGTGCCCAAGTTGCGAGTAAAAAATCAAGCTGCTGTGCTGTGCTAACTGTGCTGTGTCTTAGTGGTTATGCCATAATGACGTTGGGCATGCATTAATGAAGTAGTTGAGAATCAGAGTGAATGTTTAGCTAGTTCCAGTGAGGAGACATTTACCCTTTTGCTAGTGTGCTTCAGTCAACTATAGCCTGAAGAAAAATAAAAGAATAATTTAAAAAGTTCGCAAAATTTTACTTATAGAAGCTGTGTTGTTGCTTTTGGCTTTTCTGAAATATTTTGCGTGGAGGCAACATGCATTTTGTGTAGTGACCTCAAGCGCTTCAGCATCAGTGTAACGAGCGGTTAAAACAGGTGTGACGATTGGACCAGTCGATCGCTTACGATTACTGACAGCACCTGGCAGCCGATGGTCTACTCCGAAATTGCGCAAATTATTTATAACTACTAGCATACAAGATCAGAGAACAGGCAGAGCCTGCATCCAGCAAGGTGCCCCTTATCAAAACCCCAAAAGTCTTGGTTTCGTTACAAAACCTATGCCTTCAAAACGGGTGTTGCAACAGAGTTGGAAGGTCCTGCCAATCCATGTGGTGCTGCGCATCCAGCAAGGTGCCCCTTATCAAAACCCCAAAGGTCTTGGTTTCGTTACAAAACCTATGCCTCCAAAACGGGTGTTGCAACAGAGTTGGAAGGTCCTGCCAATCCATGTGGTGCTGCTGATTGGCCACAACCACAATCACAGGTGAGTGCATTGTCACACCACCCAACTCCTCCCTCGTGCAGAAACTGAAAGGAGTTCACTGAACATTAACAAGAAAATGGAACGGACAAACTCTTTCTACATTCTACACTAAACCTTCGGTGGTCTGTCTTGCATGCCGTCAGTGAAAGGAATGCCGATGACAACGCTCCGCATTGAAAATTAGTTTTCTTTGTGAGCGCTCTCTTCATTCCATCCATCGGAGCCCTGAGTGGTTTTCTGGACCGAGGCGGCTGATTCATCCATGCCATCCCATGGTTAATGAATCTTCTATCTATCTTCATTCCGTAAAACCATGTTGAAAAACGTTGCCATTCCATCATAAAGAAAGTTCAGAGAAATGCAAAAGCTTCCTCGCGTGAAAAGTGCGTCAAAAGTGCAGCAAAACCTTCACTAAAAGTACGTCCAGCCTCAAAGACTCAAACCTTTAAAGACTCAAATTGCAAATGAAGACCGAACCCATGCAACGATTTTTCGCGCTCTAAAGAAACCCACCTTTAAACGGCCTAAATGTTACCGATACGTGGCTTATGAGATGAAGGCATTCTTTATGATCGATGCATTATTGTCTTGTCTGGAAGCACTCTTTTTTTCGTGATTTTTGAGTAACCATTTTGACCATGCATGCGCCGTGTGTCCAGAGGCCTAATTCGCCCCCTCTTGTCGTTCCACGAAATCACCCAGCATTACCGCCTGGAACGAACGCTATAGACCCCTGCGCACAAAAGCCTCACTAAAGAACAAGAGCGCCACCTCCGAGGCATCCGAACAAACACTTTTCCCCACCCCACTAGAGCTCACATTCTGGCCCCAACCCTGTACTCCTCACAATGCCGCTTCTGCGAGGCTCCGGGCACCCTCTACCATATCATGTGGGCTGTTATAAGAACCCCCACCTACACCCCCTGCCCTTTCCCCTCCCCCAACGTTTATAGAACCAAGGTCAGTTGTAAAACTTCGAAGTGTTTCCCGGCGCCGCCGCACCATGCCGCATTGATGGCGCTGCAGTCGCACCCGGCTCCCGCGCGGAGCACCGGGTGGCTGAGGTCAGCACGTTCTGAGGGATACACTTGCCGTTGTGCGGCTAGCGTCTGCGCGCGTGCGTGCTTGCGTGCGCGTGCGTGCGTGCGCACTCCAGTTGTAGATGGTTAGGCGAGCACTATGCCGGCGCCCGGTTGCACGGGTGGTTACAGGGGAAACCAAACTCAAAGGCAAGGCGCTTTTCTCGCACTTCAAGTTACTTCGGCCTTCGTGTAGATATATGGTACCGTGCCAATGCGTGTCTCGACCGAAACCTCTCAGCCAAATCGCGCGTGTGGCGTGAAGTTTTACCCTGAGGACATAGCAAAGAGCTACACCCACTTCATTAACAGTGAAAAAGTAGAAACTGAGTGAGGAAAGTGGAGCCTCGTCGAAGGAGGTGTCCCGAAAATATTTCCAAACCTGCTTCCTTTCCTTAGTCCAAACCACCGGCGAATAGAAAGAAATTTCCACGCCGAAACATGCAGATTGTTGCACAGACCTCGTCTGCACAGAAAGCCAAAACAAGCGCTAACGGTGGAGCCGAAGAAAGTGCTGCAAATTTAGACGTGCTGGCAGCGAGCAGTAAACCTTCGTTCAGAGACATGGAAGGAGTTCGTTTTTCATTGGCGAGCTGGCGAAAGAATGTTGGCAGAGATTACAATAGAAGTTATGTTGGTTTTTTGTTGTTGTTGTTGTTGTTGTTCAGAAAATAGGGGGATAGCTTCTTTTCGTTTAAAAGTGTTTCAATCGGGGAAGAAGTAACTATTTCGGTCAGCTGCTGTCTCCGCTGCAGTGCCTAGAAGCTCTGTCAATAGCGTAAATACAGTTACTATAATCTCATTTACCGGCACGAAGGAATGACACGAGGTAGAGGAGATTATAATAGCTAGCGGTATTTGCACTATTTACAGAGCTACTAGGCACTGCAGCGGAGACAGAGCTACGGTTTGTGCCGGGCGCACTGCGATCGTCGTCCCATTACCACGCGAAGCTGATACTTGACAGCCTATTCTTTTCGCCAAGAGGGATATCCCGTGAAAATATCTCGTTACATTGAAACTAAAAAAAAATATCCACTTTTTGGTTCTTTTATTCAACCGATAAAGCTTTTTTAACGAAATGATGACGATATGTTTGCCAGCCTTCACTAATGTCTCTGCAAAACGCACCAGCCACATTTCCTGCCTAGAGGGTTAGAATATGCAGCCGCCTCAACAAGAAACGCAAATGTTAAATGGCAGACGATGCTCTAAACGAACGCGGAAGTGCAGCCACAAAGCCGCGCGGCTAGAGTGAACTAGAAGTTTTAGAGTGGCCCGACCGGCCGCCCGGAGAGGTGCTCGTTTCGCGCAGAAAATAGCGGCGGCGCTGTAGTCAACGACCATTGAAAGCGAAAGCGGCGGCTGGCCGCGCGCACGGCCGCGCGCCCAGCCGGGCCAGGAAACGCTTTACGCGTGGAGCGCTGGAAATTTTTTCTGCGGGTCGTCCAATTGCTGAAATGTACTGTAGGTACAGTGGACTGTGGATAACGAAATGAAAAATAAACGCTGCAGCTCATTTTGCGTTAGTTTTGCCTTTCCCGCTCGACAACAAGGAAAATTACGGATTTTCCTTCAGTGCAGCATTCGTAACGAATTATAAATAAAGTAATTGCAGCGACATTTTCGCTATTCCAATGTCCTATAAAAACGTATTTTGCGTTGAATTGACTAATATGAACCAGTTTATGATTGCTTTATGATTGTGTCCTTATTGGGCTTCTTGATGGACATGACACGAAAAAATATGAGGACTGGGATGATAGCTTCTCAGAAAAAATTCTTAGTTATTGTCTTGCAATTTACGCTCGGACTGCAGTTATGTGGGTTACTATCGTAAGTTGTTGCGTTTGTTTTTTATTGCGTAAGTTGTTATTATAGCAGTATTTAAGCAGTGGCCCGCTTGGGATAATTACGGGTCACCGTGGTGGCCGAACAGAAAATGACACGCGCAAGCGAGAGATCTTTTTAGAGTGGTTAGCTCAGTTAGCTCAGTTGTCCCAATGACCGTCTTTCAGAGAACTATTCCCGCAACGTTCTATTAATGGCACCACCTTTCACCTGATTCGATCAAGAAAGGAGTTGAATCAGATTAACACAAATTTAATTCGCAAGTATGCTGAGAGTACAATTACACGCACATAAAACAAATGCAAAACATATATCAGAAGATATATTGACCGCGACAAAAATGAAATATAACACGTCTACTATAGAGGTAAAGGTTGAAGAAGGCTAACATGGAGGTTCAAATAAACGGAACTGGAACAAATACACATTTTGTTTTCATTTTCAATAGCCCAGCAAATGAAATGTAACGCGGGAAATCATGCACAAAGTCTACACATGTAAAGGTTTAGGAAAAACGGTAACATGGAGATTTAAATTGACATTTTTGGTCAATGCATTTTCATAACTCGCCCTCGATCATTAGCGACGGCTAAGTTTAAGGTGTTGCTCCCACTTTCGCATGTAATCACGGAACTTGTTTAAACATTTTATGTAGAAATGAATCCGAGTCGAAATGTATACAGAACCAAACCAAATTTGCGGTCAAGGTCTCACGTGCTGGTCGCAACCAACGCCGTTAAGGTGTTTGTTGTGAATAAGGGCTGCAGCACATCCATAACGCTGTCATGGTGGAGCTCCTTGTCGCTGAAGCAACCGGTAAAAACGTCCTAGAGATCGCTAATAAACTTTAAAAAATGCGCGGAAGGATTCAGAAGTCCCCCCAAATTACAAGAGGTAGTAAACACAGCGGCATCGTCCCCTGGCATGCAGGGAGTAGTAGTTGGTCCCGCAGACTTGGCACTTCGTTTTCAGTACCCACTTTCTTACCAAGTGCCTGCGACAAAGTAGGTTAATAAAATAAGCCCACTAACGACAGTACACGCATCAACGGTAGGGGTATCCCAGAAGAAGGCTTTTGGTATTTTCGTTCCAAATAGGAACGTAAAAAACAGTAAACTTTTTGCAGCATAGAATGTGCGCCCCGCCGCTTTTGCTTCATGCGCAGTCAAGAAGGGGAAGGGAAGAACATTCCTGGTGCTTTCCGTCAAATTAATCCCTCGTTAACTCGAACTCTGCTATATCTCAAAATATCTTCTCGAAACTTTTTCTCACCGTGTTTACCTCCCATAGGCGGTACGCATTTGCCCGCTTTATCTCAAAACGTTTTTTCGGAGGACCACGGATGTCTCGAAATACTGGAAGAGAGGACACGAGGCTAAGTCCGCTGCAGGCAGCTGATAAGGTCCCCGTTCGAATGATTACTCCCACTACCCGCCGAACGCGGTCGTGAAGTGCAAGTTTACGCGGACTACGCGTCCCCGTTACAGGAATTAATGCTGTTTGGCGGATAAGATAGCTGTGGACGACGCAGCTGATCATGCGGACGGGGAGGAGCCTCCAGAAGGGCCTACAACGGCAGAAACAACATACATGCTGCGTCTGCTTTGTAACAAGGTAGAATGTAGCGGTGGCGACCACCAATTCATGCGATGCGTTGAGAATTCTCGGGTACGCTTTTCTGGGATGCAGATGCGAACGCGAATCAGCCGAGCGCAACACAGCTGTTTCTTTCTTCTGCAATAATAAAAGTTTCTTTTTCTTGCGAATTATTTTGCCTTTATTACGAAATCTCCCCTGTGCAATAGTGCTTTTGTTAGCAGCACTATATATATAGCTGTTATTTCAGGGACCTGGCTACAAATTTTCTGCATTTGATTTAACTCGAAACTCCGCGCTTATCTGAAAATTTTCAGCTAATTTTACGACTTTGAGTTAACGAGAGATTACTGTATATCAACAATTAACGTTTTCAGAAAACGCATACAAAATGAGAAAGTATCGTTGGGGGGGGGGGGGGAGGGAGGAGGGGAGGTCGATAATTTTATGGCGGGTCGTACTAGCTTAAAGTTTGCTCAAGCGGAGTCATAACGTTTCTGCGTCTACTTTCTAAGCCAGCTGACCAAAGGCGCAGGATCGATTCCCGGCCTTGGCGGCTGCTTTTGTGATGGAGGATAAAAGCGAAAAACGCCCGTGTCTTCGAGATTTCGGCGCACGTTAAAGATCCCCAGGTGGTCAAAATTAATCCGGAGCCCTCCAGTAGCGCTTGCCTCATCGCCTGTGTAGCGCCGGCACGTTAAACCTCATAATCCAAAATAAATCAGCTTCGCAAGCGCAAAACACCGCAGCGAGCAACGCAAATATTGCCGCGCGCAGGCTGGGAGCTGGTGCCGGGGAGCGCCGGCTGTTCAGTTGTTGACGACAGCAGCGCCGCCGCTATACCGGTTTTATTTTCTGCGCGAAAGTCGACCCGGCGTAGCAATGGGAGAGGCCGCCGCTCGGGCCACTCTAAAACTTCTAGTACACTCTAGCGCGGCCTTTGAAATGCAAGCGGCTACTGCGCAATGGTTGACGCCGATTGAGCGCCGTAGCACCGGTGACATGTGGCTAGACTTACCACTTACAAGCGTAAATAAAAGGTTATAAACACGGTGATCGGCATATTTCGCAATAACGCTCGCAACGGCAGTACAGATGCGGCCCGCGCTGCTTTCGCTCGTGCTTCCCCAGCGGCTGAAGGAGCCGGTTGCGACGGCGACGCCACCTGGCGCTGTGGGTCGCTCGGGCGCCGTATTGCTGGTATGGCGGAGGCGGAGAGTTTTAAAACTGACCTTGGTTCTATAAACGTTGCCCTCCCCTGAGCACTGGGAGATAGTTCTGTCCAGCTCGGACCCTGACGACCAGTTTTGGCTGGTGCAGAGAGCCCAAGAAGCCGGACGGACTCGAGGGGTCCTGGAATGAGGACTCTTCCCCAGGGTGGACTGTTTTTGAGACACGGTTATTCCTCCTCCTCGTCCTCGAGCTTTCGGTCGACCAACCGATGTATGGGGATGCATTGTTTTTTGGCAGAACGCCAGCGGTCCCACTAAGAAAGCCTTCGCTATACGCCTCGAGCGCGGCCTGTAGGGGCGCCACTGAAATCCCCCTAGCGGGCCGTTTCGAAAGCAGGCGCGGGAGTCCCCGGCCCGCTCCCCCCTGTCGCCGTTGCTTTTGGGGCTCGTTCAAGACAGCGATTTACCGTTTGTCCGCGTTCGAAATACCGAATAACGTGGAGCAGGCACTCTGTTTGCAAGCCTGGTGTGTTCACGAGAGTGTAAACGTTTATGACGCGATCTTAGAAAGATCTATGTGCCGGGCGTGTGTCACAGGCCGGCGTCCCGAAGCGAGCATTCGCATGTAGCTGATTGCAATTCCGCTGCCCTGAAATTTAGTGGCAGTGTCTCCGTAAGCAGTGTTTCCTCCGATGGTCATGTTGCGGCCATACACACTATGATGTAAATCGACTTTGTGCACTACAAAATCCAGCGGAGCACTCATACCTGACAGCACGCAAGTTACGCCTGCCAATATCACATATCAGATATTGATCAGTACCCTGAACAAGCCAATGCGGCATAAATTTCGCAATGTATCAAAGAAGTACGATGGATAATGCAAAATTACACTCCGGAGGTGAGCGCTCGCAAAGATTCATCTGTTACATTTATCCTCCACGAGAAGCGCGAAAATGGGCTTATAGAGTAATCCTCGCCCGCGACCAAACTCTTCTTCGAAACATCGTCGTATGACACAGGGAGACTGCAGAATCTAGCATAAACCGAAATCAGAGACACGACACTCTTCCAACGAGCCCGTGTGTACGAGATTTCGGCGCACGTTAAGGATCTCCAGGTGGTCAAAATTAATCAGGAGCCCTCCACTACGGCGTGCCTCATCGTCTCCGTTGCGTCGGCGCGTTAAACCCTGCAATCAATCAATCAAATCTTTCAACGACACCTCGTATTTCTTGTAAACTGCCTACCCTGTGTTCTTCAAAAAATGCGTCCGCCGAGTGATCAGCCGTTCGTTGAAGGCGAAAAACAAATGAAAAGTGAACACGCAGCTTGTGTGTGTGATTACTAAAACATTCATTCGTTGATTTCGCTCCGCATTTGTAAACATTGAGCGTCCTCCTCCTCACCCCCCCCCACCCCACCCACCCATGTCTAGCGAAATATCAGTGCATTTCGCATCTAGTTGGTCTGGTGAATACTA
Source organism: Haemaphysalis longicornis (assembly GCF_048455015.1). Lineage (NCBI taxonomy): Eukaryota > Metazoa > Arthropoda > Arachnida > Ixodida > Ixodidae > Haemaphysalis > Haemaphysalis longicornis. Next base: position 43,487,281 of record NW_027526204.1, read on the forward strand.
CCTTGCTCAAACAAACGTCTTTAGCATTTCAGAAGCTGCTTTCGTTTTTGTTTTTTTCATTCCCGTACGACTATTCTATTTATTCCTGACTTGCAGACCATTCATTTTCCCGTGGTTTCATTAACATATACCTTGTTTCTTACTATAAGGCATGAGTGGGCACATATCTGACAATGCACAGCCTTTGAGTGTACTTAACATTTTCGCTTGGCTTATATTCCCATAAAAGGCACAAGTTTTTGTCAGCTATTGGGTTGTCACATCCCCGGAACATATTTTTCTACGACGTACATATTCGAAGCAAAGCCGCATTTGTTGTCTGCGCTGCAAAACGAACCAACCTATTACAGTGCCAATGTCAGGTCTAAACGAGGTGACAATAAATAGAATTCACTTGTGCTGACGTGTTCGAAGGTGACAGCGGTGATATGCTGCTGCCGTCGCCGACGACCGCAAGAGCGGCCAAGAAGCGCGCAGAACCGCCTCCCCGGGTAGCTCTTGTTGGCGTTCGAGCGCTCTACCAAGACGCAGCTGTTTTTTTAAGCACCCTAAACGTGCAGTTAGCTTACAGACGTCACCATAACAAGTTGTTTAGTGCGCGGAAAGGCAAAGAGAAGCGAAAGAGAACCAACACACTGCATGACCACCTATCACCCACGCAGCGCTAATCCCGCAAACGCCGCGGAGAAGCGGCGGCAGGCGGCGCAGCGATCGCGAATCTCGAGGCGTATAGGGACCGGGCGGCCGTTGTATGGCACCACCGTCGCTTCAGCGAACAGCGCCGCCCGTGGCGAACCGCTCGTCAGTGGAATGCCGGTGGCGGTCAGCGCAGCGTAACTGTGCATGGCTTTCTGTCGTTTTTCTGCGGTGCGGCTTAAAGCGTACGTAACCCCACGTGCATTTTTCAGATCGGTAAATCTTGAGCGTGGATGTGACGTTTACGAGGCATGCCATGTGTGTGATTTACGCCCATACACAGTATTTACAAATAGCAGACGACGCTCAATGCGCCAAGCAGGAAGTCAAGCTGGAAGTGAAAGTTTGTTGCTTCATGCAATTTTTTGATGCCTGCATGCAGTTTCGTGTATCGAGGAGTATACTGCAGCTAAATGCTCCCACAAAGTCGGTGTGTACAACCGATCTAGGAATGCTGTGGCGCTGGCCTTGGGCAGTTGATGACGAAACGGCGTCGACGTCTTGCACAAGCGAAAGGCAAAGTTGGGGGGTGTCTTCTAAGATTTACCTCAAACCAGAAATTGTGATGGACGACGCTTCCGTAACTTCAATACCTACGGCTGAAACATGTTTAATTTCACAGAAATGCTCTTACTACAGTCATCGGGAATCGTTGATAGAATAAATACCGCATGATAGTAGAACGCTATTGCTTGTCGTGGAGAAGCATTGCTTTACAAGAATTGCAATGGTTGCTGGCTAGTTGGTAGGTGGTTTTTCAAAAACCAATTCCTGCGTAGCTGAAGGACGCAAGACAGGAGGGTGCCCGAAACCTGTACTCAGCTTCACAACTAAATGCTGCGGTCGGTTTACAAGCTGCCACCTACGCTTGAAAAATCATACACCACTTCGTCTAATGACGATGAGGGTTTATCGCAAAGCTCTATCGTATGGGTTTCCTTGGTTGCCTTCTGGATTTAAACTTTGACTAGTTGAGCGTCGAATTTGACCAGCACGCAGTTTGGTCTTTTGATCGCAGCGTCTTTGACTTTGACCATTTCCCATCCGATTTCGCAAGAAGAAAGCTTTGCGATCAACCATCATAATCATTAGACGGAGAGCTAGATGATTTTGCTGTTTAATTTTGAACTTCCATGCCCCCCTCTCCAAATCTAAACTTTGTCCAGCGTGTCGGAAATGTGTCTGTGCTGGAGGACTCGGGCTGATGCACCCATATTTGAGGCAACTAATCGCGCGTTTTTGGAGTCTTCACCAAGCATTACACGATTTTTAAGGTACTCTGTAAAGAATACTTAAGCATTAAAAAACACCGGCCGACATTAACGCTGCCACATTTTTTAAACTATCGGTGCCAGCCTTTATTCTACGCAGGTGGTAAAACGGGAAGGGGAGGAGGGATGGTGGATGGTTTGTAGCTTGGGCTGTTGAGTTGGTGAATAACTTTGGCTCTTGATAAAATGACCACCGCAAGGATTTCCACTTCGGCTTTCAGACTCCCATGCTGTCACAGTGTCGCTCACCAAAACCGAAGGCACAAAGCTCACGGTTACAGAAAGTGTAAACTACCGCAACATTTCTACGGCTACACGGTAATCCATCTCGTATGCAGGTGCCTTTCTATTTAAAGCACACGTATCGAGGTATCCCAGCGCTAAGGCTGGCGTGGAAACCGTAGTAATTGAAACCAGTGAAGATAATTTAAAATGGTAGAAATGAATAATAATATTGGTAATACTTTTATTCCTACTGAGATCGCGCGGAGCCAGGCCCAGAGAGCTGCAAAAAGCGCTCGTGTCAATGTAGCCTATTCCCAACCTTACAAGCATCCAATAAGTTTGCGTAGCTGTTAGTGCATTAAAGAAGAAAATAATACTACTAATAATAGTTTTATTCGTACTCAGAACGGGTGGAGCCAAGTGCAGATCGCTGCAAAAAGCGCTCATGCCATTGCAGCCGATACCCAACTTTAGAAGCGTCCGACAAGTTTACGTAGTCATTACTACATCTACGAACCCAACACATCTGTCTAGACTTCGTTTCATCTCACATGTCTGCTCACAACGCCACCAAAACCTACAAAGCACCGAAGCAAACACGACAAAAACAACGGGAGGCTGTGTAGTCCAATGCACCGGCTCATTCCACTGACGAGGGGAGCGCCGATTGGTGGCGCCACCCGTCCAGCTGCCCGGTCCCTATAAAAACAGTCAAATTGGTAAATGTTCATCTTCGCAGTCAAAACGGACAAAGGCGAAAAAAAAAAAAAACTGGACAGGAGCTGGTCAGTGCCTGTCCTGTGTTTTGTCTGTGCGCCCCGACTGTTTTGTGCTTCAATGATGAATCATAAAGCCACTACGATAGGACGGTCATCTGTTGGCTGACATGTCCCCACCACTGTGGCAGCGCGCAAAGACGTGGAACAAATTGATGTGCACCTAATATTGGCCAATATAACAGCAGTTCACAGTACACTGCAGTTTCCATTCATACTTTATTGGGTATTGACCTCTCAAATGACGTGACCGATGGTCGCAGAGAAAGACTTCTCTTCATTCCCTGCGAGCGTACTTGTTGGGCGAACACACAAAGGGTAAAGGATCGCACAGTTGCACTTGGAACACTACAGCCCTGCCGACTGAGAAACAAAGGAACGACACTGAACAAGCTAAACAACAAAAATAAACGAGCTGCTGGCTACCCTTATTAATTTAGGTACTTCACCCTTGCAGAGGGTGTTTGGTTTGACAAGCTGAAAAAAAAAACTGCTATTTCAGGGATATTCATGTCAGTTTTAGGTAGAAACTCCGAGCGGTTATATCACATTCCGCTTGTATAAAAGTTTCCAGCATCATCCGTTATAGGGGCAGCTCGAGACACACAAAAGTAACCTAATCTAACAAGTGCACGAATTTTATTTTTAAAGGCGCTTTGCTGCGAACGCTGTGGCTCGCGCATACCACAATCACAAATATTGGATCAGTGAAATATATGCTAATATAAGCCAATACAGAGAGCTAAGGCCAAAATTGGTGAAAGTGCATCGTAAATGTGCATTCTTCCTAAACCAGGTCCACGAGTGGCGCATTGTCAACGCCTTCTTCTAAGGAAACCTCTACTTGGTTGTCTAGGAGCGCGAAGCTACACACGTTAATGGTTTTCTTATGTCCCGCATAAAAAATGAACATTATAGGCTTCAACAAAATCAACTTCGCGCATCAGTTGCCAAAAAACGGGGGCTCAAAAATTACGACAGTACGTAGCTGGGCTTTCGTAACTAAAGAGTGTGCGGTCGAGCGGGACCACGTTAAATGACAAGAGAAGCGCGAGGGCGGATTTGGCCCAGTTCGAAGGGGATTCGAGAGAGAGAGAGAGAATTTGACTCGTCGCCCGAAAGCGTGCCCCTCTCTTGCCGCTTGACCGCACGTCACCGGCGCAGTGCGGAAAAGCCTGTCACTGTCACGAAGAAAACCAGTGCATGTTGGCCGCGGTCAATCGTAAACACTCGAGTAACGATACGTCTGGTGCCAAACTCTCGTCGAAAACGATGTATGTACAGTCATGGGCAAATAAAACGCGAACACGGAAATATGAATCGGAACGTGCAAAATTGAAAAATACTGTTGGTAGAGTTCATATAATGGCACGCTATTGGTAAATTTGGAAATTCACATTTCCCAACTTTGTTTTTGTAACTAAGCCACGCGTCATTTTGACTTGCATGGAAAGAAATTGCGCTATTTCTGGGTTCAGGTTCACATTTTCGTGTTGGCGTTTCATTTGACTACGACTGTAATTTGCGTGTGTTTTGAAGCAGAGCTTTACTACTTAATCATCTGGAGCGGTTTAGCCGTCGCGGTAAAGTTGACCTTCATTTGACCGCAGCTGCGCCGTACCAGAGTCCTTCAATGTAAAGCATTGAAGGACTCTGGCCGTACCCTTGGCAACGCATCGCGTCACCCGCTCGGCCGCGTTTTCCCGCGCCGCTGCCGGCTTGGCGCATGCGTTCTCCGCAACTCATTTGCGCCTGACCGCATGGCTCGCCGCGTGCATGCGAGCTTGGGCATGAATGAGAGCGAGGCCGGGCGGTTTCCACTGAGCTTTGCACGGGCGCTGGAGGCCTTGAGCCGTCGACGGCAAGCGGCGTCTGACCACCCCGCGGACATCGCCGGCGAGCCGTTCGGCTCCTAAAACGCCGGACGTGGGATGATAGGCGTGCGCAGGTTTCTCGATTGGGGAAGGGGGGGGGGGGGGGGTGAAATCTTACCGCAGCGCCCCCCACCCCCTCCGGCAACTCCCGACCTCTTCCCACTGAAGGCCTAACGGTCAGAACGCAGTGCAAAGACGAGGAATAGTTATAAAATTATTATAACCGTTCCATTATGAAATTATAGAGCGCCACGGGCGGAGATTACTACTTGGGTTCGAGGCGGCGTGGACCTTCCCGGCTTGGCTGGTTCAAGCACCGTGGTTCCCATGTGCACTGTGCAAACGGTAGCTTTTTAAATGCGCAAGAATTTATTAAGTTATATTGTCTATTCTTAAACTCTTTTTACGCGGATGTTTTTCTCGGTGCTACGCACGTTATTTACGATGAAAAGTATTAAGAGGACAAGCTACGCAATAGAGCAAAAATGAAAATTAAGTGATAACGTGTTTCTCACAACGGCCTGCTTTTGGTCCCTGCCTTTCCGTGCGTAAAAGTAAACAGCTCTTGGAACGGAACGTGAGGATTCTTCGGCTACTATTCTCGTAAAAACACATGCGTGGTCGTAACCCTGCGGGACAGGTTCGATTGAGTAAAGGTATGGGGCAAATTTGGCGCCCCCCCCCCCCCCACCCCCAAGCTGATTAGGGGGGCGCCCGCCCCCCTGCCCCCCCTGTGCGCACGCCTATGCGTGGGACCACAATCGTAGACAAAGGCGGGCTCTGGACGACTGGTATAATAATTACAGCTAAATCGAAGGTTAACCAAGAGATAACCAAGACTTAACCAGCCTAAGCCACGCTTTCGCTATACAGATCCAGGGTTGGCTGAGCTGAGCCGCAGGGATTTTTACAGCTGAGCTCTTAGTTGCGCGGTGGAGCGTTACCAGAAAACTCAGTCCAGCCGAGCGCACGTGATCGTGCGCCTCGCGGGGAGCGCCCGGCGTCTGCCAGCTCGACCTACGAGAAACACTCTGCCCTGCAGCGTTCGGGGCGTGATCTATCGCGTGCTCTTCTCCTCGCCAGTCTACGGGAGTTCGCGCCTGGAGTAGGGAGCACAGACGCCGAGTTCGCGAAGCTGGTTGTTGCAGGTTCTAGCGCGTGCCAACGCGGTCCACTTTGGAAGAGACGTGAAAGGCTGCGGTCAAAACGATCCGGCCACTGCCAGTCATGGAGAACTTTCGGCGGCAAGTTCAACGGCTGGGTCTCCGATTAAGGGAGAGGGGCCGTCAGCTCCGCTGTTTCTTCAGCCTTGCACCGCTGGTAGAAGCTGCGCAATTTTTGTATTTAAAGTGAGAGCTTTCATAGTGGGACCGATGTCCTTCCGTCAAGAAAATGAACGAAGCTCACACTAACGCGTAAGACTTGAAGGTATAGTGAAGCTGTACGCAACCTTCACGGCCATCATGAAGAACTTTAGGTCCACGATTTCAGCCCATTTGCTTCTTCTTCGCTGCCGCAATGACATTTACTCAATCACTGTTGCTATAAATGTGAGCTTTTTTTCATTTTTGTTGAAGTGATAATCGTTGTACCTTGGAGGGCGGAACGCTATGACGCGTCTTTCTCGTTCCGAGCGAGTTTTATCACGATTACGGCGAACGCTGGAGTTTTTTTTTTTTTTTTTTTAAGTGAGTTAGCTTGGCTCGACAAACGTGCGCAGGGGGCGCTGCGCGGTCATCGCTAGGCACTTACACACGAGCAATATTTACTCGGGAACAAATTAAGAATGGCAGTCGCTCATGCACGGTACCACTCCGCCGAAGCGACGGACCTGGATATTAACGGGCGCGTGCGTTTCCAAGGGAGTCTGCTATGAATGCCTGATATCGTCTACCTTTTCTCATGCAGTTTGTCGTCGCTGCAATAGTTTACAAGCATAATAAGTCCGAAAAATCACGGAAACGGCTCACGCCATGTTCAAAATATTCCCTGTTGTTAACATCCGGCTGCGGTGATGAGGCACACCGGCAACTTCCGTTGCCGTTCTTGAGTTGTACCCAGTTGTACCCCAGTAGAGGCATTTTTTTTTTTTTTTGGTTTTGTTAACTGCGGGCGGTCGCCGCGAGGCCCGCTCTCACGTGCGCGCGCTCGGGAATTTCTTGACATTCTTAACTACGGACACGAAAAATTGCGATTTGCTAAACAGCTTCGTTGTTAAAAACTAATGCTTTTCCTGTAGACTGGTTGGTCGACCGAAAAGCTCTGATAAGATCTCTGGACACTAGGCGCGTGCGTGAAACAAGACCTCCATTGTGTCAAAACGGTCGCTTGAAAATCGCGAAAAGGAAAGGTCTGCGTAGGTTCTTGGGCTAGCTTCGACCCACGACTCTGCAGCCATATGCAGGAAAACCTAACTAATGGTATACGAATGAATGAATGAATTTATTGTCAAGGAAAGAAGGAAAGAAAGGTCTACCAGCGGGCTTAACCAGTAAAATTGTACAAAAGAGTAAGCTGTTAGCTGAAGTGAAACAATGCGTGCAAATTATGTAATGTAGACTAAAAAAGAGGCTTCCTGTCGCCCAGCTGCCGCGTATGCTGAATGCCCGCCAACGGGCAGTAATCCGCTGGCATTGTCAAGTGTCTCTGTTGAGTGTTTCAGGGAACCGCAACTTAGAGAATCTGCAGAAATTGAGATAACTGTCTTCTAATGCGTATACAATTCTTATGCCGCTTAATTGTCTAGAGTGCGAGTTCTTTACAGCCTATGGGTAGCGAAAGACTTTGGAATATTTTATCTTTTTGGGGTTTCTTTTTTTGCCGATGTTGTAAATGTATACCATTACAGCGATGAAGTGCCTTTACTTTGTTAATGTGTTTTTTTTTTCGAAAACTCAAGACGCACTGCAATGTTGGCCCGTTTACGCTATTTTATGCATATTACCAGCGTTCTTTCGCAGTCTTCTTTTGTTTAGTCTTCTTATTTTGAGGGGGAGATGCATATATTTTATTTTGTGAGATCGTTTTTAAATTTCTATTTTTTGTTGTTTTGTTCTTCTTTTCGTAACTCTGTCCAGCCAATTATCTCAATTTACGTTATTTAAAGGCGCCACCTTATTTTAATCTGCATTTCTACGGAAATGCAGGGCGTTACGCAGTTCGCTCATTTTCGCTATTTTAACTGCGGAGCTGTTTGAGCTTTTACTTTCGCCGTCCGGCGTTATCAGCAAAAAATACAAAGAAAAAATACTGAGCGCACGTGACTATGCGCCTCGTGAGGAAAGCCCGGCGTCAACCAGCTCGACCTTCGAGAACACTCTGCCCAGCGTTCGTGGCGTGATATCTCGGGTACTGTTTTTCTCGCCAGTTCACATGTATTCGCGCTTGAAGTGTGGAGCACAGACGCCAAGTTCGCGAAGCCGGTTGCCGCGGGTTCTAGCGCGTGCAAACGCGGGCCACCTTGAAGAGATGCGAAAGGCGGCGGACAAAACGATCCGGGCCTGCCAGTCATGGAGAGCTTTCAGCGGCAAGTTCGGAAATCCACGCGAGGGGCAACAGCCGGGAGGGATGGGGCCTCAAAAGTTCGGTCACTCGCGAAGAGGAGAAACAGCGGCGTGAAGGCCCCCGCGCCGCTACTCGAGAACGCATGTGACGACCTCGGTGCAACCCCGAATATCGCGCCGGTGAAGCGGCGGCGAAACGTCAGCGAGTTTCAGAAGATCCGGAGTAACGAGCCCGCGTGCATTGCACATACTTAAATGACCGAGTGTTCATTGCTCTTTGGGGGGCTAACGACGACACCAGGCAGAATATTTGGCCGAGTCTCCAGGCATAACCTCGCATAAACTTAGCCGGACCAAGAATAAGCTAGGTGGGGCTGCTAGCGCTGTTTCGCCAGCCTTGGACCACTAGTGCACTGGTTCTCAAATAGGGGTCCGCGGACCCCAGGTGATACGAGAGGGCATTTCAGGGATCCACGAAGCCCTACCCCAATTTCTTACACCCCACATTCATTTCTCCTTTTTGCTATACCTTGCTGGAAATGGAAGAAAGGTGGTTTCGCTACATGGCTGGTACGTTTTTCTCCGCGTAGCCCATGTTCTAGCGTTGGCTTTTTGCACGACACGCCAGCTATGAGGCAAAGCCAGACACGCAAGAGGATGGGTGACAGCTGCAAAAGCAAATTGTTGGAAATTTGACACGCATAAGCGTAATAGTCAGAAATAAAAGGCGGGCATTGAATAAGTACGTTGTCGGCTTAAGCTGCAAGTGTAAATTATTTGACATTATGACACAATCAAGATAGTTCATCGGGGGGTCCCCCGTCGCTCTTGCAAACCCGCAAGGGGTCCCCGGTACCCTCATTGTTGAGAACCACTGCACTATAGTTCATACCACAAGCTAGCTGCAGCACTGTGGAGGCTACATTGTTGTCCACAGCCCGCCCCCTAAGGGCGCCTATAGCTCACCGCGAAGGAAGCGACAAAAGGCGCCGGGGCCTTGCGGTACCACTTGCAGAGAGAGGAGAAGGGAATGTCCTTTCAGGACCCCCTTCACGGTGAGTTAGGCGCCCTCTGTGGGCGCACTGTTGACAACAATGTAGCCTCCACAGTGCTGCAGCTAGCTTGTGGTATGAACTGTAGTGCAAGCTGCGCCGTATTTTTTTTTTTTTTGGGGGGGGGGGGGAGGGGGGCATTAAGCGGCTCAACCGAAAAAAAGAAAAAAAATGTCTCCCGTGGTTGAAATCAAACGTAAGTCCCTCGCGTTTTGAAGCAGACGTCTATCCGCCGATTCCGCCATTCCGATATCGTCAAAGCAGCTTGGATTTTGCACTTTGACTTTCACTCAGGTTGCACGGGACAAAGCTTGGCGTTCTGACCTTTTCTCTCTTAGACAGGGGCTTTGATTTTGATTTTTTAGATTATTTTAATAGTCACGCACTCTGCGCATCAATTTACCCATTTCCCCTAAGTTGCACTTGCGCATAGCGATTCGCCAAAGCAGACAAAATGTTTCGATATCAGGGTTAGGATTCCAACCACCTTATCAGGGTTCTTTCACGTCACCGTCCATGGCTGACCGTGAAGTATAGGTGTATGCGCTGAAAGCTCTCAAAACCGAGACTTACTGCACACCCCAAATAATACCTTGGCTCTCGAACAGTCGACTCTCGATAATTCAGTCGCTTAATTAAAATTTTCGGTTAATTCGAAGTGATGTTCTGGTCCCGGCAATTTTACATGCAGTTCAGTAGAACAAATAGCTCGACAATTCGAAGCCGAAACCGAAATATATCGGTTAATTGGAAGTTGTTATGCCCCTGTCGCACGGGCTCTTTTAACCAGACTGAAGCGAAGCGCGATGGACCTTTCGTGCGCGCTCGACGCATCGCCGAAGCTGCGCGGCACGTTTTAATCCCGACGTTGCACCGGCTGCACTCACACACGCTAGATGGGGCCAAAAATGTATTTCGCGGCCGGCGCCTAGGAACGTTGCGCCTAACTATATAAATTTTATCGCAGGTTTATTTGGGTGAAGTTATTTGACACAATTTGTGGCGTTAATTGAAGTTGTCAACTTCTGTGCCATTACTCAATGGTCACGAGAGTATCGCCGCTTTCGTCCGATCGTGATTGGAAAGCTCAATCGTGCTTGGGGAACCAGGATTGAGTTGGAGTGGGATCGGGCTCGATCGCGATTGAAACTGCCCTGTACCCGCCACGGTGCGTTCTGCTGCTGAGCACGAGGTCGCGGGTTCGATTCCCCTCCGCGGCGGCCGCTTTTATAATGGAGGCGAAAAGCAAAAACGCCCGTGTGTACGAGATTTCGTCGCATGTTAAAGATCCCCAGGTGGTCAAAATTAATCCGGAGCCCTGCACTACGGCGTGCCTCGTCGCCTGCGTTGCGTCGGCGCGTTAAACCCTAAAATCGAAACTGCCGTGTAGCAGCGCGCGATCCGGATCGACTCGACCGCGATTGAAATTGCCCGTGTGACAGGGGTATGAATCATCGAGGTGACCGTAATATATCTATATAAAATTCAAAACATTTAGGCGCCAAAACATCGCAGCTGAGGCAGCTCACAGTCGTAAAGCAGCAGGTTAGCTGAGAATCGCGCCAGCGTATGCGCCTGTCTCTATTCTTAGGTCCTCAACCTTCTTTATTGCGCACAGCTTCGTGTAAGACACTTTGTCCTGATAGTTCTGACTTCTAAAATCGAAGCCTGAGGCGCTCGAACTGCAACGACAGTCGAGGTTATGAATGAAATCAAGAAGGGAGACCTACTGCGGACTAATGACAACGCTGTTATAGTGTGCTTTCTGTTTAATTGGAAGTGAAGTTTTTTGCAGTCCCTGTGGACTTCGTATTACCGGGAGTCGACTGTCCTACCAAGCAGCAGTGACACGTGTGTGCCCAAATCAAATCGCCTGAAATGGCCGGCCAATGGAGGCTGCACGTTTGACGTGCCGACATAGAATCCAAGTGACCAGACCTTCAAGAACACAGGGACGGCACCCACCTTTTGAGCAAATTTTAATCTTACCTTACGTGTGTGAAGATAATTTGCTCAGTTGTTCTGAGGGCACCAATCATAAGGACTTCAAAAGCGTTTCAGAAGTACAATAAAGCGTTTCTAAGGTCGTTGAGGCCAAACAGTGTTCGCAAACAAACATATTCTAGTTCGCCCACCATCTTGTTCTGCCTATTAGCACAAATTTGGAAGAACAAAACATGTATAGCGCGCTACAGTTTGACGAATAAACACCTAGCGACCGTTAACAATATCCAATTCTGTAAAATAGATGACCGTACCTGGGCTTCCATGGCCACCGTTTTATACACAGCACTTACTTTTTGTGCCTCCCCCCCCCCCCCCCTCTCTTAATTCTACGCACGCGAGAGCCACAATTTTGCGGACAACGAAGACGAAACGAAATGGCACAGTGCTCAGTACAGAAAGGCGCGATACAATGTCACCAATCTCGCCTTCCAATTGCGGTGAATTTCAACTCCGTCGCCAACTTTAATTGGTACGTTTTCTTCCCGAAGGCCCGTAGCCCGGGCTAAATAAAGGACGGCCTTAAAGGCCTTTGTCGCCGTGGCGCGGCACCGTCCGCTTGAGGGCGTTGTCCAGCGGCCGACTCGTGACGTGGCCTGCTCGTGCCTTGCCGCCTCCGGAGCGCCTGCCCTTGCCGTCGTCGGAGTCCTTCTTGGCCCGCCGCGCGGGGAACTTGAACGGGATCTTGACGGTGTACGTATCGCGGGGCCGCTCGTAGGTGAAGTGTTCCGTGGTGCTCTCGTTCGACGGCGTCGTGCTGTTGGCGCCCGCATCTGCGAACGGGCACCGCGGCTGTCAGGCGTACACGCGGCAACAACGCGTGGCTCGGGTGTGGTGTGTTGGAGGTAGGTTTTGGCAGGTCCTCGTGCTCGGCGCACTTGAAAGATCCCCAGGTGGTCAAAATTAATGCGGCACCCTCCACTACGGCGCGCCTCCTCATAGTGGTGCTTCGGCGCGTTCAACCGTGCACAATCATTCCATCTACTACGTGCTTCTCCTTGAAATGACCTGAGAAGCGCTCGAGTGATAGGAACGAGGGAAGAAACGGACGATATGGGGTTAACTCGAACCAAGGGTTTGTAGAAAAAAATTAGGAGACATTCCAAAGGCAGATAGACGACCAGCGAAGCTGTCCGGTTCGTACGTAAATGGACGCATCACCAAAAATGAGTGAGCAGCCACACTTGAACCAATGCTGTGGCAAGTGTGAGCCTCCCTGTCATCTTTTGACCCTATAGATCTTCAGTGCTCTCGCAATCATATATTTACACATCGCCAAGTTTGGCCAACGTACGTGTGACCACATGACAGAAGTAATTGACTTGAAAGGAAGGAAGTTGTTGTTCTCGTACATCAAGAAAACATGGAACTTAGCCAGATCGTCATCATCATCATCACCAACCTATCTACGCCCACTGCAGGGCAAAGGCCTCTCCCATTATTGTCGAATTATCCCGCTCGTGTGCTAACTGCGACCAATTTATCCCCGCAAACTTCTGGATCTCATCTGCCCACCTAACTTTCTGTCGCCCCCCGCCACGCTTACCTTCTCTAGGAATCCACTCAGTTACTCTTAATGACCAACGGCCATATTGCCTTCGCATTACATGCCCTGCCCACGTCCATTTCTCCTTCTTAATTTCTACTAAAATGTCCTCAACACGAATTTGTTCCCTAAACCACTCCGCTCCCTTCTTGTCCCTTAACGTATACACCATCATTTTCCGTTCCATTGCTAGTTGAGTCGTCCTCAATGTAAGTTGAACCCTCTTAGTGAGCCTCCAAGTTTCTGCCCCGTAGGTGAGTACCGGTAAGATGCAGCTGTCATACACTTTCTTCTTCAGGGACAGTGGTAGGCTGCCATTCGTTATCTGGGAATGCCTGCCGAATGCACTCCTCCCCATTCCTATCCTTCTAATTACCTCTACCTCATGGTTGCGATCCGGAGTTTCTACTTGACCTAAGTAGATATATTCGCTTACCATATCCGCCCCCCTCCACCTATATCCACCTAACTCCACCCATCGCCACCTATCTGCCTAGCCAGATATGCTTCGCTTAAAAAGAACTACAAATGGTTGATTGGCTCCTTATAAGTTACAAACCCGGTACTTTCGTTTATTTTTTTTTGTATGCGTAGTGTTATAAAAGGAAGTAGAAAGCTTGCCAAGCTGCATACCACTTACCAGTGGTTTTGTTCTTGTCCCAGACCGCAGTATTGAGCAGCGGTTGGTACTTCTGCCCGTCGTCCCGTGGCAGATCTGGACCAAGTGAGAGGGAACATGTAGCACGCTTCCACGGCCCTAGGGACTCCACACGCTCATTAGCTAGTAAGTTTGGGGCACGCATTTTCCCCGCCGGCGATGCTTCATGCACTGCGTATGTTAAGGTACGTGCACACTAGCGTCAAACTTGCCGTGCCGCCCTAGCGTCGGCCGCCAGCGGCGTCGCCCGCGCTGCGGGTGAAGGCTGCGGAGCGACGCCGCTGGCGGCCGACGGCAGGGCGGCACGGCAAGTTTGACGCTAGTGTGCACGCAGCTTTAGCCCTGATGTATATCGCACACAAACAACAATTTAAAACGCGAAGGATACCAAAAGAATAAAATGTTTCTTGAACCAACGCCATGGGTGTCTTTACACGGTTTGATGAGGCAGTCCGTAATATTAATTCCTAATTTATTCTGATTTCTTCTAGTTCTTACGTGCTGGATTAGTTACTGTACTGAATACATAAAGCAACACGTGTACATGGCCTGTACAAATTCCGCCGATTTCTGCGAGGCTGCAGTGATGTAGGTTTCGAAACCGTCGCTTCAGCTTGGCGACAAAATAAAGCAGAGCTGTGAGGAGCCGTTCTCGTAACTCCATCGCTTATCAGAGGATACGTATTATTCGAGAGGCAATAGTGTTCAAAGAACAAATAAACGTTGGAAAAACAGCGAACTTTCTCAACACACAGATACAGACGCACGTACGCACATGCCCGAAACGGCGTTCGCCCCGGTGCGTTGACATTCCCATTTAATCACTGTTTTGCACAATGAGGCAGGAGTATACCGACCGTGGCTAGAAAACCCCAAGCTCGCTCTAGATCCCATCAAATTCGACGTACAAAACTATGCGACTTTTTTACTAAATCTGACTGAGCTTCAGAGCCGTCATATTGCCAGGAACCACGTTTTGGGTCTCTTTGTTTGTGTTTTGTTTTTGCCGTCCGGCTGCGCCAGGCTATGTTATCTCTGTTATCCGTGGGCCAAGCGAAGCGCATGTTCTATTCTTTATGCCGCACGCGTTATCTCCTTTGATAGAGAGAGTGTCGCGAACTAACGCCGCCAGCCTAGAATAATCTTCGATGATCCACAATGTTCTGGATGCAATTAGACTGATCGAGAAGCCCTCGCGCCGAGAGATAAACGACCGCAGAGCGGACGTCGCGGCACTCGACTCGCCGACGCTCGCACTTTGTTGACTGCGGCTTCGCCGCCTCTGTATTCTTTGAGTTGTTAGGGGAGCACAAGTTCGCTCCAATAAACTTGTGTTCCTTTAAGACAACTGCGTCGTCTTTGGATTTGTGACAATACAGATAAGGCAGCTACAGAAACCAGTACTGGCCCAAATGTCGAGATGCGGACTGATATAGCAGCGCAGTTGTGAACTTCCCGTTCCGACATCGGCTTTCCTGCGCTCCAGGGTAGGTCATCAGTAATCGTATGCATCGTATTCCCTCCGTGCTGCGTGCACTCACCTCTATTCTCGATGATCAGGAAGGCGATGATGAACAGGTAGAGCACCGTCACCACCATCGAAAACAGCACCGACAGCTGCATGCTGCGTGCGCGTGTATTATATATTATGAAGCATGCGTGGCCTCGTTCTCTCGTGACCCGCTCATTTTGTTACCGGCGGCTTGAATTGGCTACCGATGGTCTTTTCGTTTTAAATTCCGAGCAAATGCCAGCGAGCGCCTCCCTGTTTTCTTGAAACGGTGTGACCCGCCGTGGTGGCTCAGTGGCTAAGGCTGCTGAGCACGAGGACGCGGGTTCGATTCCCAGCCGCGGCGGCCGCTTTTCTGATGGAGGCGAAAAGCAAAAACGCCCATGTGTACGAGATTTCGGCGCACGTTAAAGATCCCCAGGTGGTCAAAATTAATCCGGAGCCCTCCACTACGGCGCGTTACGTCGGCGCGTTAAACCCCATAATCAATCAATCGAAACGGTGCGTGCATGCGCATGCGCGCGCACATAAAGAAATGATGCAATGCGTTTCACCTCATGGAAACCTTCATAACGTTTGCCACCTTACATACCTTTCGGATGAAGGATCAATTCGCAATGGAGTTAAACATTCTTTGCGCAATTCACAATTACAAGTGCATGGGCGTAGAGCAGTGGTTCTTAGATGGGGGTCCGTGGATTCCAGAGGTTTCGCGAGGGCATTTCAAAGATCCACGAACCCCCCCCCCCCCGCCCCCCCCCCGCCCCCCCCCCCCCCCCCCGAAACTCTCTACCCCTCCTCCCCCATTATTTTTTTCGTTTTGGTAAACCTTGCTGTCAGTTCAAAACGGTTTCTTTGGTACAGTACTTGTACGCTCCGTTTCTTCATCTTTTTATTTCGCAATTTTGCCACAGGGTATCAAAAAAATGGTTTTCTCCGCGTAGCACGTGTTCTCAAGTTGGCTTTTTGCAGAACACGTCACCTATTTGAAAAGACCAGACAGAGCACATTTTTTTACAATATGTGACACGCATCAGCGTAAAAGCCAGACACAAAAGGCGGGCATTAAATAAGTATCTTGGCGGCTTTCGCTGCAAGTGCAAAGCTTTTTAACACGAAAGTGTTTTATTCCGGGATTCACGAATGTTTCACTGACGTCGTATCCGTCACGGAAGTTACGCCAGTACAACGAAGCAAGAGGCCTGTAAAGGGTGCACCCCTGCACACAGGGTATTCTTGCGGGGAAGCAACCTTTAGTACTAAAGAGTACGCTGTACTTGGGGTTGTTCGTTTTCAAGTTTTATATTTTAGCACAAAACTGTTATATGCCGGGTTACAGCAACATTGCAGTGGTGTCATATCCGCCACGGAAATGACGCCAGTACAACTTTGTCGAAGCGACCCGCCAGCAGGACATCGCTCGCGCAGCACATCCACAAGACAGTCGCCGACCCGCAAATCATGCTCAGCTGCAGATTTCGCTGCACATTTCACTTTTGTGTTTTACCTATTCCTATGACAGAGAAGTCAACCACAGTTTCCTGACATGACCGACGGCCACGTCAGGAATTGCAGCAATTTTGAAAACGACGGCCACGTCAGGAAATCTGCGTATGCATTGCCGACAGAGCGGATGCAGCGCCAACCTGTTTGATATTGCTATCACAGGAAAAAACAAAAACAAGCTGTCAGAGCAATAATGGAAGCCAGTATGATAGACGCAAAAGGCAGCGCGTGCGGGAGCAGCCCGTCGATACTGCTGACCGAAAAGGAAAAGCTGTACCTTAGGCAGGCATGTGCCAAGACTTAGTTCATCGGGCGTGACAAGGACCAATTTCCAAGATAGCGCTTTTCGGCCTTGAAGGGACATGTCTGACGCAGCAAGTTGTTTCTATTTTAATATGTGATAAGCATTCACATCCCCTATATATGTTTGACCTTTTTAATAAACGTTCAGTTGCTAGTGCAGCAGTGTCCCTGTCACTTTTTCGTTAACACTTAGTCCTTGTCTCCATGTTCAGCTGGTTTCTTCTAAACCACAACACAAGAAATAGAAAAAAATCAACTAGACTTTTTCCAGCCATCTTCTAGACATCTTCAAACTAGACATCTTCCTGGTGGTATAAATCCAAAAATTAAAAGGGGGGGGGGGGGGGCGAGTCAGCAGGACATTTCAGGCTCACGGTTCTACTCTGTTTGTCCAGTGCGGTAAGCATGCTTTGCAATTCCTCCCCCGAGTTACTTAACAAGGCAACGTCATCAGCAAATCTGAGGTTACTGAGGTATTCTCCGTTAATTGTTATTCCCACCTGTTCCCAATCCAATATCCTGAATACTTCTTGTAAACATGCTGTGAATACAAGAACTATTCAGAACATTGAATTGGAATTGCCATGGAAAGAATATGATTGCGTAAAACAGCTGTAGTACACGTAGTTTAAATTATGGCGCATTTGTCTGCTGAGAGGCCTTTGTAACATGGACGAGCTTTATTCCATTCATTACAACATGAACGCAGTACAGAGTGGTAAACAAATCGTGTTCAGGAAAGCGCGTTGTAATGCGAATTTTGTGAAATAAATCACAGCAGCTCTTTTCGCGACGACAAAGGTATAACCTGCAGCTTTTCGACCCAGTTTGCCGTCCGACAGATAACTCAGACGTGTGCGAATATTGGTTATTTTCTGTTCCTAGTAATTTCAGTCGTCAACTATCACGGCGTGCAAACATGCTCAACTGCATTCCGACTCCGAAGACAATGTTTTCACGAACAAAAAAAAGTATACATTTAAAGACTCGTATTTCGCGCCACACAACGTCATTAGTGACATAATAAGGTAACTACTAAAAACACCCGCCGCGGTGGCCCAGTGGCTAAGGCGTTGCGCTGCTGAGCACGAGGTCGCGGGTTCGTTTCCCGGCCGCGGCGGCCGCTTTTCTGATGGAGGCGAAAAGCAAAAACGCCCGTGTGTACGAGATTTCGGCGCACGATAAAGATCCCCAGGTGGTCAAAATTAATCCGGAGCCCTCCACTACGGCGCGCCTCATCGCCTGCGTTGCGTGAGTACTGACACGAAATTTTTATGTTACGTTTTTTTCGCTGCTATGCGTGCCTACCAGCCCACTAATCATAGAATGAAAGATTAGACGGTCGAGCGCAGCGTAAACATTCATTTACGGCGTCGTTTATTCGTGCCAGTTTCGGTTTCGACAAAAAAACGCCGAGCGACCGCGATGACAGCATGTATCACATGGCGTCACCATTCTTGCCGTATCGCTGCCTCTCTGAAAGCGCGCGCGAGCGAGCGCACGCGCGCGCCCAGACCGGCCGAGGTCTTCTCCGTCCCCACAGGCCTGGGCAGCATGACGTCAGTCCCAAAACCATGACGTGTACACAGCCCGAGCAGCTTGCGCCAACCACAGCCAGCGCGTCGGCTTCGTCACGGGAGCCCCGACGTCGACAGTTTGGGGCACGTAGCAGATGATGTCACGTCGACCCGCTCTGGCCTTTCTCGTGCGGGCGAAGATTAAAATGGATTTTAAATATGTTTCGCTGAACGGTTGCTGTTGAAACTTGCTGGGAGATATCTCCTGATAAAAAGGAAGCGTTTTACATAGTTATCTCAGCTTTGAAATTTCGTGTCAGTACTCCTTTAAACCCTACAATCAATCAAATCAATCAACTACTAAAAACACAGTGCGCTTTCTTAATTTCGGTATTGAAACGGCACGATGATTAAACTGTGCTAATAATATTAGACATCATTACAATCGTACAATCATGTTTTTGAACAGCGGCTTTGAACTCCATCCGCCAATCGCACAAATGGCTGGCCGAGAAAGTGGCTGCTAGATCACCACAATTTCATCTGCTTCCTCATTACCTGCATTAGTGGATCGATGCTTCAGATAAGATTGACGTGATTGCTATTGGGGCGTCGTAGTTAGTTGAATGAACCAAACCTGTGTTTTGTCTTCATGGTCCCTTTAAACGTGGGTGTACATCGTATCAAGATGGAGCACGCTCTAACGGCTATGGTTGAGGTCGCCTGTCCGGACGTCGTGGAGAACATTTATGGCATTGTTAGGCTGTACCCCTGCAATGACAGCGCACGAGACTTCTGATACCGCAGGTAATCTCAACTTAAACAGACACCACGCGCAGCCGTGCTGGTCCGACGCGCATGCGCTGTGCCACGCCGCGATCACGAGGCCGCCTGCGCGGCCGGGCATGTACGAACCTACAGGGTTCTTTTGGTATGCTGGCTTCGCCGCAGTACACTACACGCCCGCGGGAAAGCCCGGCGGTGAGTCGTGTTGTGCGCCGCCACCAGGAGGGGCCGGATTTGGTCCCGTCCATGGGCGTAGGCAGAGGAATGCAAAAGGGGCAATTGCCCCCCCCCCTCCCCCCCTCCAAACCACACCAGCACTAGCCTCCTCCCCCTTTCTCTTTCCCCCCGCCCGCGATGCAATGGGTTTGCCCCCCATCAAGAGAAAATCCTGCCGACGTTCATGGTCCCGTGTGATTTCTTTTCCGCAAACCTGAAAATTTGGTTCGGAGGGGGGAAAACTTCATCCAGTGAAGGTTCTAGCTGTTGCTGCCTTTAATGCGTGTTTTGGTGCGTGTAAATATGAATAATTACTGATGGAATCTCACTGGACCTACCATGTAGCCGCAAACGGAGGCTATTGAGAAGCGATGTTTTCACGAAAAAGTGTGTAACTTGCAATTTTATTACGCCTATCAAGCAATCACATAACAAGTGTGAAACGTACACTCGCCAAAAAAAAAAAGTCATTTTTTGTCACGCAGCTCAATTTGGTGTGGGTGCCGTTTAGAATTTGGTTCCTTCGAAAGATTACCTTGTGAGAATAACAATGACGCCCATTTTAGCGGGAAATCTAATAATTATGCTAGATAATAATCGAGACAGATGGAATAATGGGAACTGACGAACGACATAGTCCCATTACAACTGTAACGTCGTAAAGTCTCGTAGGAGCTTTTGTTGGCCGCTGACAATGCCAACCAGCAAAAAAAAAAAAAAAAACGTTATTGCGCGATTGCAGTGGTATATCCGTTTTCATTCGGCGCATGATAGCACGGAGTTAACGCACTGATAAATCAATTTGGGAACCTCACCAGTGACGTCAGTGCTGACGCTGTGTGACGGGAAAGTTAAACGCTTGCCGACATTTCTGGCTTTTCTTTTCGGTGACAACAACGACATCACTACTCGGGTAGGAATGGACTTACGGGAGGTATAAAAGGCAAGTTGTTTCGCACAGAACAAAGGGCGCGTGTGGTCTTTGTGGTCCCTTTCAAGGGGCCATGAATATATACAATATACAGTGGAACCCCGTTTTTCACCGGACCGGGAAAACAAAACGTAACAACCAGGAAAACGCAGCAGTGAGGAAACCTTCGAAAATGAACGAAATGAACAGCGTAGCTTTGACTTGCAACCATGTATTTCTGCAACTTTGGCTTTCTAACCTTAAAAGACTCGAAAATGTAGGATTTCCGCTTTCTGCGATCGGGGAAAAACACCACGCGTGGCAATGCAAAGCCCCTAGCCATGTCGACTCTCTTTCGTAATGGCTGCTTGTCGACTGCTTTTAGTACGTCAAGCTTTTCCCGAAGGGAACGCGCCTCCCGTTTTCGCGACGCCATCAAGGCACGACAAAGTTCGCGGTTGCAAGTTCAACGGTGTTTTAAAAGCTTGAAGCGCATGATGACGACGAGAGCGCGTGCTATTCCTGCGGTGGTGCTTTATGTGAACTAGAATATTGTTCCCTCTACTTTATGGCAAACACGCACTTCCGGCATTCCGAAGTGAAACTTCAGTTGTAAGCGCAGTGACGATGGTGATAGCATAGAGTAACATAGGGCCGTCTAGTGGTGACGAATCGCACCCGCGTGCAGCTTCATGCAGTCAGTTCCGTAGCCAAGCTTGCCCAAGGCTCCTCAAACGTCCAAACGGCGGTCGGCGTATGATGCCCGCGCGGCTTCGGAGTGTCAGATTGCAAAGCATGATCCGGGAACGTACTCTGAGCCACGACGTAACAGTGAGGATTTTATTCGATGGGACTCTATGTGAGCTGCGCCGGGACTAGGCAAAAAATTCCCTCGCACTTCCCCGAGGGGGAGAGTGTGTAAGTGCGAATGCACGGTTGCATTCGCACTTAAAAGAAAGATGCATTTATTCACAGACACCTATTTGTGTTGTCGTTGTACTTGATTGCTAGAAGGATCGCTTTGTGGTCCGTGAAATGGACCGTCAAAGGGTCCTGTAGGACGGTGCGGACTTGGCAGTTTCTCGCAAAGGCCAGGTCGATGAAACAGCCGTTGATGGTGGTGGGCGAGTCGAGGGGTACGCACGACATGGAGTGCGTGGCGTGCATGTAGTCGACCAACCACTCTCCGTCCTTGCGGACATCGACGTTGAAGTCGCCGACCAAGACGACGGGATCCGAGGGGAAATTTCGTGTCAGTACTCCTTTAAGCGGGTGCATTAGCCCTTCTCACGCCCGATTCCTGGTCCCTCACGTGGGTATGTGCCATGAGGAGGCGCCCAACACCCGCAGTCACTGAGCGGAGAGAGGAGGAGGAGAGTAGCGCGCGCCCATCTCCCCCCGTTGCTAGGGAAGACGAGGAGGAAGACGAGGAGCGCGCGCACCCGCAGCTGTTGCTATGCGGACGACGGCGGCGGACGATTCAGGCTCGCTTAAGAAGTGCATTCGCACTTAAAACAACGTAGCCGGGAAAACGCAGCGCTGAGGAACGTAAACGTAAAAGCGGGGTTCTAGTGTAGTACAAGTTTGGTTCATTAGAAAGATTGGTCCATCCCGATGCCAATGATATCAGTTTTGTAGCGTGAGCTACACTGGCCTAGGCTGAGCAGTTTCGCGTGGCTCCTTGAGAGCCGTGCTGCGCATGCGCGAGAAGCAGTGCCGTCTCACGGCGCACAGCTGGCGCGGCGGAGCCGCCGCCGCCGCGACTGAACTGGATTGGATTGGATTGGATTGGAAATCGTTTTAGCAGCAGTAAGCATGATAATCAGCTAATCCTAGACAACCAGGAAACCTAAGAATAACCAGCTGAACCTTAGCTCACCCTATGTATATCGTGGCATAGCCGAGCTAAGCCACTGCTAATTTTTTTATTGCAAACTTACTACGCCTAAGCTAGCTATTAACAAAGTCCTTTAATGCTGTACTGGTCACGAAACTGCTCCGCAACTTAATGGGAGAGCTTCATATGCTGCGTTTGGCCGCCGCGCGGTGGCGCCACCATCTCACTGAGGTCATTCGTCGGGCGGCGTTGCGCTGGCTCGAACGGCGGAGACGCGGTGAGTTGTGTTGGTTTTGTGCGGGAAAACAATGTAACGTGCATCTCGCGCTGTTGGGTTGCAACGGCGATGCCGAACACGTGTTGCGTGCGGGGATGTCGTTCTTTGTACATCAATACAACAGAAAATGTTTCCTAGTTCTGTTTACCGAGCGACGGGGAGCTGCGTGAGAAATGGATCGAGGTGCGCCATTCCAAGGCAAGAAACGGGAGATTTCAGCTTCGATTATAAGTCTGTGACAGTGTGTGGGAATGCACTGTGTGCGACAATAAAAAAAGCAATGTACCCTTTTGAGAGCATCCTGGACCTAGAGTTGTACAAGGCTAAATTAAAGCCGGATTTTTGTAAGGTCAGTCAGGTAGTAGCCGTGCTTCATTACCTGTTTGCAAACTTGTATTACCTTGCGCTCAGGCTCGCATGTAAAAAAAGCTTTGGGACGTCCTTGTGCTTTTACTTTTCATATTTCCGCGAATTATCCTTTAGGGTTCGTTTTTATTGTTTTGTAACCACGCGTGGCTGCTTCCGGTTTTCTTATCTGGCGCGCCCGTTGGCTCTTTTTGTCGTACGTCCCGTCGGGCAATATTGTTTGATATCGAAAGGGTGTCACCTTGTCGCTAACTTGATTTTTTGTTTCTTCGACAATGTTCTCGATCCTATTTCCGGGGATCTCAAATTAATAACGTTCCCAGAGTAATGCATGCATAGCAAACGCCCTGCAACTCATTTTATCGACGTTCATCTGTGCACGTCGCACTGCTGACTGCTTCTTCGACGTTTGTGTTTCATTCTAGTCATTTGTAGAGCAGGAGGTCGCTTTAATAAACGTCATGCAGAAAAGCTTTGCGTCGTTCTTGGCTACTTCGCAATATTCTGTTTTCTCCGTGTGCTGCACATCGCAAAATATATATTTTTGTACGCTGGACCGCGCTCTTTTGTCTCCTTTCGTAATATTAAAATTTGTTGTGGCGTGTGATAAAATCAGTTCTATTGTTCTATTTTCGCTTCCTTTTTTTTTCAAGGACTGCAAAGCGCGGAAGTTGAAAGGGACACGGTGCAACATATATCTCTTCGTGTTTTGATCCTTCGCGTTTCTGCAGCGTTTTTAGATGTTCTCAAGTATGTACCAACTCATCGAAACGACAATACTATTGGACTATCTCTTTTATCGTTCTGTGCATACCAGAGCAATCGACGGATTCATTAAGCGTAGTCTGAACGACGCGTGCTTGGTTTCTTTCAGTTTTTTTTATATTGTATTATCTATAGCCACGCAGCAGACCGTGACTACGGAGCTACCGTATGTGTGGTATTTACAACTTGTGCTTTAGGAAAATAAGCAATAGAGATTTAAAAATCCGCAAACACGACGGCGCAGCGCTTGTGCCAGAATACACAGAAGCAGTTACCGTTCGCGGCCGAAGTCTACGGTAATTTACTTGAAAAAATAAAACTCCAATGAAGGCAGGTGATATACACAGTAACTAAACTATTCATCGCTAATTACTAAGAAAAAAAAGCACACTTAATCAGCGCGCAGACACCAAAAGCATGCGTTTGCACGCCAAGAGATGGCCAATATGCCGCACGCGCGGTGGCTGATGCCCTTCGTGTGGCGGTGGCGCCTGTAGTGGCGCCCGCGGTCCCTATATGAAACGAGCACCGAAGTTTCGTGACCAGTAAAGCATTGAAGGACTCTGCTATTAAGTAAAACAGATGAAGCAGTAGCGGCTTTTCAGGCACTTCATGGCGAAGTCGCCATGACGTCACAGAATTTTGTTTGCGCGATTGGCAGCCACCGACCGCAGAAACGTGACTTGGTGATTGTAGTGGCCCTATAGTTCCGTTTGACTGAATCACTTAAATGCTAACGTGTAGTTAACGAACTGATAACTAATGTTCCCACTATTGCGTTACTGTGTGGCGTGATTTTTGAAAGTTTTTCAGTCACACCAGCCACGTCCAAGAAAGAAAAGCCAAGCAACAAGGGTTGGTAGAGCTGCGCTCCCATCAAGACACACGTTGGGCCCTCCGTATACCTCTATCAGAAATAATTTTTGGGGGTCTTATACGACAGGGGTAAAAAAAAAAGTAGAGAAAGATCCTGTACTTAAACAATATTTTAGCCCCTTTTTTTATTTGTTAACGCCACAGAGTAGTTGTTTTGTTCACTGCAGTATCTACTAAAAACACGTGTGCGCACAGGGCTGTGAGGTACAATTTTTGTCAAGTAACCAACGAACTCCTTATTTTCGCTTTTATACTGTGATTTATCATTGCTGAGTGTACATAGCGTGGCTCCCACGCTATGTACACTCAGCAATGATAAATTGCCCTGAAAGCCCTGAAAGGAGAGAGGGAGTGCAGCACTCAGAAAATTCCAAGGGATGTTCTGACACCGAAACATCCCCCCTGGCCGCGATTGAAGACAAGTTGCAACCACTCAGCTCAAGCAGGACCCCCCCCCCCCCCCCTCCAACATGACCCACCACACAGCCAATGGAGAATGAATTTGCCATTGTAGTGGCCAACACTGCGGGAACAGGTGCTCTAACAACCAGGACTACATGTGGGACAGCGCAGGAATTATACAGACGAGACAAACATCCACCGACTTCCTTTCTCCATCTGGCACTTGAGCGAAGGGACTCCCTCAACCCCCCCCCCCCCCAGCACCCCGAAAACCACTCAAACGCGCTCTCCGCTAGTGCATGAAAAGCACCGGTCGGACACCTGGTACACCTCCTCATTAAAAATTGAGGGGCAGTGCTTATGGGGACGAATGGTAACAGAAGACCCCTCCCCCCCTCCCCAACCATGCATTAGCCTTTATAGAAGGAGAGAGATGAACGTGCTTTTCTCTCTCTCTCTCGCGCGCGCGCCTGTTCTTTTCTTCTTTTTTTTTTTTTTGTTAAAAGACGTCTTTTGGGGTTACCAAAAGCTAATTATCTCCAATCGATCAAGGTTTTATTTTCTATTGATGGCATTTTTAATCTGCTTAAGCTTTTAAGCGTAAAACTCAAGTTCTTTCGCAAAAAAGCAATGGCTTGCGCTGCCTTAGCGCGGTGCCTTGAACGCTAACGTATTTTCACCGATGGAGGACACTTACAGGCTGCGGGCGCTGCTCTCCTCGAGACCCTTGGACATGAAGCGAAACTGGAACGGGAAGGAAAATCGAAACTTCGGGATGAGTTTTTGTTTCTAACTGGCTAGCTCGTTGCGAAGCGCTTCTGTCGGAGCCACGTAAACGTGGCCCCACTCATCCGGTGGGATACAACTACAAGCCTACCATGTTTACTGGTAGAAATGGATTGATATGAGCGCAGAAGGACCACTTAAAATGGGCCCTACAGAGGCTTGCAAAAACGCGATTTCACGCGCGCAGTCGCTATAAATTACGCGTTCACGACAACTTATACCAAATATCACACTTCTGCGCAGTGCAGGAGCCGTACAAACAAGCAAAAAAGATCGTTAGTTCTTTCATTGTTTACATGTCAGACCTCGTCGCCATTCAAGGGAGCATTGGCATAGCTGCCCGGTTGTGACGCAGCAGGCGCTGAAGACTACTGTGTCGCTATTGGCGAGTTCCATCAAATGCTGCAACCAATCAGCGTTCTTCACGTCCTCTACGATATGAAGAACAAGGACAAGGGCTATCCTGGTTTTTCATTGTACCAAGTAGCTCGATCCAATACGTTCTTCAGAAATAGGCGACACGCTCGTCATGAACGAACTCGCCAGAAACTGGTTCGCTGACCGTTTTGCACGCATTGCACGAACGTGAAAAACCCGGAAAGGTATCTTCCGGTGGCGCATCGAATGTGCCGACCACGGCGGGTGCAGCGCGGGCATGCAGCAACACTGAAGGCGAGAGAATAAGTACACCTAATTGTACCTGGAAGTGGGTGTGCCTTGTGTTGGCTAATTTTATTCCGACCATTTGTTTCCATTCCGTTTGAAGAAGAACAAGGCTCATAAATATCGATAGATATTTTGTGTGCCATAGACAACGGATTTTCCACCAACATAGTTGCGTTAGCACTAAAGCAAAAGCATGAGGATACCGCTCACGGGCGGGAAAGTGTGCATCGGACAAAGAGGCTAATGCTTAAATGATCGCCGGAGAGAGCATTATGCCTCTATCAAAAACGCTGCAGGGTCACGCTTGCCTTTCCACTGCCTCGAATTTGGTAGCTACCCACGTGCCAAGAAATAAATCATTCTGAAAAAAAATCGTGAAGCGGTGGCGTGTGAACTGCATGAAGAGTTTATCATCCGAAAAAAAAAATGGCTCAGGTTTAACTCTTATAAACCTACTAATCACGAGAGAAATCAAAGTGACTACGCACACGGTGTTTCGTTTGCCTTCGCTTGAGCCTGCGCAGCTTGCCATTTAGCTATATCTACTGGATGACTGGATTCATCCTTTCTCTTGCTCTTAGTGGCGCGCATAGACTGTCCAGCTGGCACGGCATCGATGATCAGACTGAGGGACCAAGCGCAGGCGAAGCAGCTGTAGAAGCCCCGCCTTGTCATGTGGTTCGCTTGCGCTGAAACGCACGCACGACAACAAAGCAAGCGCTGAGAAATCAAGCGCAGGCGAAGCAGCCGTTTCAGCCTCGCCTAGTCACCTGGGACCACAGCGACGAGGCTCCGAGCGAACGAAGCGATAACACAGAAAGGCGCAGCTTGTGCGTCTGCGGCTAAAGGTCGTTTGCGACGCGATGGATGACGCTGAAAGATGGAGCGCAGTAGAGCTGTCGCTGTAAAACCGCGCAGGCTGTATCAGTATAGTGTATACCTTTTATTGCACCTCTTTTGGTTTCATAGGTACGTAAAAGCATATTTGGCGCCGTATTCTTCCTTCGAATAAAAGTAGTTGTGAGTCGTCGTTCTTGCTTGTTGTGTTCAGTTTTTAGCTCTCTTTTCTTCAAGCTGCAACGCGGGGTTTCCATCTCTCAGCGTCAGTCATAAAAATCTGAAGAACTATTTTTTCGGTTCCCTCGTAACCTGTCGTTTACCTTGCCCAAAGACACTGTTTCCCGTTCGCTCGAAAAGCAAGGTAGTGAGGCCCGTAACCGCAAACATGCCGTGACGAGTACGACGGATACGAGAAGCGGGTGATCGTGAACAAAGTGGTATACGGTACAGATATGGTCACGTCTGCCGGTCAGTCTACGCTTCATAGCATGATACCCAGTCGTATACAGCTGACACCTCCTGCACTTTGAAGGTGTGCTGTGGACGCAGTTGCTTCTCGTATTCGGGAATATCATCGTTGCTTGAGGCGTGGCTGTGAACTGGTGACATTATTTTTTTCCTTTGCGTGGCGCGCCGACGAAAGTCTTGGGTTTCTGCATTCATATTAACCGCGTTGCGGTGACTGCCGGTGGCGGAGCTGCAGCCAAGAGTGAAGCGCTAGACACATGTACGATTGGTACACGCGATTCGCATGCGACTGATCGTTACGACTGTCACCACGACTAGTCGTACGCGTGAATTTGAGACACATGGCCCGATGCGCGTGTGCGATGCGTCGTCGGCGCCGCTCCGCCCACTGTTTTTGCTCCATGGTCAACTACGACGATCGCTGAGCTGAATTTGTAGATTCCGCGCGTTTGTACGCAAGAAATGGATAAAGCATGCAATCGTGAAGCGTGTTCTGCATCGGAAACAGTCCGCGCACACGCCGGCCGCGCCTGCCAGCTCGGCACACTCAGCGGCTCGAACCGGCGCAGACCACGGTAGCAAGACCATGGTAGCAAACGCTTCTCGCTGCTCTTCCGAATCAATCTGATTGCTAAAACGAAGTTCCACATGCGAGAAAGTAGGTGTTAGTGTGGTGAAAAATTGTGCTAGGGATCGTTCTCAGGGCTTATTTTAAAAGCGGCGATCAGATATCTGCCGCGATGCAAGCCTATGCTGACCGGACGTGGATGTCGCGGCGCGCGGTGCGCCGAGCGGCCGAGAGATGGCGATACCTGCGCGGAAGCATCGAAACAGGCCACGCAGATGTCTCGGTCACCGATCGCTCCAACGGCAGTTGTAGCTCAAATAAAGTTTCACATGCGAGAAAGGGGATGATAGTGTGGTGCAAAGTTGTGTTACGGATTGTCATTCGCAGTTGCACAGGTAGCGGCGATCAAATATTCGCCAGGACGCTAAGCCTGAAGTTCTCAACACCGGAGCCGACCAGCGAACGCAAGCCGGTTGCGGGCTCAGCGGGCTCTCATTGGCTGTGGCCTCACCGACGATGGCAACGATGGCACGACTGCATCTGGCTTGCCAGTCGCACGTCGTGAGCCTCCTCCGACCAGCGATCGACGCCAAAACGGGTCCTAACGATCAATCGTAACGATCAGTCGCATGCGAATCGCGTGCACTAGTCGTACATGTGTCCAGCGCTTGAACGCAGTGGATGCGGATTTAAAGCCCCTGAGCTCACACAGCGACCACACACGAGTGGCAGCAGAGGGGAGCGTACGCGGGGAGGGTGATTCCTTTGTTAAGGGCGTAAGACCGCTTACCATGGTGCGGCTGGCGTGTTGTCCCCCTTCTTCTTTCCCGCGGTGGTAGTGCCGTAAGGGGATTGGCCATACCCGCGTAAGGGGGATGGGCCAAAAAGGGGGCGCTCGGCGAGAAAAACAATCCGGATGTGAAAGGAAGCATTGGCATATAAAGAAGAACAAAGAGACCCGCAAGAAGGAAACCACTGACGGAAAGAACGAAAATTATTCAAGAAAGTTGAAACTGAAAACAAAAAGAATAAAAGAAGATTAGGAAAAAGGGAGGAAAAACTGTGGTTGATTTCTCTGTCATTGGAATCGGTAAAATACGAAAGCGAAATGTGGAGCGAAATCTGCAGCTGAGCATGATTTGCGGGTCGGCGGCTGTCTCGTGGCTGTGCTTGGTGAGCGAAGTCCTGCTGGCGGGTCGCTTCGGCAGGTGTACTGGCGTCACTTCCATGACGAATATGACGTCAGCGAAACCTTGGTGCATCCCGGCGTAAATATAAAACCTGAAAACGAACAACCCTAAGTATTGGCCGCGAGGCCCACCACTGGAGAGGCCGGCGCTGCGATCGCTTTGACGTCACTTGTAGGATCACCGTTCCTATCTTGCTGCGTAGTTGTCTTGCAGCGCGTGACTCTTCGCTTATGAAGCGCGTTCTAAAAGTATTTTCGTGTTAATTTCCTTCGTTTGAAGTTAATTCTCAGTGCGTCAAGCGCAGTTCAACCTAATGGTGACTGTATAAACGTATCAACTGTGGTAGATTATCCGCAAACACCATGAGCGTGGTGGTGTATTACGCATGCGACCGAAGCGTAAGCAGCGGCTTGTTTCCCCGATCAACAATGTGGACTACGACGATCGCTGAGTGATGTTTCTAGATTTCCTTTGTTTGCAAGAAATGCATAAAGCAGGAAATCGTGAAGCGTTAACTGCTCGCAGAAGCACACGCACCCGCCGTGCCTGCACGCACAGCCGACGGTGCGGCTCGAACCGACGCAGGTCGCGGCAGCAACAACTTGTCGCCGCTTTTTAAAATCACACAAGTCGTGGAAAAGAAGCTCCAGATTGGTGAAAGTGGATGTTAGTGTGATGAAAAATTCTGATCATCAGCTGTGGTTTTCAAAGCGATGCTCAAATATCTGCCGCGATTTACGCCGACCGGCCGCGGAGGTCGGTCCCGGCAGCGCCGGCCCGTTCACGCACGGTGCGGCGAGCGGCCGAGAGGCCGTGCAGGTATCTTGATTGTTTATCGCTACAACGGAAATCACCGCGCTTACAGAGTTCCCAGCACGGTGAAACATTCTGTTAGGGACTGTCACTCGCAACTCTAACGGCGATGAAATATCTGCTGCGACGCGAAGCCTAAAGTTCCCAACATCCGATTACGTGCATCCGAAGCCGGCTGCGAGCTGTTGGCGAAGGCCCTCCCTCCCGTCGCGCACGCGCGTGTTGCGTTTGGGTTCATCTAACATCTTGGGGCCCCCCAACGCTCAGTTCTCCTATTCTAAATATCCCCATTACCCGAAATCATTAACGACGCGTTTCGCCTCGTACGCAGCCTCGCCTTCTGTGAGCAGTCGTGAGTTTCAAAATTGATGCTTGAGAAATGCCGGCTTACTGCACACATACAAAACACACTGCAATTATCAATTACCACGCCGAGCACCTAATGAAAACTAAATATAGACTTGTCCGAACACGCTCGAAGGCGTTAAAAACTCGCGTTCATACCGTTCATACATTGCGGACAAGTCGCGAAAAGTAAACATCAGCCGTGCAGAGTAGAGGCTACGGCAGTGATCGTTAATCAAATCCGGGCATGACTATAAAAACATCGTAGGGGAAATATGCACTGATTAAGCCAAACTGCATACCATAACAATACTTTTAAGCATGTGCGGCGAAGCAATCTGATCACCGTTCTCGCATAATTCATTTACCAGGCAATACGAGCAGTTCGTGCGGTGAGATCATGAGTGTGCGACGCGTTTCCGTCGCTGTTACAAGGTGTTTGCTTGCACACACATGTCCCGTCACAAGTATTTCACAATGAATTTACAGCGTACTTTTCTCGGCATCAGTTGCATCGTCCTTGGCGTTAGCTGGCTGCGTATGTAAGAGCTGTGGGTCGCGATGGTAGCAACTACCTAAACGCGGCGGTGTCGCCAGGAACAAGCGAGTCGCTGATTGCTTGCCCGAATTATTTGTTTTACAGACAACTTTTTTGGTAATTTGCATCAAATCCACAAGAAGCGGGCGAGACGGTGGCCACGACAAAAAAACACGCCTCCGCATACGCACGGGAAATGTGTTGTAGCAGACGACAACACGATTCGGCGTCCTACAAGTGACGTCACTCGTAGGTGGCGCCACGGTATGTCCTCGAGGCCAATAACGTACCCTTCAGTCCTAAGTGTTGCTTCCCCGCAAGAAGCCCCTGTATGCAGGGGTGCACCCTTTACAGGCCGCTTGCTTCGTTGTACTGGCGTCACTTCCGTGACGGATATGACGTCAGTGAAATCTTCGTGTGTCCGGGAATAAAACACTTTCGTGTTAAAAAAGTACGGGATTGGACGGTGGGCTAGAGGGGATAATTGGAGCGATGTTATATTGGAAGAGCAAGCAGAAATAACTAAGGGCAAGCAAAAAAAAAAAAAAAAAAACTGGCGAAGCTTGCACTAAGTCGCGCAAGGCTTGAACCAAGCGAAGCTGCACGATTTCTTTCTACGTGAGCAGTGAAGGACACATCACCACGCATTTGCACAAGTTTGAAACTGTTTATTTACATGTTCAGTCGATGCTTTGCACTGTTCTAATAGTAGTCATCGTCATATGCATCGATATCGTCGTGTTCCTCATGCCAAGCATTACATGCGCGGTAGCGCTTGACGACAGCTGGGGCGTAGCGGCGGCGTTTATGGGCACCGCGCATGCGCGGCGTTCGCGCTGAGCCTTTTCTCGCTCTTCCGGGTTTTCGCCAGTTTCTATTTATTTTTTGCTAAAGCCACTGAGCGTGCAGGAAATGCTCGGCGGTCGCCGCGAGGCACGCGCTCACGAGTGCTCGGCGTTCTCTCGGTATTTTTAACGCGTTACGCGTCACACATTATGGCCAGCTACAACAGCTCCGCTGTTAAAAAAATCCAGGTTTCACGCGAAAGCAAGGAGCCGTCTTTGAGCTGTCGAGCGAATCACTTTTGTGAGGTGTCCGCAGTTAAAAATACCAAGAAAAATGCGGAGCGCTCGGGCACGCGTGCCTCGAGCACACGATCGTCAAGCCAAGCATATACCCACTTAGGGAGATTGGCCAAAAAGAAAGAAAAAAAATCACGCCATATCCACGGAATGAATGATGATAAGCGGGGCGAAGCTCGAGAGGGGGAGATCATCGGTAACCGTAACTCTCCCGTGAAAGTTCGCCCATTACATCATTAAGAAAGACGTAAGACCGTGTGCGTACATTGTACAAATCAACTTTTATTTTCCGAGTCAATGCTCCCAGGCCCAGACCTGGTGAAAGACCCCGCGCCATCGAGGACTACCGCGCGTCTCCATCACAATTTGTCACGTAGGATGGGACACAACGGTGAAGAAAGAACTTTTATTTAGGGCGACCTTGTGCGCAAACAAGACGAGAGGAAACGAGCAAAGGTCCTTGCGTCTCGTTCGATCTCCGAGAACGACTGCCTGCGTTCGTGGCGTGATCTCTTGCGTGATCTCCCCATCGCAGTGCACGTGCGCTCGCGCCTCCGTTGGCGAACACAGACAAGCTCGCGCTCTCGGTGCCGAGTTTGCGCTGCCGGTTGCAGCCGGTTCTTGCGCGTGCAACGCGGCCCACTTTGCGACATCTCCGAAAGCATGCGGCGGTCACGTACCACGAGACACAAGGGATGGACAGACCCATGACTTTAGGAGCTTCGCCCCTAAAAAAAGATGCAGTGTTCGCCGCGTGCCTTCAACGCACGCTCGTCAAGCCAAGCATGCCACCTTAAGGAGATTGGCCTACAAAAGAACTCAGCGTTCGCTGTATGTTGGCAACACTTGCTCGGAATAAAGAAGACACGTTATGGCGTACGCCATCTCTGCCGCCTCTGCCTTTCAATCCATCACTTCCGCCTCGATGGCCCATCTGCGCCTCTCTCACACCCGCCCTTCTCCAGCACCTCATTTGGCACTGCCCGAAATTTGCGCGTTACAGAACCTTGAATCCTCCTCTGAATGCCTCCTCCTCATACATCGACCCCCCCCACACTGGAACCCTCCCCGCTGACTTTAATTGCGCACCACTCTCTAGAAAGCGGTCTAGCGCGAGCAGATTAGAGTCGCGAGCCTGCTCTCTTCACCTCACGTGGCCTCTCAGGCCTTCTCAAGGGGGCCACGTGTTTCTGTTAAAACTGACTACGTTCAAGATGTCCCAGGCCACAAAAATCCTACGTTCTACTCCCGCTTCCCCCACTCCCTAGCGTCTTCCTGCTGCATTAAAGCCCCTCTCTCTCTCTCTCTCTCTCTCTCTCTCTCTCTCTCTCTCTCTCTCTCTCTCTCTCTCTCTCTCTCTCTCTCTCTCTCTCTCTCTCTCTCTCTCTCTCTCTCTCTCTCTCTCTCTCTCTCTTAATTTCGCCCTTGTGTTCGTCGTGCACATGCGCTCTATACCGTAGAAGAGCCGCGACTTGAATGTCGAAGCTGCGGTAGTGATCAGTGACTCTACATGGCTCGGCCGCGGATAGAGAGAGAGAGAGAAATAACTTTATTCTGGAGCTGTTGGGTCACGGCGAGTGGTGACCAGCGCTTGGATATAGGGTAAAGAGTCCACTCTGCTTCGAGAGGCTCGGCGTGCAAAGCATGCGCTAGAGGCGATAAGTCACGCTTGCGGAGTGGCGTACGAAAACGTCGAACAAAACGACGAGCTCACTCTAGCCTTGCTCATCATAAAGTCATTGAAATGCCACGCCACCGACGACAACTGCGACACCACTACGATACTAAAACTCAACTTTGTGCCCGTCAATGATCACCTACAACCGCTTCGGCATTCAATTCTTGGGCGTGAGTGCAAGCTTTCCTGAATATTTTAGCGTAATTATCCTCCCTTTCTTCTCTTGTGTAAATTGATGAGATGCGTGGCCAATCGGCCTAATTAGCATAAGGGCGCTTCAATACTTGTACGTTAGAAGAGTTGAAGCTTGAGTTGGTTGGTACATAACTTTGAGAGTAGGGGGTAGCACAATGAACGGGACGAAGCGGATACGAAGCAAACACGAGCGCTTGTATTTGTCTCGTCTCCACTCCGTCCCGTTCATTGTGCCACCCCCGACTATCAAAGTTATTACTTGTGCACTTACTATGCACATATTTATTCTTGCAGGCCTCAGTACATCTCTTAACTCATGTTTCTAACGTGCAGGCCACGATGCAATAACTAGGTCCACATTTTGTCAGCTGCCATGGAGGACCGGCTGTGGTGCAGACATTCAGTTCTTGCCAATGAGAAAAAAAAAAAAAAAAACCTGTCCGTGCCCTATGACATTTTCATGCTCATCGCACTGTTTACTCCGTGGAAGTGTCCCATATAACCGACCGAAATGCGGAGAAGCCCTAACTCAATTTTTCACGAACATTGCGCGCTTGTGCATTGTGCCTGTGCGACACAACCGCAGTCGCCGACTGGTTGCATCTTTTTGAGGCATTCGCGTGTCGTCTGCGTGACTTTTAAAGTACCTGTGTCAGAGCACGTACCGCCACTGTAGAAATGGTGGGATTTTAAAGCTTCTAGGGGTATTTTAAATTATGGTTTTGGTCGTACATACAAGTTGCACATACTTGCCCGCGGCGATCACCCAAGGCTTTGAAGCAGGTATTCAGCAAATTGCATTTTTAATGATTAGCATGATTATTCGCAACAAAAAAAGATAAATAGGCACATAATCCGTCAGGTTAGCAGCTATAGCTGCGAAGGACAAAGCATGTGCTATACTCAGGTGCAAATTAGGAACGGCAATGGCTCGTGTGGTGTATCACACCGCCGGAGCGACGGAGCCGGATGTCAACGCGTGGAGGAGTTTCGAAACGAGATTGCGGTTAATTTGTGGCATTGTCTACTTTTCCTCTCCTAGTTTGTTTTTGTCACTGCCTGATTTTTAACGAGATTATCTCCGAAATATCACGGAAACGACTCGTGCTACGTTCAAAATACTCGCATTAGCCACTCTTTGTGGCGCGCGCAGAGGAACAGCCGGTGCGGCGACGAAGCGCAGGGGCAACCTCCGTCATCATCAATCATCATCATCATCAGTAATTGATCATCATCATCGCCGTTCTTAAGTTGTACCCGAATATAACAAATATGCTTTCCGGTAGCCTCATAGGGCACCTACCATCACAGGGGGCAGCAGTGCAATGATAATGTTGCGGCGATCTTCACGGAGGAATCATCCAAGAAAGAGTGCTCACATAAGGACACCAACAAATATCACACAATTTTTAAAACGCACCTTAATCAAAAAAAGATGCCAGCTCGTTTCAGACAGCTAGAAGACAATTGAACTGGTCTATTCCTGTTACCCTTCCAAAGTGGTTATTCGCTCAGATTATCTGTTCTGGGCCTCCAACGTTCATGCTTGTTTTTCTTATTACTTGTGCGGCGTTGTAACTTGTAACAAGCTTCCGGATCACCCGCCACACGAAGGGCGGCTTCTCTTCGCCTGAAATCCTGCTGAACTCGCTTTACGCGTCACGTGGCTCAGATGACCCCGAACCCGCCTCGTTTATTCACCCGTGTTTAGAATGCAACATGAGCCATCTGGTTGCACTCTAAACACGTGCTCGCGTCGCGTCGTTGCAAACGTCGTCGAAAGACGATATCTGGCGCCCCTGCCACGTCACTGCCCCTCCTGTCCCATCTAAGACCGTTCCAACGAGGGCGCCGCCATCTTGCGTGCGCAGCGCCCTCTCGTAGCTGG
Source organism: Haemaphysalis longicornis (assembly GCF_048455015.1). NCBI lineage: Eukaryota > Metazoa > Arthropoda > Arachnida > Ixodida > Ixodidae > Haemaphysalis > Haemaphysalis longicornis. The sequence continues at coordinate 43,523,214 of NW_027526204.1, forward strand.
CCGGTTTGCTGGCTTGGGCGTTTGCTCCGCGGCGCATAGGCGCCTACGGTGGCTCGGTGAATTTTTCGTTGTAGCACGTTGTACGTTCTTTTCCGTAATATACTTTAAATAGGAAAGTTGTTGCATAGGACCAGTTTAAGCCATCTTGCTTAAATTGGCGGCTTTTAAGGTCGCGGTGGAGCTGAAATTCGCTTCGAGGTAGCGTGGTCCACGGTGGGTAAACGATGCTGTGTCGAACACGTTTGCAGTACTTCATCCCAATTTTTTTGGTTTGCGTGTGTGTGCCCGGGATCACGTAAAGCGGGTATTTTGATCGCTTTACTGCAAAGAATGATGTTTATTAAAACGATCTAACCGTGATACGCTCGGCACCCATGGGCAACAAACAGAAGCGCGTGTCGACGTCAGTGTAACAGACTTCTGGTTTCACATCCCTTCAGGGTTTAATACAGGTAGTTTTGGGTGGACTTAGTAAATATTTGGTATATTACATATTTTGTATTAAATATTATTGATATATCAACACTGCCGCCAACTATAAACAAAACTTCCTCTCTTTAGAATTTCAAGCTGCTCTGCAGCCCAATTTAGCCGTGAAACTAATGTACAACATAAATAAAATGAACAGCACAGCTCCTGGAGAGCCTCCGCCGTTGGCCAGCTTATTATAGGCGTCTGCCGTTGGCCAACCAGACAAGCGTTCGCTTTTGCGTTGGTTTTATCTAGGTTTGTTGTTGCCCACAACGAGACATCCCATTTGGGTAATACACTGAACTCTTGGCTGAAGTGAGTGAGTGAACAATTTTATTTTGCCCGAGTCGGGGATGGGGGAAAAAGGGAGGTGGAATCCCCTTCAGTAGCCCCCTCCCCCCTTCCGCTCAGATTGTCAGGGGAAGGGGACAACCTAGGGAGGTAGTAGTCACTGTGAAAATCGCCAACTCCAGCCCACGTAATACTTGGAGCCGGGTATGCCGCAATGTGACCGGAGCAACGTTGGATGGAACTAATACCATCTGCGGCACAGGCAAGTTTCAGTGACCCATTTTAGTTTGGAAATAAGGTAGAAGAATTTTGTGCCACTACTCCAAGGTAGGACAGTAAGAGCTCAGAAGAACAAAATTGCCAAAACTTTTGTGTGCTTTAAAGTGTGCAACTCACAAGCTGCTAGTCTGGCTCATTTATTAGCAACATGTAATTAAAATAATGCGTAAATTATTGGTAAACCCACACGCGCGATGCCTACGAAGCGTAGTCAAGGCAAAGGAGCAGTCGCCGTGATCGCGCGCCCACTGCAGAGAGGAGGAAAGGCGGCCGCGCGCCGCAACCGCTGAGTACGAGAGTACGTTTCCCCCTCGCCCGATGGAACGGTCTCCTTTCATGTCTCAGTCCACCCACCGGAGGTTTGCGAGTTCAATTTTACCGCGCTCGCACTGCTGCTGGCGCGATCTGTTGGGACTGTTGGGAGTTAACTCTCGAGCCACGAGCGCGATGATTGGGCGCCAGCCGTGTTTGTATTTCGTGGTTACAACATTGTTTTCAGCGCGTTTTTTTTTTATTTGCTCTCGCAAAAAAACGAACACTCATGTGAGTACGTTTGATTAAAATTGCACTGCAAACACCAGGTGTGTATTGACGGTCTTCCTCAAATGAGCCTTATTATCTTTTCGCTGAACAAGGTCGACAAATATTGAGCATGTTTCCTCAAGCGCAGTGGGAGACACTGCGGTCAGACCAGCTTCTGCTCACCTGGAGGGCAGCCAATGTTAATACGGCCCATGTATTACTGTGAAGAGGGAGCCACTCCTACAAGAACACCCTTAATGCTTGAAGGAACTCCCTTCCTGTGTGAAGGGTCTGCGCGAGCCTGGCCCCGCAGAATGAATCGTCGCCGACACACAAGAAACAGCAATCACGGGTTTGTTCCCAAACAAGAACAAAAAAACGGCATGTGCAAAAAATATCCGCTTAATTGAAACAGAACGGTCATGGAAACAACACGACATTGAAAAACGAACTGCCCCGATCGTGCAGAGAAAAAATTACACCATCTTCCCGTGGGGAACCACGAGGAGGATGCGAAGCATCATAGGGGTTCCGTGTAGGTTCCATTGTGTTGCCGTCATGTTGTTTCATTATCCAGCACGAATGGGAACGTAGTGTGAACCCCCATGTAGAGACAGAGAAATGTAGAGAAATGTAGAGACAGCGAAGAGACCGACACCGGCATTACCTGATCGGTTGGTTGGTTGGAACCAGAAATCAGTGGCGCGTACCCACTCTGGGGGATTGGCCAAGTCAGATTGGGGAAACTGGTCAAGAATTCAAACTAAGGGTAAAATAGAGCTGTGGAGTGTGAGGGAAGTGATGTTGGCAATTTTGAGGGAAAAAAAAAACAAAAACTATAACATACTGAAGTAAAAACAGATACTACACGTACCAGAGAAAGAAAGTACGAAGTGTCTTTTAACAGGGTAGGCGACCGGATTGTGAAATAAAAGCGTGAAGGGCGCGACAAACATCCCCGTGGCAGAAACCTAAACCCGATGCCCCAAATGACAGTAAATTCGATACAGACAAGGAAAGACCCAGGCGCCGGAGGGGAACCTCCAGGAATCGATTTCGGATAGAGGAGAACCGCCGGCAAGACAGCAGGAAATGTTCGATTGTCTCCTCCTCTTGACAAAACTCGCATTGGGGCGAAGGCGCTATGCGTGCACGGTGAAGGTAGAAATTCAAATTGGGCACTCGGCAGCGAAAGCTGGTCAATGTGACCTCGCACAATCGCGACTGCACAACATCACTCTTCCACGCATACCGGAGGTGCTCAATTTCTGGGCATCCAGAGATACTGTCTGGGTGCAGGCTGTCCAACGAGTTATACCTGCGAAACCGGGATGCAACAACTTGGGCTATGGGGGGCACAGCATCAACCAGCGGTCCATTCAATGCCACACCCGCCAGATAATCAGCGGTTTCATTAAGGTGGATACCCCTGCGTCCTGGAACCCAGACCAGGCGGATTTCTTGTACATAGGGTGGTAGGAGCATCGAGAGCGTTCGGCTTAGAGGGGTAAATCTTGGATTAGATAGGGTGGAGCAGACTGAAAGCGAGTCCGTCACAATAATCACTTTCGAATTGTCTTCATTGAGTTTTCTAATAGCAAGGGCAATCGCCAAAAATTCTGCCAAGAATATTGTTGTGAAATTGGGTAACCGCAAAGAAAATGCCCAGTCAAGTGCAGGTGAAAAGATACCAATACCAGCCTTTCTTTCCTGAACAGACGCATCTGTGGTTACAACCACATGGGTTGGAAACTTCTCTAAATGAGTGATTAGAAGACCAGCTATAGTCTTCTCCGGCAGATATTTGGAATTGGAGGGGAAAATATTATCAAAATCAATTTCCACCATCGCATTTCTAGGTTCAAAGGAAGGAATCGAGAGAATGTTGACGTTTAATGGGGTTAATAGAGTCTGTACAAACACCACCTGCGGGCGTTTGTACCTGGGCCATGGCTGAGCGAAAAAAGGCGTTGGGGAGTGAACGAAGACCATTTGCGACCTTGAAATAGGCAATTCCATTACGCGAAGGTATGCCTCTACTGTCAACACTTTGAATCGGGGAATCAGGGGAAGGATGCGAGCCTCCCAGTACAATACCCGAATAGGGACGTACTTCGGTAAACCCAAACACAAGCGCAAAGCTTGTCGTTCTAGTGTAATCAATGGACGTAGCTTATAAAACGGATAACTTGAAAAAAGGATGGATCCGAATTCTAGAATAGGTCGAACGTATAGGCGGTAGAGCATGAGGAGAATGTCTCTACGCATCCCCGACTTCTTGTTGCAAAATCTTTTTAACAGTGAAACCGCCCTCCCCGCTTTGGCTGCAGTATAATCAATATGAGGACGCAAGTTTAGGTTGCTCTCATATATCACACCTAGATATTTCAGGGAAGTAACTTGTGGAATTATTTTCTGTCGGTATGTCAGACAAATGGAAACAGGGTCTTGAACCGGGAATGACAGGAGGGCACACTTTCCAACGTTTAAGGATAGGCAGAGCCCGTCTAGCCACGATCCTAAGATCGAGAGGTACAGCTGCAGGGACTGGTGCAAAGAATGTATATTCCTTGCCGATGCGAAAAAGGCTAAATCATCAGCATACAAATATGATTGAATTCCCGCAATAACGGGAACCTCGCTCAGCAACACATTAACTCTTTCGCTACCGCCGGAAACTTGACTAATTTTAGGGGTCCAAGAAAACATTTTTTTTCCTGCTAAAAAATTGGTTAGGCACTAATAGCAGGAACACAAAATGCAGATTACTTAACGGCCTTTCCAATCACACCAGTTTTTTAAAGGTTTTTATATATCATAGTTGTGAAAAAAAATATCAAAATCAAAATTTTTGTCAAGTTGTCGAAAAAAATTATAAAAAAGGAGTTGTGTTTATCAAACCACCGGTAGTAGAAAAAAAATAGAATATACATTTTGTAGGGAAACATTTCAAAAACACGCCCTAGAAAAAATGTCGACTTGCGCGGAACAGTTTGTCAGATAAAAAAAAAAAATGTTAGCATGCACGGTGCTCGTGTCATGCGGTGAAGCCCAACCTCCAACTCAAAATGTGCAATTTCGGGTGGTTTCCTGGAATAAACCTGGCGGTTTGTCATTATCAGAGGCACCAATTTGCACCCACATAACGTAAAAACATCATGTCAATGGCTGACTTTTCATTTACAGCGAGCACAATATTTGGGACTAGCACGCGATGCAGAAAAAACATGCATGAAGTTGAAAACGGAACGCCGTGGCTGATGCTTGTTGTCATTCACGGTCAGTTATCTCTCACAACATAAAGCTGAGCTTCATTATCATTTTCTTAATCGAAATTGTAGCCTTGCTCGCAAAAATGAGGTACGATGAGCTAGAATCGTGCCCTGCGATCTTTGGCCAAGTAGCAGTTGCGCGATGAAAAAGATCAGCACAACGAGCCTCCTCTATTGCAGCGCCACCTAACATTTTTCAAATGAAACAGTGCAAAAACTTATCGTTATCGGAGACTCCATCCAAATAGACAGTTCAACTAAGCAGCAACATTACACACCGGGATATACCCTCGCATGGAAACGAAACTGGAAGTCGAACAGCTGGCAGTGTAAGGCCGGTTTGAAGCGCTGTCCTCGGCGGAACAAATATCTGGCGACTGGGTGTGATCTTTTGACTTTCATCTGAAGTTCTTATCGCAGAAATCGGGTTAGGGGGGGGGGGGGGGGATCAGGAGCGCCGTGCTCTGTTCGAGGATCAGTCGCAGACGTTCCAGGCGCCATGACAGGTAGCGTTGAAGTTGGGTAACTGCATAGTAGCGCTAAATATGAATTTCGCGATGCAGAAACAAAACCGAAACTGTTGTAAACTGTTTGCGAATGGTCCTGGGGTAAGTAGAAATACCACAGTACTTAGAACAACGTGCGCAAAGGCAATAAAACTGCCTAAAATCATAAAGTAGCTTTGCAACCAGGCACTGCTTGACATTTTCAACCGATTTCTGGGATTATTACTGTCAGAGCGTGAACCTGGCGATTGAAAATTGTTTGCTAGTTCCCCATTCACGCCCTGATAGCAAAAAACAACTGCTGGTGCAGAGTAATTACGAGTTGCACGCATTCTTCGTTAGTAGCAGTGACGCGCGATGACCACGCCCCTTCTCCACACTCAGGTGATTCAAAAGCGTGTCAAAAATCCCGTTTCCGTAGCAAAAATAAAAACAAAACTGATTTTGAAAGGCCATTTTCTGGTCTAACTCCGAACAGCTTTACTTGTTCGAGCAACGCCTGGAACGCTATGAAAAGGCGCTCCCAAAAGTATCGATCAAATTGATCGATTTTGATAGGTGCGGTAGCGAAAGAGTTAAATAACACCGGAGACAGGACAGATCCTTGTGGTAGACCTCTCGATTGACTGTAACTCGAGGAGGTGACTCCGTTCTGGGCAATAAAGAATTTGCGGCCTGTTAAAAACAACCTGACCCAGGAAATAATATATTGCGGGAAAGATAAGCGCACCATCTTTTCTAAAAGTATGCAATGTTCAACGCAATCGTACGCTTTGGTCACATCCAATGTCACCAGTGCTGCGACCTCTTTAGAACGTCGAGCCAGATGAAGGCGGCTCTCTAGGTCTATGTGCGCCGACCATATCGAACAGCCTGGCCTAAATCCCACCTGCCGAGGGCTCAATATGTTAGCACTGGTTAAAAACTTCTCAATTCTGGACAATAAAATTCTTTCAATAATTTTGACAAGGTTAGACGTTAAGCTTATCGGTCTTATGTTATCCAGTGCATATCCTAATCCGGGTTTCTTAGGCAAGGGGATAATTTTAGACAGCCGCCAATCCAAAGGGATCCAGGAGGCACACAAAGAGTGGTTGACAATATGCAGGAGGTCTTCGGGTGACTCACTGAACAACACCTTTATCATTGGAACTGTAATTCCATCTGGGCCTGGTGCTGCATCAGGTACACGCTGCAACACGTCATATAACTCACCTCTTGTAACCTCCTCAAAATTTACAGCCGAGCTCAGTAAAGGAGAGTCAGTCACCTGGGGGGCCAGTACAGAATATTGAGCTGTGAACCGAGCCTGCAGTCCTAAAGCCAGTTTTTCAAGAAGAATTTTTAAGGCAGTTGGCGTATGAATGAAGGAGTCAAGGTTTGATGCAGTAACGCCGTTTTTCCTTATCCGCAAGAAGCTGAAGAGCGCCCGCCTATTACAAGCTTCTGAGAGAATAGAGAAACGGTTTGTGTTGTACATCTCTTTTGCCCGTGAAACTGTGCGTTTAAACACAGCTCGAAAATACTTAAAGTTGCTCCAATTGCTAGGACACTGATTATACCGCAATTTTTTCCACGCTGCTTTTCTTCGACGGTAGTCCCTCGTACATTCATCATTCCACCATGGACTGCAAGGCTTCCCTTGAACCGAAGTAATAGGAAATTTAGCTCGCGTGGCCGAATCCTGTATCAATGATACTAGCTCCTTGGCGCGACATTCATTATCTTGAGTGGGTATCGAAGGCAGGGCTGAACGCATAAGGTTTCCAAACCGAGGCATATTTACAAAGGAGCGTGCCCTGCGGATAACGTTTTTCCTTACACTAATATCAAAAACCACGGGTAGATGATCGCTAGATGTTGCACAGTCTACCGTAGACCAAGCAGAAACCAGACCCGGTACTGCAAACGCCAAGTCTAATGCCGACTTACTTTGGTCGCGTAGGTATGTCGCAACTCTGGAGTTCATACAGGAGAGAGAGTGGTCGCTAGCCCAATCCCATAAGCGCCTTCCGCAAGCATCAGTACGGAAGCCCCAGTCAACATGATGGGAATTAAAATCCCCTGCTAATATGACGTGACTTTTACAAGCAGCCAATGCTGCATCTAGTGAACCGGTCGATGTCACCCCATATGGGAAGTATGCATTTACAAGAGAGAATGATACATTTCCTGGTAATTCAAAGTCAACTGCAAGAATTTCACTCTCAGATGAAAGTGAAACAAAGGACATGTGTGCACTATGGCAGAATTTTAGTGATACTAAAATCAATAACCCTCCACCTCTACCTTGCCTGTCCAAACGAAAGGAGCGGAAATTTGGAATGAAAAATGATTTCTGGGGAGAAAGCCAAGTTTCTTGAAGTAGGATAACATCAGGGTGGTATTGAGCCACAAGCCAATTGAGATCAGGAGAAGCAGAGAAAACTGAGCGGCAATTCCATTGAAGTACTCGTAAACTTGCCATTGTTAGCCAAGCTGCGCCGATGATATGGCCTGTTGTAGTATGTCATGAGGCTGGTTGGTAGACTGTGTCGATTTTTTTGTATTTTCATTATTTTTATTATTCTTTGGTTTGGGAACTTTACTGGCCTCCTCCGCGGTGGGGGACAGCCTGCGCTTTTGTGCCAGTGGGGTGGACTGGCCTACCTCCATCTCTTCCGAGTCCTCAACCCTGGCGGACGGCATATCTGGATGCAAAGGAAACTGTCCTCCTACCTCATTGGCTGCCGCCTCGTCATTAGAAGGAGAAGACATGTGTGCATGAGGAGGTTGCTCGAAACCCCCAGGGGTCCCCAGGAGTGCATTCGTAGGCGGTAATGGGGCCAAATGGGCCGACGTTGTGGAAGATGGTGCGGCTGCTGCTAGGCCAAGACTATTCAGTGATGAAGCAACGCCTGCAGGCGGAATAGGAAAGCCCGAGGAACTCGCCGAGAACATTTGCAGGAACTCTGCCATTTTCTGAGTCATAGCTTGCATTTGACTCATACACTCGGACAAGGAACTTACCAGTGGCTGTACAATAGAAGTCATGGAGTTGACTACCGAAGTATTTATCATGTTGGAAATTGACTTTTCGCTGCCAGTATCTTGACGGGAGGCCACACTAGCATAACCCCGTGCCCTTTCTTTGACCACCGCTACCGCTTCACCACGCGAACACCTTCTCTTCTCAATAACTTCCAACACACTGACTTCCTGGGCACGAGTTGGACAGTTAGAGTAATCCGCAGGGTGAGATCCCTGACAAAGGCAACATCGAGGCTCAGCTGCTTCGCACTCCGAGGCAGCATGAGCTTCTCCACACGACACACATCGGGAGTTTGATTTACAACCTCTGGTGCTATGGCCGTATCTCCAGCATTTGTGGCATTGGAACGGCCGTGGCTGAAGAGGTTCCACCCGAAACAGCAAAGGCCATGCTTTAATCTCAGAAGGGCAAGAGATACCCGCGAAGGTCACGATAACGGATTCTGTGGGTACCTTCCTGTCGTTGACCGTTCTGCTGCATCGTAACACTGAGACGGCACCTGCTGCTGCAAAGCTGTTCAGCACCTCCGGTGGACTCAAGTCCTTGCTCACTCCCCTTACGATATCTTTTGAACATGCAAGATGAGGAGGAATAAACGCTCTCACCGGCACCGAGGAGAAATGCGAACAGGCCAGAAGGTCCATGACGCAGGCCGCGTCAGATGACCGGCAGAGTATGCCGCCCCTGCCGAACGGTCTCACCTCCGCTATCTTTTTGAAATGTTGGGTCACTCCTTGCAGGTCCACCTGAATGGCCTGCGGATTGTTCCGCCGAATTTCGTCCCCGTTTGTTGGAACCAGGGCCACGGGGATGTTCCTCACTCCTCCGTTGAAAAATACATCCACAGACAAGTCCTGCAAGGGGAGGAAAGCCGACCAGGGCGAGGAACCCTGACCGGGGGAGTTAAAAGACATCTCCCTCACCAATACACAGAATCAAAACTGAAAGACGCCCTTTAAGGCTGAAAACCCAAGCTTCTGATACTCAAGCGTACACAAAAACACTCAAAGACTTGGCCAAACCCCCAAGAGGAGTTTCTTCCTGGGCAGGAGAGCTGCGTGGAACTGGTTCGGCTACGTGGCCTCCTGACTGATCGAACACCTCCTGGTTCTCGTCTTTCTTTATTGCGTGCTCACGCTCCTACCCCGCTGCCCGCCGTCTTCGTCCTCTTCTCTGTTTGAGCTGCAAGGCGCGTGGCGCTTCCCGCCACAGCTTTCCCACGGGAAATTCAGCATCCCCCTCTAAAGTTTTCAGTTCGTCGTTTCCGTTGACGTTCAGCTTCGCGTGCCTTCGTTTTATCAGTAGCTTCTTGACGTAGTTTGAATGAGTCAAGGACATAAGGCGCGTTCGTAGCACGTGCTCCCGTCTCGGTTTGTAGCGCAGTGGGAAGAGCGCACGTACCTCCCGTTGCGGCCAGAGAGTCGTGGGATCGAAACCGGGAGCCGCTAACTATTGCTTTTTTTATATAGTGTAGGGGGAGAGGTGCGGATGGACGGACGACGGACGACGGAGCCGAGAGCAAGAGATGCTTCGCATCTAAAAGACGGCGCTTCCCCGACACTCACAAAGATGTCCGAGTACATGGCCCCAAGACGCTGTGTACACGCCCAGCACATGTGCTGGTTAGTCCGGGCTGGCCAAGGATCATGTTTGCAGAATTGACCGTCTCTTTCTGCTCCCATCCTGGCAATCCGCTGCGGCCGGGCTGTACCGTCCATCTCCTACGCTGCCCTCGTGAGATCCGCTTTTAAGCCAGACTTGGCGGTTGTACTCATTACCCGGGTTTAATGCCCACGACACGTGTTCGCTGCGGCCCATCGCACACGCACGCACGGGGCACATGAAACGTCGGGAAAGAATTCCTTATCTGTGTTCGACGCGCGATCACTGCACTGGGACATGGGCGGGAACACCATACGTATAAGCTGCGTCCACATGCTCTCAATAAACGTTCCATCCATCCATCCATCCATCCATCCATCCATCCATCCATCCATCCATCCATCCATCCATCCATCCATCCATCCATCCATTCATCCATCCATCCCAACATACATACATACATACATACATACGCACATGCATAGATACATACATACATGCATACATACATGCATAAATGCATGCACATGCACATACATACATACATACATACATACATACATACATACATACATACATACATACATACATACATACATACATACATACATACATACATACATACATACATACATACTGAGAGGGCCTTGCGAGACAGGTGCTGGAGGACGTTTATTAGGAAGCGTTGCAACCTTCGCGGACTCGGAACCAGCCTCCGATGACGATGATCTTCGCAAGAGGAGGAGGGTTGGTAGAATAATGATGAGGATGATTATGAGGGGAAGAAGATGATGCACAGGATGGTGCCCACAATGTACGACCCGGTCACTGTAAAATGACGCGATGCTCAGAACGTGCTCGCAATACATACATACATATACACTGAACAGCCGTGAAGGCGAACTCGGTTAAGACGAATTCGCGCCACGGAGGAAGGTAGAGAGAAAAAAAAAACAATTATGCACCACTCCTTTAGGACGACGATGGTTGAACACGATGGCATTCGCTTTCTGCCCGTAAACATGATGGAGGCGTGCCCTATGATATGTTCATGGCACTCAGTCTGCATTCTATGTGGAAAACTCGCATGGCAGTTCTAAACGCCGAAGAGGATGCTCGCACGGTTCGGGAGTACTTCATTGAAAGCGTTGTTTATATAAGATAAGTGTATAGAGTAATGCGGGAAGAATCTGAGTGGTTACCCATTCTGGATGTTCTAGCACAGTTTAAGCTGTTTTAAGCCACCCCCTTCAGCCGACTGGTGGCTGCAGAGCTACTATACTGTGCACTGTGTTTTGTGTTGTCGCCAAGCAGGCAATAAAGAAAGAAAAATGTCGAAATGGAGCAAATAGATAGACGCCGGCTTCATAACGCAAAGAACGGAGGGTCGATTCCGGCTACGGGAAGCGTTTTTTTTTCTTTCACTTCACCCACGATCATTCATCACCATCTTCAGATAAAGTTGGCTTTCCTGCAGGGCGTATTAGCGTACAACGGCATCAGTGGGGACACTAAATTTTCGCTTTAAAACGCTGTGCACATGTGTCGAGATTTCAGCGGACGTTAAAGATATCGCCAGGTGATCTAAATTAATCCGGCGCCCTCCACTACGTCGCGCCTCGTGACTTACGTGTGACTTCGGGGCTTTAGACCCCCCCAAATTCAAAATTGGAAAATTTTACATTCTTTTCGCGAAAAAAAAACAGAACTTTGATTTTGATTTTGGTGTGCTCCGCCTTGGCCAATCACCAAAAGAGGGTACGCGACAGTGATAGCTTGGCAACAACCAACCACTCAGCTCCACGCAGAAAGAGAACGACGTGAAGTGACCATTGAGTAGTGGTCAGCGTGTCTCCTCTGCCTACTAGAGGAACTCCATTCGTTCCTTCGTTCATTCCAGCTACCGAGCCGCCGCGCCCGAGAACGTCCCGTAAGTGAATGAGTGAAAAGAATATTGAAATCGCCTGCAGGCGGAGTCCGTTACTGGAGCCCCCGCAAACCATTGTATACGCCGACCATAAGGACCTGCCGCGGAATGAGCTGGAACTCAAGCGACGAAGAAGGTGAGAGTAGAGCGTGCTGAGCGAGGTGAACGTGCAGTGCGCGCTGCACGCAGTCGCGGGCATCGCTGATCGAGCAGCCAGCCCCCAGTTTCCCTGCTGTTGGAATCCCAAACCGACCTGGTGTGCTTCTGCGCTTATTAAGGACATTCACGCTTGTTGTGAGCGGATTGAAGTCTGTGGATTGTGAGCGGATTGAACCATGTCTGAACGTAGCGGCCGCTTAACTGACACTATGGTTAAATTTGTGAAGGAGCGAGTAGAGTCGCACCAGGGAATGTTGCTCCAACAGCTGACCGGCCATCTGTCCCTGTTTCCGCCGGAACCGAGGACAACGCACGGCTGCTCCGTCAAGTCCGCCATGGTTTTCCTGCCGAAATTCCCCGTGGTTTTCGTCATCCGCAACGACAACAACGGGTGCGGGGCGAGAGAAAACCGCCAAGTGACTTCGTCAGTCAACGGCAGTGCAGAGAGCGTTGCTTCAGCGTCGGACGGCGCTACGAGCGAAAAGGACGTCACCTGCTTGACTGGTGTCACGGGAACCCTACACCGCCTGTTCCTCCTCTACGGCTTCATCTCCATCGAGTCGCCCATCGAGACGAGCATCTACTTCGACGTGCTGTCCTTGGAGAACGTCCAGCAGACCAGCCTGCCGTCGTCCGGACTCCCGGTGGGCGACAGCGTCGTCCTCGATGCCAGGATAGGACCCAAGGACTCCAAGGCCAAGTTCCGAGCTACCAGCGTCACTCGTGCCACGTCGACCAAGCTCTCCTCGTCGTCTGTTGTCTCGCCACACAGCGCATACGATGGAGGAATTAATGATTGCAACAATTTTTCGCACCTCGTCGACCAACACGGTGTGGTAGAATTTCTCGAGCTATGGCTTCATAAAATTCGTCCCAGTGAGAGGGAGCGGGCCTTCTTTTGTGCGAATAATGTGGACAAGCCGCTCAGAAGCTCGATCAAGACTCTTCCGGACATTTTCAGCGTTGACGACAAGGTTCGCTTCAATGCCAAGTTGAGCATGAAGCCGTCAGAGAAGGTCAAGTGGGAGGCTACAACAGTGAACCTCTGCCGGAGCACCCATGGTAATAGTCCCGTTGACTTGGGATATTTCAATGGCAGTGAAGTTTTCATGTCTGACGATGACTCTGACCCCGAGGACCTACTTCGGGCAACACTCACTGATCTCCTGAGGGCTCCGCAGTCTCTTGAGGGCTGCGCAGAGTGGGATGCCAGTCTGGCTGAGGACTCTTCCGACTCCCCAGTTAGGCGAGAGAGCAACGCGATGTCATTGTTAGTGTGGGAACGCAGGCACAAGTTGTCCGGGGAGCGGGTTCTATTCTACCCCAAGACCGAGTCTGCCAGTGCTGTCACGTTGGACCCGACCACGGTCGAACTGCTTGCGCTGCCGTCGAGGTGACATACCGCGACGTGGAGCCAGTCGATGACCTTCTCTGAGAAGTTGCCGACGACCAGGAAGTTAGCTTCGATGCCGTACAAGCGGACAACAACACGTGGATTGCAACCCTGGTGCGGATCGGGCAGAGACCGGCGTAGCCGGGTGTCGCCGACAGTGAGGACGCATTTAATATGATCACCAGCAAGAGCAGGGGCGATCAGAAGCATTTGTCAAATACCGAAATGGAGCCACGTGGTGACTTGGCGGAGAAGTAATGCTCCAAAATGTGGGCCCGAGTTCCCAACTTTTTCAGTCAGCGGTAACGAGCGCTCCACCCTTTATCCGGTCCGATGTATCCCGCAATGAACTATCAACGTCTGATAGTGCCACATCAAGTCCTCCTGCCGATGTAAACAACGTGCTCATTCGGCTGTCCACAATGGTGGCAGCGGAATTTATTGCCAAGGAGAAAAGGCTGCGAGTCATCCTCCACGATGTTTCTGCCCAAACAGTTGACGAACACCTTTTCCCGTCGCCGAACTTTAGGCCAGATGGATTTATCCCTTCCTCTGCTAGCTCCAGCACCCAGACCCTCGTCTCCACTCGCGAAATCAAATCAGGAGGGTTGCTCATCGAATGATGTGCCTTTCAAATGATTGCTACCGAACCTTCCGCGAGGACTACTTAGCTGCCTGGATATTGCAATTTCGCTAGCACTTCTTTCTTGCCGAAGTTTGTTTTGCGGAAATTCAATTTAGAAATTCCTTTTCAGAAATGGCTGCTCTTCAGAAATGCGTATTGTCTCACCGCGCAGTCCTTCATCTGCTGTGCACATGTGCAATTGAAATCGGAGGGAGCATTGCTGTGGTGACGTTTTTTTTCGAACAATCTAGCTTTTGAATTGAATTCAGGAGTGATCCTAGCTCAACTATTTCTCACTGGTTAGTTTTTTTCCATGTAGTCATCAGTGTTCGTGCAAAGTGTTTCATAAAGCGAAACGAATAAAGTTCGGTTTCTTATGTTAAGGCCAAGAAGATGACGTATAATAAAAAAAATCGCGCACTCCTCCATCTAACGACGACGATGATCGAACGCGGAGTTTTCTTATGGTGGATTCCTTGGTAGGTCAGTCCCTCCCTACGAGTATGCGCTACTCTGGAGATACCCACCGCTTTTCTAGAATACCGACAGCAACTTTCGGTGTGCACTCGGTAGGCCTAACGCTTGCGTTTGGGGTGTTATGCGGCGCTAATCTGTACCTGCTGCTTCGCGTTCGCTTCGAACATGTCGATATGGAGCAATCGGATAGACGACGGATTCATAACGCGAGGATCAGGGTTCGTTCCGGGTACGGGAAGGTATTTTTTTCTTTCACCTCATCAGATCATTAATCATCATCGTCAGAGAAAGTTGACTTTCCTGCAGGGCGTATTGGCGTTCAATGGCATTAGTGAGGGCCCTAAAGCTTCGCTTTATAATACACGCGGATAAAGCTACCACTTCTCCCGCTCTTGAAACCGCGGAGTCAGCGGCAAAGCAAAAAAAAAAAAAAAAAAAGAGCGAGGGCGAGTTTTGTGGCCGCTCTGCTCTGGAGGAGAGAAACGCAAAACTAGAAGGATAAAAAAGTAAAAAAAAACTCACGACGTGGTCTTCCAGTTCGCGAAGGTAGCAGCTCTCCTGACCAATGCCGCCTCTCAGCGGGAGCATGTGAGTTCGCGTCAGTTCGCGTCGCGAGTCCCACCGCGTCACCGCCGAGAAAGCGAGGAGTTCCCTCTCTGTCTCTGCGGCGTTATTGCTCTAGATAGCGGATGTACGCTCTCCATCGCCGCTTTGACTGGATAACACCAGGCAAGAGCATTTGAAGACATACTTCTATCAAGTCGCGCACTCAAATAAATTATTTGTTTGTCTTTTTCCTCCATTGTAAGTCTAGTTCATTCACCGCCTTCAAGCAAGATATTTGCATGCACCTGGGCATGTTCCCGATTCTTTTTTTGGAAGGGCTTCTGATAAGACGAACAAATTATCACGGTCCCTTCGATCTCGCCTTCACCGGAGTTCACTGTATACGTACACACACACACACACACACACACACACACACACACACACACACACACACACACACACACACACACACACATATATATATATATATATATATATATATATATATATATATATATATATATATTGTTACGGTGACGCTCAGGCACTGAGGGGTGAGCTGAGGGTTTATTTAAAAAACCTGGGTGAGGACCGTCGCTGAGCGTCGTGTCCGAGCCCTGGATACGCGAACCAGCACCTCATTCTTCTCTTCGTCGCCCCGCCGTTTTGCCGGCGGGATTGGCCTGTGACATAGTCAATGCCATCTACTGTGCACAAAATTCAACAAGTTCTGTAGCGTTACATTTCCCCCCTCCGCAGACGAAACCCGCCGGGTGAGTCACTCAGCAGCACGAGGGTGATAAGTCTTTAGCCGGGCGACGTGCACAAGTTGGGTCTTGCTGGACCGGCGACCATGTGTTGTGAGACGCGAAATGACGTAGGTCACGTCGCTTACACGGTCGAGAATAACGAATGGGCCAGTGTAACGCGACAAAAACTTGCTACACAGTCCGCGTTTCCTAAAGGGAGTCCATAACCACACCAAATCACCTTTACAGAATGATACACTGCGGTGGCGAACGTCGTATCTCTGTTTAGACCGGGACTGTGATGCAAGGGTGCGCAGGCGAGCTACCGTAAAAACCCGCGTATAATACGGACCCGCGTATAATACGAGGTGTAATTCGGGGACATCAAAATCAGAAAAAAAGTTTTCATCCGCATATAATGCGAGGTAAAGAGCACAGAAAACATTTATTTGCACTGCAGTTTCCGTTCAGTCATTGTCAGTTTTCGGTGGTACTATCTCCCGACGTCCGTTCAGTCATAGTCAGGTTCGCTGCCGCTGTCTCCTGAAGTCGCCTTGTCGGAAATGTCTTCCCCCAGAAAGTGGTCCTCAGTGCCATCAAGGGCGTTCGAGATGCCGCATTTCTTAAAAGAGCGACTGACGAGCTCCTCTGGGATGCTGGCCCACGCATCCGCGATCCAGCCACAAAGCACCGCTGGAGAAACCCGCGTCAGCCATTCGGTAGCTGTCACATACGGGTCTCCTCACCTCATCCACTCTTGGTAGCAGGACTTGATGCAGTCTTTG
The DNA here is from genome assembly GCF_048455015.1 of Haemaphysalis longicornis. NCBI lineage: Eukaryota > Metazoa > Arthropoda > Arachnida > Ixodida > Ixodidae > Haemaphysalis > Haemaphysalis longicornis. Next base: position 43,539,852 of record NW_027526204.1, read on the forward strand.
AAAGTCTTGTTGATGCAAACGTCTGGTGGTTGCAGCTGGGATGTCATTCCTCCTGGAATGACAATGAGTTCGGTGCGGCGTTCGCGCTACAACTTCTTCACGGAATCGGCCAGGTGGCAGCGTTAGGCGTCCAACACGAGCACTGACGGGAATCCCCAACAGTGCTCCAGGCCGCCGACACCGCACAGACTTTATCCAGTCATGCACCAGTTCCTTTCTCCACCCACGAATGCTGCCTTCGGTGACGCCGAACTGCCATCCTGCGGCGCAATTCCTGATGGTCTCGGCGCATAAAATAACTTTTCTTTTAATTGCAGCCGAATACTGTTTTGGTGCACCCAACATCGCGATAGACTTGCGGTGAACGTGCCGAGATCCTTCGCGTGGTCAAAACAATCAAAATGGCGCCGGCTGAGAAAAGCAGCAGCCAGCTAACGCCACCGCAAGATGGCGCACCCTCCGCTGAAACCGAAAGTGCAAATTTTAGGCTGAAAGCTTTGGGATCCACATATAATACGAGGCCCAAATTTTAGATAGTAAAATTTGGGAAAAAACCTCGTATTATACGCGGGTTTTTACGGTGATTGGCGGGACTCTTCGGCCAGGCACAGAGTCTCGGCAACTGACTCCTCGTCGTGCAACGAGAATGGCAGGATAGTGTCCAGAGGAGTACGAGGATTGCGTGCGTAGACGAGGTAGAAGGGACTGTAGCCGGTTGTTTCGTGCTTGGCCGTGTTGTACGCGTAAGTTATGAAAGGCAATACTTCATCCCAGTTTTTGTGGTCTGATGCCACGTACATTGAAATCATGTTGAGAAGTGTTCGATTTGTGCGTTCAACAAGTCCGTTGGTCTGCGGATGATATGGTGTAGCATGACGAAACTGTGAGGTGCAAAGGCGAAGTAGCTCCTCTACAACATCCGCAATAAATTGGCGGCCACGATCACTAATAAGCACGCGCGGAGCGCCATGCCTCAGAATCATAAAATTTAGCAGGAACATCGAAACCGAGGCTGCTGAAGCTGTTGGTACAGCCGCAGTTTCTGCGTAACGCGTCAGGTGGTCCACGCAGACGATAACCCAGCGGTTTCCAGCTGGCGTCCGTGGAAGTGGGCCAACGAAATCAATCCCGACTTTCTCAAATGGAGCAGTGGGTGGATTCACAGGATGGAGGAGGCCGGGCGGTGTGGTTGCAGGACGCTTGTAACGCTGACATTCCACACAACTGGCGACGTATTTTTCAGTCGTGCGCCGCATTTTGGGCCAGTAAAAGCGTTCTTGTACGCGGTGTAATGTGCGAGCGAAGCCAAGGTGCCCAGACGTCATGTCATCATGCATAGCACGAAGCACGCAAGGGCGCAGCCGCTCGGGTACAACGAGAAGGAACCGCGCTCCAGTCGCATTGTAGTTTGCTTTGTAGAGCAGACCATCCCGAATAGAAAAGCGGTTGGGATGGGTGGAGTCACGAGCAGTGGCGAAGAAGGACGCTAGCTTGGGGTCACCTTCCTGTTCTCGCCGGAAGGTTTCTGTGTCAGGGAATGTCTCAACAACTGCTGCAAGATAGTCGTCGAAATTGTCAGCTTCGCAGGCGGTAGATGAAACTGGGAGCCGGGAAAGGCAGTCAGCGTCGGTGTGTCGGCGGCCGCTTTTGTAAGAAACAACGAAATCATATTCTTGGAGTCTGAGGGCCCAGCGGGCGAGCCGTCCAGATGGATCACGTAGTCCAACGAGCCAACATAAGGAGTGGTGGTCCGTAACAATTGTAAAAGGCCGTCCATATATGTAAGGGCGAAACTTATGCACAGCAAAGATGACAGCGAAACATTCTTGCTCAGTCACTGTATAATTTTTCTCAGGTTTGCTGAGCGTGCGGCTCGCGTAGGCAATCACATGCTCAGTGCCGTGAAGTCTCTGCACAAGGACTGCTCCGATTCCGATGCCGCTGGCGTCCGTATGCACTTCTGTAGGAGCAGCCGGATCGAAATGGCGTAGTATTGGCCCCGACGTGAGAAGAAATTTCAGTTGAGAAAAGGAGGCTTCGCACTCAGATGTCCAGTAGAAAGGAGCATTTTTGCGTAACAGAGAAGACAGGGGAGAAGCGAGCTCTGCAAAGTTTGGTACAAACCGACGAAAGTAGGAGCATAGCCCCAGGAAACTTCGTAGGTCGCGCACAGACTTTGGCTGCTTAAACTGACTCACGGCTTCAATCTTTTCTGGATCAGGTCTAACGCCATCTTTGTCGACTAGATGCCCCAACACTAAGGTCTGGCGCTCGCCGAAACGGCATTTTTTTTAATTTAGCACAAGGCCGGCTTTTTCCAGGCAGTTCAGGACCATGTCAAGGCGGGTGTTGTGCTCTTCAAAAGTGCGTCCAAAAATTACTACGTCGTCGAGGTAGCACAGACAAATCTCCCACTTTAAACCGCGCAAAATTGTGTCCATGAACCTTTCAAATGTAGCTGGGGCGTTACAAAGGCCAAACGGCATGACGTTAAACGCAAATAGCCCGTCAGGAGTCACAAAAGCCGTCTTCTCTTTGTGGGCCGGATCCATCGGAATTCGCCAGTAACCAGATCTTAAGTCAACTGACGAAAAGTAGGAGGCGGAGTGCAGACAGTCAATGACATCATCTATGCGAGGAAGAGGGTACACGTCCTTCTTTGTAATTGCGTTCAGGCGTCTGTAGTCAACACAGAATCGCCAGGAACCATCCTTCTTCTTCACCAGGATTACCGGCGCTGCCCAAGGGCTAGCTGATTCCTGTACCACTCCCTTCTGTAGCATCTCGTTGACCTGGTCTGCGATGACCTTCCTCTCGCCAGGAAAAAGCCGATAGGGTTTTTGCCGGAGCGGGTGGGCGGTTCCGGTGTCTATGCTGTGGCGCGTTCGAGAAGGCGGGATTTTGGTCTTGTTGCCGGGGCTGGTGGAAAAGTCAAACACTGTCGCATGCCTTGAAAGGAGATGGGCTAACGCCTCCCTCTCGGCAGAAGGAAGACCTTTGTTTATCATCTTCAAAAGCTGCTCGTCACGCGTAGCGCAGTCACCCTTCGAATCGCAAGTTTCGTCACTCACTGTTGCAAGGGGTACTCTGGTATCCTTTTCAAATAGCGCAAGCTTCATCCCTAGCGGCAGAACGGTACTAGCTGCTGAGCAGTTAACTGCGCATATGGAACTGCGCCCACCGTGTACGGAAATCAAACAGTGCGGCAACAAAACATCCTTCTTGACGCAGTTTGGTAGAATGGGCTCAACAATTGCACAAAAGAAAGGCTCCACAGCACCGCAGGCCATGACAGGTACAAAGGACGCCGATCGGGGAGGTAGAACCATGTCTTCCGAAACAACCAAAGCGTGTTCGCTCGAACGTGAAGGTTCTTCGGCAAGTGCAGAGTAAAGAACACTGCTTACACAGAGTTCGCCAGTCGCACAATCTAACTTAGCACCACATTATTGCAAGAAGTCAATACCGAGAATAACTTCGTGTGTAGACTTCTGAAGTACCGCAAATTCTGCTTTGAAGCTTTTGCCCCCTAATGACACATCCACTGTACAAGTACCAAGGGGCCACAACGGTTCACCACCAACGCCTCGAAATGTGGCACTTCGATCCCAGCTGAACAGTACTTTAGTCCCAAGGCTGTCTTTAAATGCCTTACTCATCACAGAAATTGTGGCCCCAGTGTCAACCAAAGCCATCGTTGGCACACCATCAATTAAAACTTCAATCTTATTTTTGACCATGTAAACGGGCAGAGGTATATTTCGTAAAGGCTGTCCGGCGACCTCACCTCTGTTGTGTCGTGGGCGACGGCGAGCGGCCTCGGCGGCGACGGGAGCGAGGGACGGCCGCCGGGCCCACGCACAAGCCCAAGAAGAAAGAGTGCGGCCTGCTCGTACCAAGACCAGAACCCAAAGAGAACGTTTATTGTTCGACAAGACGACACCGAGACGCATACGCACGTGACCCGTCACGTGCGTCCACAGCAACGACATCTAGTTACAATTAATACAACCAAGCGCACACAGTGAGCGGGCGCTCCACTAGAGGGCGCCACTACACCACATCATCTTCCCGTGCAAAAGAAGTTCGCACACTCTGCGAAATACGCCACTACACCACATAAAAACCCGTCCAAAACACTTTCAATGATGATATACGATTCAACACAGACATGCCACGTCCAACATGACGCAAAGCATGAACCGTACGTATACCCCCTACTGCACATATTCGCGAAGCCACTGAGGCTGCTTAGTCTTACGGCGCGGACGCGTAGACGTTGAACTTGCATTATTTGACGATCCAGACGCCCCCTCATTTTCCCTTGTTTTGTCTACATGGTTATTTGGATCTATTTGTTCACTGTTTTCTTCCTGACATTCTAATGGTTCCCGAGGGACAACGGATTCAGACCTTGCACTGGTAGAAACCTCCGACAGATCAGGGTCTGTCTGAACCCTGGGGCTTGTCCCTTCTGACAACTGTAGACTAGGGTACTGACTGTCACAAATGTCCAAGTTAGACAAAGAGTACAAAAACTCTTTATGCCTCGACGAGAGCTCAACATTGTCAAAGGAATACGGTGCCGAGCCAATCTCAATTCCTTTCGGAACGACTGTGAGTTTCGAAGCGTTCCAGATCTTTCCATCACTGAGCTTAAAGGTGAAAGGTGCAACCTGAGCTTGCACTGTCAACGGCTTACTATACTTCAGAAATCCTTGCTTACGGAATTTTACCTTCACGACATCTCCCACCTTTATGCGGGTCGGCTGCGCACCTTTCCTTCTGTCAAAGTACTGTTTAGCTTTATGCTGCTTCGTGAAGACCTGATTCCGAACATGAGGCAGGAAATTGTCCGATTCTGCTGCCTTTTTACGTATTCTGAAGTTGCTAATATCCACTTCGGAACGAGGCTGACGTCCATGCAGCAAAAAAGCTGGAGAAAGACCTGTCACTGAATGTGGTGTGACCCGATACGACCCAAGAAATTGTGTAATGCTCTTCGAAGCATCCTTGCCTTCAAGTCTGGCTACCTGTAAATGTTCTTTGAGAACTCTGTTAAACCGTTCAATCTGGCCGTTAGCCTGAGGGTAATAATTCGACGAGAACACGTGGCGGATACCTTTCTCCTTTAGATACTCTTGCATTTGTTTGGAGACAAACTGGGGTCCATTATCCGTCACTAAAACCTCAGGGAGCCCTTCCCGACTGAAAGACCAGTCCAACAACTTAATGACATCCTCAGTTGAAATGGAATTTGTGCCCAGAACCTCAGGCCACTTAGAGTAGTAATCGACTAGTGTAACAAGAAATCGGGGGTACGACACATCTAACGGACCGACGATGTCCATTCCCAACTTTTGCCAAGGCCCTTCAGGCCATTCCACTGGCTGCAACGGAGCTACATGAGGCTTAGCAGACTTGTCTGCCAGCTGACAAACGTGACAATGCTTTACATGTTCTTCAACATTGCGATCCATTTGAGGCCACCCGTAACGTTCCCGGAGAAGTTGCTTCGTTCGTACTATTCCTTGATGATTTTCATGTGCTAACTCGAGAAACGTAGGTACCAGTACACAAGGAATGACTACACGGTCATCACGCATGAGTAATCCGTCCACAACAGAAAGTTCATCCCTTACATGAAAGTAAGCAGTTAAATCACTGTGTACCTTTTTCTTATCAGGCCAACCCCTTGACACATACTCTGCTACCTTCTGCAACGTCACATCGGCCTTCGTTGCCAGCTGCACGGTTTCTTTATCGACTACTGATGTTACTAATGACACTATCTCTTCCTCCTTAACAAGTTCTTGACCGGTCTGAATGGGTAATCTCGATAGAGCGTCAGCCACCAGATTTTCTGACCCTTCGCAATACTCGATGTCAAAATTGTAGTACAGCAAACGAGCTGACCACCGTGAAATCCTGAAAGGTCTCCGACCTGAGTCTCCTGCGGCTAACAAAGCAACTACAGCCTGATGGTCAGTTCTAAGTGTGAACCGTCTGCCCCAAAGAAAAATGTGCCACTTTTCGCACGCGAACAAACAAGCCAGCGCTTCGCGCTCTCCCACAGAGTATTTTCTCTCAGTCTCCGACAAAGTTCTAGATGCAAAGGCTATGGTTTCAAGCCGAGAACCATACCGCTGCTGTAGTACCGCGCCAATTCCCACATCAGATGCGTCGGTAGTTACTACTACAGGCAAGTCAGGATTAAAGACCTTCACAATCGGAGAACATGTGAGGCACGCTTTCAACTGATCGAAACTGCGCTGAGCATCATCAGACCAACAAAACGTCTGACCCTTCCTGAGCATGAGGCGAAGTGGTTTAACTATCTCTGCATAGTTCTTTATGAACTTAGCATAGTATCCTGCAAGACCTAAAAATGATTGCAGTGACTTTATGTCCGTAGGAGCGGGAGCATGAACTATAGCTTTTACTTTGCTCTCCAAAGGTGAGATGCCCTCAGCCGAAATCTTGTGACCCAAAAAATCAAGTTCCTTGACCGAAAAAAGACATTTGTCGTTCAACTTCATGCCACTGTTTGCTATACATGTTAAGACTTCAACCAGGCTCGCGTCATGCTCAGCTTGAGTCTTTCCCCACACAAGAATATCATCAAGATAGCAAACAACATTTTTGCAATTTTTTAAGATCTGAGACATCATTTTTTGAAAAACCGCAGGGGCCGACGCCAGACCAAAACACACCCTCTTAAACCTGAATAAGCCTTCATGAGTCACAAAGGTAGTTAAGTCCCTACTGCCCTCTTCCAGCAACAACTGATGATAAGCCGACGCCAAGTCAAGCTTAGAAAAACAAACAGCACCATGAAACATCTGCAACAGCTCTTCAACATGCGGTAAAGGATACCCATCAATGATAATTGCCTTATTCGGTTCCCGGAGGTCCACACACAGCCGAATGTCCCCGTTCTTTTTCCGGACGACGACGAGTGGCGAAACCCACTCCGAGGCGTCGACACGCTCAATGACATCATTGTCCTCGAGGCGTCGCAGCTCGCTGGACACTGGATCACGGAGAGCAAGAGGCAATCTTCGTAGCTTAGATGCAACTGGAGTCACACCTGGCCGCCGTTGGATCTTATGCGAGCCGTCCTTGACAAGACCCAACTCGCCGTTGAAGAGATGTTCGAAACCCGGGGGCACGTTCACGGGACACTGCACTGCACACACCGATGCTAGTCGACACGTAAGAGACGCACCGTCGATCTGAATGCCCAGTTGCTGGATGGCGTCGAGTCCCAAAAGCGATGACCCTTTGTCTGTGACGTAGAATGTGACGGAGCAAGACCGTTGCAAGACTTGAACAGGAGCTTGGAATGAGCCGCGGATGCCGATACGTTGTTTGGAAAAATTCCACAAGTTGACGGAAGCCTTGGACAGCGCATGCTGTTTACTGAAGTGACGCTTGAAATCTTCGACAGTCATCAACGACACGGATGCTCCGGTATCGACTAAGAGTTGCATGGTCACTCCGCTGACTTCGGCTTGAACGACTAAGTCCTTTCTTGGAGGATTGTTGACGCTGACTTCCGCTTGGACGACTAAGTCCTTCCTCGAAGAAGTGCTGACTGTTAAGACGGAAGATCTCGAAGATGAGTTGATCTCCGTGGATGTTGGATGCTGTACAGGTTCCGGTGTCGAAGCGGATCCCGTAGCTTCCTTCGAAGAAACTCGATGCACTGGTGCCGGCTTACGGCACATCGATGCGAAATGTCCCCACTTATTACAAGAGTTGCAGCGCCGATTTCGGGCTGGACAATTTTAAAATGCTGAATTATGCCATTTATTTCCGCATCGTTCGCACAACTGAAGCTTGCCTGCAAACTTCTTCGCCTGGACTGTACCGCGAAACTCTGCAGCTGACTGTGAATGGAAACGTCCATCTTGGGGGCCACCATCTTGCCTTCCCGAACCCGGTGGAATGACGTCACGGCCTCCCCGGCTGGCCAGGCCATCTTGAATTCCTGTGCCGCCATCTTGAGCGCGCCGGCCTCCCCGGCGGCCCATGCCATCTTGATTCTCCACGCCGCCATCTTGAGCGCGGCGGCTTCCCCGACTGTCATCTTCCGCGACGCCACCTTCTCCTCGTCGACCTACTGCTTGTACTTGATGATGCGAACCGAAGGCTTGGTTCGCCAACGACAACGATTCAAAACTCCGACCAATCTCTTCAGCTTTCTCCAAAGACAACTTTTCGCCATGTGCGAGCAGCTTTTCTCTAACCTGGGGGTTAAACGTTCCATGTATGATTTGATCTCGGACGCGCTCCGCGTACGTCAGCCCGAACTTGCAACGTACGGCTTTCTCCTTTAGAGCGGTCACGTATTCTAAAAAACTTTCCCCCCGAAATTGACGACGGCTTGTGAACTCATGTCGTTCAACAAGCGTATTTGTGGACGCAGCGAAGAGCCGGTCCAGCTGCTCCAAAAGTTGGTCGAATTTCGAAATGGCCGGAGCCGAGGATGCGGTCACACTACAGTCGGTCGCGGAGTCGGTCACGATAGGGCTGGTTACATTAGCGTCGGTCACGTTACTGGCGGCGTCCCTCCTTGCTTCGTCCTGCTCTGCCTCAGCAAAATACCTTCGTTGCCCTTCCCTACCCAAAACGCTGACGAGCGCCGACGCGCGTCGTCCGTCATTCCAGTCGCTGCCGCCAGCCGCCTCGAGATGGGCCTGAAACAATTTTTTCCAGTTATGCCACGGAATCGGAGGCGGCCCCGGCAATTCGAGGAAAACGGGCAGGTTATCGAAGAGGCCCATGCTGCCAAGCAGGAAGGAGAGAGATGCAGGAGCAGAAGCAGAAGAACGAAGTAGGGCGAGGCCTAAACGACGGTTCGACAAGCGTCAGCACAAAGAACGCTAGGCCTCGCGACGCCAGACGCGCCGGACAGTCACACTCGAGCGAGGTCAAACGCACTCACGTTTTCATTCTGCCGGACCCGTCGACGATGTCGTCGCAGCAGAAGAAAAGCATCCCATCCTCGTCGCCAAAAAGATGTGTCGTGGGCGACGGCGAGCGGCCTCGGCGGCGACGGGAGCGAGGGACGGCCGCCGGGCCCACGCACAAGCCCAAGAAGAAAGAGTGCGGCCTGCTCGTACCAAGACCAGAACCCAAAGAGAACGTTTATTGTTCGACAAGACGACACCGAGACGCATACGCACGTGACCCGTCACGTGCGTCCACAGCAACGACATCTAGTTACAATTAATACAACCAAGCGCACACAGTGAGCGGGCGCTCCACTAGAGGGCGCCACTACACCACAACCTCCATCGGCCGCGCCGGCTAGTTTCCCGGCGGTGGCGACATTGGACGGCGCAAAATCCTCCCTGTTCTGTGACGGCGCCGAGGTGATGGAGACTGGCGCTGGCGTAGAGGCGGTGGAGTCAAACTTCTGTCCGAAGCGGGGGAGCCATTGCGTGGACCGGTCGGCTGGTCGTTACGTGTTGACGACAGTGGTGGATACCATCGAGTGCCAGGGTTGAAGTTATTGGGCCGAGGAAACGTGAACGTGGGATCGTCGTTGGGTCCTTGGCGCCGACGGCGACAAAACCGCGAAATATGGCCGACTAGTCCACATCGATAGCACGTGGGTGGTTCGCGACGAGGATACTGCTGACCAGGCGAGAATGGCCTTCTTGGAAAACTCGAGCGATGGTGCTCTTCCGGGTAGTAGGCGCCCTGTGTACGATGGGAATCACGACGAAAATCTTCCTGTTGCTGGTAGTGGGGCGCCATAGTGTACACGCCCCTTCGCTGGTAGTCGTCCACGTCAGCAACGTTGACCGACGGTCGTGAGGAGCCAAAATGTGTTGTTGAATAGCAACAAGTAGGTGAAGCATCGCGGAGGAAGCTTCCGTCGCGAGAGGGTGTCCAGCAACGAGTTACGTCTCCATGCCGCAGGAGCTCCTCGCGAACGATTTGTCGGATAGTCGCAGAAAGGTCGGCAGACGAGCTGGCGTCCACGCTGGCCACCGTTGTGACGTTGGCCAGTCGGCCAAACTTGGGCGTAATCCGACGCGCCTTCAAAGTTTCAAACGTACGGCAGTGGCGAATCACATCGGTGACCGTATTCAAGTTGTCCTTGCCGATAAGGAAATTATATACGTCTTCTGCGATCCCCTTGAGGACATTCCCAACTCTGTCATCTTCTGGCATGCTGGCGTCAACGATCCGGCACAGCTTGAGGATTTCCTCAATGTAAGTTGTACATGTTTCCCCGGGCACTTGCGCTCTCTGGAGAAGCGTCTGCTCGGCCCTCTTCTTCTTCGCTATCGAGTCACCAAATCGCTTCCTAATTTCTTCAACAAACCGTTCCCATGTGGTCAACGCTGCCTCGTGGTTTTCAAACCACGTCATTGCTGTCTCGTCCAAGTAGATTTCGACGTTCGCGCGTCGGGCCACAGCGTCCCAGCGGTTATATTTACTCACTCTTTCATAATGAGCGAGCCATTCATCCACGTCTTCTCCGGCCTTCCCTGAAAATGACCGGGGTTCCCGATGGGGCTGCCAGCTGCCCGTCGGTGGTGTCTGGGAACTGCCTGCAGGCGGAGCCATCGTTTCTTGGATGGGCGGGAGGCCAGCAACGCGACGGCTTCGGCGCAGATCCAGGGACTCTGTTGTCCGCGGCGTCGTACCCCGCACCTCTCACCAAAAACTGTTACGGTGACGCTCAGGCACTGAGGGGTGAGCTGAGGGTTTATTTAAAAAACCTGGGTGAGGACCGTCGCTGAGCGTCGTGTCCGAGCCCTGGATACGCGAACCAGCACCTCGTTCTTCTCTTCGTCGCCCCGCCGTTTTCGCCGGCGGGATTGGCCTGTGACATAGTCAATGCCATCTACTGTGCACAAAATTCAACAAGTTATGTAGCGTTACAATATATATATATATATATATATATATATATATATATATATATATATATATATATATATATATATATATATATATATATATATATATATATATATATAGAAATCAGGTTGGCAGTCGAGAAAACCTCGGAAAGCAAAGGGGAGGATGTGGTAGATCATTGAAACAGATTAAGAATTTGGAAAGAAAGAAAGAAAGTGAAGAAAAAATGCCCGCCAGGTGGGATCCGAACCCACGACGATCCCACCTGGCGGGCATTTTTTCTTCACTTTCTTTCTTTCTTTCCAAATTCTTAATCTGTCTCAATGATCTACCACATCCTCCCCTTTGCTTTCCGAGGTTTTCTCGACTGCCAACCCTTATTTCTGTGTTATTTTCAACGAGCCCCTCATTTCCTATTCTGATTCGCTATATATATATATAAATATATATATATATATACATATATATATATATATATATATATATATATATATATATATATATATATATATATATATATATATATATATATATATATATATATATATATATATATATATATATATATATATATATATCTTATATTGAAACTTTTGAGTCGATATAGACGTTTCGTTCAAGATTTTATTTTGCTTTTGGACGAGCGGCTGAATCGCGGGACAGACAGACCAAAATTTTTGTTTGAGTAGCCCAAGAAAGACTACCGTTCTTAATTAACTCCCCATTCCGACCCTGAGAGAGTGGATGACCAGCGAAGCTTTTCAGCTCACTACATAGCGGCGACGCGAGAATTATAGGAGAAAGGCATGATTGAATCTAATTTCTATGGAGCGTTGACGGCGGTCATTCCTAAGGATTACGCACACATACATGCACACACTTTTATTCCGACTGTATTCTGATCTTGAAAAGGGAGCCTGTTAATAATCCACTCCACATGCGTACGCAGTTACAAGATAACAGCGTGCGACTTCGACGGTCAACGCGTTATAATAGAACACACACCGCTACCTTCGTTTTCAAACACCGTGCGCTTGGTCGCCCTCAGTGATGTTCCGTACAGGGGGAAAATTCCCATTTCTAGGTTCAAAAATTCCCCATTTTTAGCGTTTTTCCCCCGCAGATTTCTGAAGAATTTCCTGCGAAATTCCGTGCGTTCTCTTTCTGCAGCTGATAGATCTTCACGCGGATTACTGTTCGGCTTTGGGCGCCAGCCAGCGCCACATATGTCTACTTTACGTAGCCTTCCGGACCCGAATGTTGTTCAGAATCATAGTTTTAGAGTTAACTGGATTCCACTAGATCTGCGGCTCAACAGAATTGGACTATGCATTTCATGTCTTGCACCGAACAGCATGTTTACTTTACATGCTACATTTCTAAGTTAATTCTGCCCGTATGCATAAGAACAAGACATTGTTGGGTAATTGCGATAACTTTAGCTCAGCACCGGGGCTACTGGCGCCATCTTATGTTGACAGCACGCGGACTAAGGCACACCCAAAATACTTTTTTTTTTTTTGCATACATTCGACCAGGTTGCATGCCGACAGCCGCTGCCGCTTCATGCTTTACTAGCTCTTTCTCATGGAGTATTCTTTCCTCTATGCTCCCTTCTGTTCTGTGAACTGGAATGCAAGCTGTCTTGGATGCTTGGCTTGCGGGAACACGACTGCGGATATATGAACATAAATGCGACGAAGTGTCCAGGGAACATTTTAAAAGAAAACAAATTAATACCTGCTGCGAGGTCCGGTTTACTGACATTATTTTTCCTTTTTTTTACGACTCTGGAAATTCCTTGTATCTACTAAATATTCCCTTTTCCCCATTTGGCCAAAATTAAAGCCGAAAGTTCCCCCGGAATATCACTGACCCGCCTTATCAGGCTCACACTACGTTCATACCTCCAGAGGGACCCATAGCTCCGACGCGATGGGTCATAAGCGCTCGCTTTAGCGATAGGCTTGGTCTTTGTAAGTTAGCTTTCCCACGTCGCGTTTTCCGCGTGGCCGCGGGCGCCGTAAAATCATGGATCCTATCCATATAAGTTTTGCTTGAGCGCCCAATGTGTATCCCAGCAACTAGCCATACTATGTTAGGTTTAGTGTTCATACAGCTCACTCGTATGTCACTCCGGCGTAATCAATCACACCAAGTCTCAACCACCAGTGGCTCATTCACTGTTTTTACGTCAAACACGTCGCCTGAAGTCAGTGTGGTGGCGGAGAAGCCTTACTGTGCCAAAAACTGGGAGAGAGAAGGGAAAGAAAAGATGGGATGTCTTCGTCGGTCCTTTCCAGTCGGATGCGTCGGGATTTTCTGGGAACCATGTCGCAGGGGAAAATTGATCCGTAGAAGTACGAATCGTCTGCCGGTAGCGGAGTGGAAAGGAATCGACCTTGATGTCCAGCTTTCGCCTGTAGCATGGAGGCTGATATAATTGGCAAGCACTCTACAATTATAACGCAGGCAAAGTACAAGTAACGCTACGTGTAAGATCGGCTATACGTTAGCAAGTGTACAAATGAACGCAAGAGAATATACAAGCCTGAGCGATATATAGTCAACTAGCATTCAGTTAGAAAGGAAATGAAACCATATACTATGACTATGTACAACTAATGAAGACTCAACAGAATGCAAGAGTCTGCAACTGGCACCTACATAGGGTGACCAGACGTCCCGTTTTGGCCGGGACAGTCCAGTTTTTGAGGTCCGCGTGTGCCGTCCCGTATTTTTGTCCCAATAAACAGTCATATCCCGTTTCAGCACGACTGCGTAATTTGAAAATTAATGCCAAGCAAGTTGATCAATCCAAAAGTGTGCCGACCCGTATATTTGACAAATATATGACCTGAAGTGCTTGAGAATATTTATCGAGGGAGTGAAATTTAGATCTATTGTTACCGAAGAGCGCTTTGAAGTTTCTGGGCGAAGGCGACTTTGAAGAGGCATTATTTCACCCGTGGACCTTGTCCAACAAATCACTGAAAATGAGCTACAAGATTGGAACTCTTCCGGTATTTCTGTCTTTGATCTTTGAAAGATGGGTGCAAGTCTTCAAAGAGATGACAGTAGAGGCTGTACGCTGCGCTGAGATTTCTCGCGTCGCGGAACTGATCCTGTGTTTTCCTGAAACCACTACGAGCGTTTTTTTTTTTTTTTTTCATTGTGGGCTCGACATGGACGTCAACCTGCTGTCAATATTGCGTGCAATGTATCTTGTGCGGCTGAACTTTCTGCGAAAGTAGGAATAATTTTACAACAGAGTCTTGCAGCACAAAGTTCTTCTTTTAAAAAACCATATTGTCGGCAAAATACGCCCGATCTCAACCTTTCCATCTCCAGCTTTCTCGCTCAAAATTCAGAAATCTCAGAAACTTTGTGGAACCACGGCAGGAAAGTAATATTTCGCATTGAGCAGAGAGTCGGCTTGGACATGAACACTTTGAAAGAACTTTCCAGAACTGTAAATAGTTTTTGCCTTACTCGCTGTTAAAGGTTACCGGCCCTACATTTCAATAGGATAGTTCCCTTGGCCCTGGAACGTAGAAGGGTTAGGCGCAGAACTTCAAACTCCGCACAGTGCACGCTGTCGCCCTCAGTATTAGCAATGCCAAAATTCTTAAATAACGTGAAGCAACTGCAGAGTAATTACTTCTGAAAGAATTGCGATGAGCCGGAAAGCTGCACATGTTCCTAATCTCAGCCTTTTGTCTTTTGGGCGGTCCCCCCGCTGATGCGTCCCGTTTTCGGCCTCCAGGAATATGGTCACCCTATACCTATAGATCAACATTTCAACGTCACCACCTCGCTTCCAGGGACTAGCTTGCGCTGTAGGAAGAGAAGAAAAAGTGTGTATTGAGCGCGATACTCATACTAGGCCGCTGTCGTCTTTCGCCCCGTTGCATCATCTGTCGCCCGAGACGACACCGTGCAGTTGCGCGTAGTGAGATACGAGCGGCTACCGGATAGCGGTTACGCGAGCGACAAGGAAGTATCGCTAGCTTCCGGAGTCGTACACGAGCCGATGTGTTATTTCTGAGTGGGAGGAAAAGGAAGGGAAAAGACGGCAGTGCAGATAAACCACTGGGAAGACCCGGGGAATGAATTGGGGCTAGAATAGAACGACTGCGGCTGGCCTTCTGCGCCAGTGGTGTAGAGATGTTGACGAAGATTCCCTTCCGGAGGCTACCGGAACGCTGGAAATTTCAACACTGCGCCCTCCCGCCACTGCCTATTTACCTGAAAAAAAAAAGAGAGAGAGAGAGAGAGAGAGAGAGAGAGAGAGAAGCTTTATTTTGAAACCTGTGTCCAAAGGGCAGCTCGGCTTCTTGGTTGGATTATAGGGATTATAGTCCACGCTATAGTCCTGGCTGTATATAGTCCTGGCGTGTTTTTAACCTGGTTCACAAGTGTGGACCAATAGAGCTCTTCAAGCTTCTTAGGGGGTGCGACCCATGCCTCCCAGCAAGTAGGGCGCTTTGTGGCAGAAATTGGCTGCAGGGAAGATCTCAGGGTGCTTTGTATGTTTGGGCATGTCCGGAGGGTGTGTTCATTGTTGGGGTATTGGTCGCAGTGTGAGCATTTTGGTGTGCCTGGAAGCCCGTCTATGTAGTGTTGTATGTGTTGTGTTAGTAGCGTGCCCGTTTGTGCACGTCGAATGAAAAAGAGAACGGTAACGCGATTTTGTGCGTGCAAGTCACTTAGGCCGGGTTCAGACTGTTGCCGCAACTGTCGTAATGCCTTTAAAAATGACGTCATTTCACGTCTCAGACAACTGAACTGTGTGACACGCCGTTTTTCTACGTCCATAGATCACGATATGGCTTTTGCGTCGGCCGTCTGAACATAGCCTAAGAACAGATGAGCGTCCGCGCCGCCTCGCCCTCTGTAACCAACAGCACCAGACACCGCTTGAAGGTAAACGTGTATTAAAGCGAAGTTTTTCTATCAGTCTCAACAGAGCCCCTCAATGTCACGAAACTGCGGCCGCAGTTTGATGCAGGGACAAAAGCTGACGCGAGGATCACCGCTGTCAAGGAGGGGGCATGAATTCCGCACCCGCGCCACCCACGCGCAAAGCGCACCGCTGAGGCTGCTGCCCGTTCGAGGCAAGTTGTTAACTGGGCATAGAATAGTGGGCTGTCACTTATATTTAGTTTGACATACAATGAGTTTCACTAAATACAATGGGGTTTCACTTGGAGGCTCACTACACAGGTTCAACTTAACTAGAGGACGACTCAGCGAGAAATGGAACGGAAGATGATAGGTGTAACGTTGAGGGACAAGAAGAGAGTGGAGTGGGGCAGGGAACAAACCCGTGTTAGGGACATATTAGTAGAAATTGAAAAGAAGAAATGGGTGTGGGCAGGGCACGTAATGTGAAGGCAAGAGATAGCCGTTGGTCATTAAGGGCAACGGAATGGATCCCTAAGAGAAGGCAAGCGTGGCAGGGGGCAGCAGAAAGTTAGATGGGCAGATGAGATCAAGAAGTTTGCGGGAATAAATTGGTCGCAGTTAGCACAGGACCGGGATAATTGGAGATCTGTGAGAGAGGCCTTCTCCCTGCAGTAGGCGTAGACATTATGATGATGATAATGATGATGACCATGGGGTCTCTGTCTCTCTGTAGTGTCGGGGGTAATTAATGCATTAGTGCATGCGAGGCGCAGGTCCGTCCCGGTCGGCGGGGTTACGCTAGCTGCGAGGTCAATCGCGGGGCCAGGACCCGCCGCGGTGGCTCAGTGGCTAAGGCGTTGCGCTGCTGAGCACGAGGTCGCGGGTTCGATTCCCGGCCGCGGCGGCCGCTTTTCTGATGGAGGCGAAAAGCAAAAATGCCCGTGTGTACGAGATTTCGGCGCACGTTCAAGATCCCCAGGTGGTCAAAATTAATCCGGAGCCCTCCACTACCGCGCGCCTCATCGCCTGCGTTGCGTAAGTGCGTTAAACCCTACAATCAATCAAATCAATCGTGGGGCCAGGGATGTATAGGGAAGGTGCGCCGCCGCGTCTGGAGAAGTTGCAAAGTCCAAGGTAAGCAGTGAGCTTCCGATTCGTTGTGGGTCTAGAGTGTCGCCACGACGGCGGGGGTAGGTGACGAGGGACTGACAGCTCCTTTTGCGCGCGCCGTGTTGACAAACGCGGGAATTTCGTCGGCGTTTGGCATAATTTCGGCGCGCGTCGTGTGAACGGTATACTTGAGAGAGACCGCCCGAGGGTCGATGGCCAGCGCTCAGAGTTGCTTTTAGTTGGTCGATTTTAATCTGTGTTGGACTTGTGTCTTGATGTTTGTGAGTGAGAGCGTAGATCACGTAATCATTTGTGCACAAAGAAGAAATGTTTCGTTTACGTTTTTCAGAGTGCTGAAATGTGCGCAAACACAATGCGAGGCCTCAATAAATGCGTTTTTGTGTTAATTAAGCGTGCATATTTCTCAGAAACAGCTGAGACAGTAAAGTACAGCAAGGAGGCGTAGAATACTGCATATGCCCATTTAGTATCCCGAGGTTACGGGGCCAATGCACTGGACCAGATTGTTTTAGGGCGCAGCCCTTCGGCGACCGTCTCTAGGCTGAGCCGGTTGTCGGCGTAACCGAGGGAACGATGGCCTGGACGGACGAGTGAAAGAAAAAGCGAACGATGAAAGAAAGCAAAGGAGGAGAGTGTCGCGAAATTGGGAGGAGAGGGCGGTTCGACGTGGCGGTGCGAGCCAGCGCTCTCCGGAAGTGTGCGATGGGGGAAGGGAGGGGGCAGCATGTATGCCCGAACGATGCGCTCGACGGCGCGACGCTGTGGCGAAAACGTGAGGGCGGCGTGCGCGTGACTATGATGTGCGTTCGCTTGAGACGCAGTTCGCGGTCCCTTCCTGAGACGCACTTCGCGCCACCGCCGCAGAGGCTCACCATAGCTGCCGTCTTGAGAGCCCACGAGTGAGTGCTGCCGCAGCGCACTCCTTCTGGGCCAAAATATCGCATCAGGGAGTATCGTACTCACCAGTTCCTTTTTATTTTGGCTTTATTTTTCATCATAGTTTTGGCAAACGAAACGCCGACACCTTTTCTCTCGCTCATCTGTAGCCGGAGTGACATCCCGATGCGCAGCAAGTCCTGGGAGTTTCCGCCCAGTGTCCGTGCACAATATTGTCGCGAAGTCGTATGCTCTTTTCCATTTTTTGCGAGGGAGGCACGTTGCATTCGTTTAAAAACGGCTTATCCGGGAGACGGGCTGTTAAGTTCAAGTACCTCAGTTAATTTATGAATACCGCCAGCAGAAAGGCGGAGGGCCGTGGAAGGCTTTTCCGCCTTTCATCGTTTGTCTGGGAAAGCCCGGTCGCGCGTCTAGCCGAGAAAAATAATCCCAGCCAGGGAAAGGTTATCTATGTCCTTTTGCGGCAAGACGCTCATTTGTAGTGTTTGTTCCAAGCGGCGCCGAGGGTACCTTGTGACGCCAGCGGAAGGTCTCTCTAAGTGTCGAGGGTAATTACCGCATTCGAGAGTGCAAAGCGCGGGTGCACCCTGGTCGGTTACACTCGATGCGGCCGTCATTCGTGGGGCCAGACATGAATAGTGAATGCGCGCCGCGGCGCCTGGAGAAGTAGTACCGTCCAAGGTACGTAGTGAGGTTAAAATTCGTTACGGGTCACCACGACGGCGAATATATGTGACGACGTACTGATAGCTCCTTTTGTGATGCCAGAGCCCATCAATGCTTTTGAGGGACTTTGGTAATGCGCACGCAGTGTAGACAAAGGCGGGAATTTTGTCGACTCTGAGCATAATTTCGGCGCGCGTCGTAGGAACAAATACTTCAGAGAGGCCGCCCGAGGGTCGATTGCCAGCGTTCAGGGTTGCTATCAGCTGGTTATATGAAAAATAGCTGCGGCTCAGCTCAGCTAACCTTGGATATGCAAAGCGAACGCTTGGCTTAGTCTGGTTAAGACTTGGTTTCGCTTGGTTAACCTTAATTAATGTAGCTGTATTGCCGACCACGGCTCAAAGCCGTTCGGTCCCGTGAAACGCTCACAGGAGGAGGCCCGCCGAACGCGGCGTTCATTCACGGCGAACGCGCCGTTCCTCTTCGCCGGGCGCGAGACGAGTCACGTAGCCCGAGACGACCCAGCGGCGCATGCATGGGATGCTGTGGGGGTGGTCGGTTGCCGATCAGCTGATCGGCCTCAACCACGGCGGCGGCCGCCGCTCCTGCTGAGCAGAACGACTGAAAACGGGGATTTGTCCGCATCGCCGAAAGCGGGCGCGGCGAATCACGCGATGCGCTTCGAGGGGGGTGTCGCCGGGGGTGTGTCGTCGGTCAAAAGGTGAAATTGCGCATCCCTCGCGAAACCGCTGGACGAAAGTAGTAAAGCTTTGTTTTAACACTTCTCCTCGCGGGAACCCCTGTGTAGATGCGACGCATAGGGGGTTCCGTTGTTGTTTCCGTTAGGTTGATTCTCTCATCGCGTGAAACGTGCCGTGAACCCCTGCCGCGGCTATGACGCAACACAACCCAACACAATCCACTTTAATCCAATCCAAATCCAAGCCAATCCAATCCAAGCCAATCCAATCCAATCCAATCCAATGCCCCTCGCGAGAGTGTGTTCGCTATCGGAGAGGAGAGCCGCGGCTATGACGCAACGCGCCGCAGCTATGACGCAACACAATCCAACACAATCCACTTTAATCTAATCCAAATCCAATCCAAGCCAATCCAATCGAATCCAATCCAATGCCCCTCGCGAGAGAGTGTTCGCTATCGGAGAGGAGAGGGGGTGAGCGGCGGAGAGCGCAGCTGACGCGGCGAGGAGAATGGGGAGGGGCGGACAACGCCGACGACGACGACGCCGGAGGGACAAGGCGAGTGAATCAGATGCTCTGCATCTAAAAATTGGGCCCATCTCCCCACGAGGGGAAACTCGAGTAAATGCGTCGCGTAGGGGGTGGGTGTATTGCGTTAACGTTAGTGTTTGGGGGGTGGTGGTGGGGTGGTAGTGAATGTGTTAACTATTATTGCTTATTACTATTAATTATTATTATTTCTTTCATATATTAATTATTACTTTCGTGATTTTGCGACTCGAGTCCCCCCTCGTGGAGAGATGGGTTTTTCTTTTTTTTTGTGACGCAAGAAGTGAAGGCAAGGAGTAGGTTGTTGTAAGTCGTTATTTATTTATTTGTTGCTGTTGTCGTTGTATTGGACGCTGAGAACGACGGCTTCGTGGTCGCTAAAGTGTACTCTTAAGGGGTCTTTAAGCAGTGGTCGTGCGTTGCAGCAACTGGTGAAGACAAGATCGATGCAACTGCTGCCGTGTATCAGCAGCTTCTTGGCGTAGTTTGAATGAGTCAAGGATATAAGGCGCGTTCGTACCCTTTGATTCTGTGTCGCTTTTGTGGCGCAGTGGGAAGAGCACCATGTACCTCGCGTTCTGCCCACAGGGTCGTGGGATCGAAACCAGGCGCCGATAACTATTATCTGTTTTATATAGTGTAGGGGGAGGGGTGCGGACCTGTTGTTGAGAGCGAGGAGGGTAGCGTGATGCGGGAGAGGAGTGGGGGAGAGGGCACACCTGCGCGCTGAGCTGTTGCGGACGGACGGCGGACGCTACATGTGAGTTAAAGAAATGCTCTGCATTTAAAAGTGCGATGAACTAATTCCGTGAAACTGCGGACACAACCTGTCGCCGCCGCCGGATTCCGTGGGAGCCTAGCTTCGTCGACGCAGTCCCCGCAGGTCTCGTCTGCCCCCTCCGTGCTCCCAGCGCCGCCGCGCGGTGGCTTCGGCGACATAGCAACTTCTTCCCATAGCGTTGCGGCGGAGTTTCGTGACCAGAACAGCGTTGAAGGATTGAGGAACTCTGATTTCACTGATAGCGTGGTTAGCATTGAAAGCGCGCAGCAGGAAGGGCCAACTTTCTCTGAAGTTGATGGCGATCGTGGGTGAAGTAATAGAAAAAAAAACACGCTTCCCATGGTTGGAATCGAACCTGGGTCTCTCGCGCGTTGTGAAGCCGACGTCTATCCGACTGCGCCATTCCCTCACGGTCGAAGATTGATTGATTGATTGATTGATTGATTGATTGATTGATTGATTGATTGATTGATTGATTGATTGATTGATTGATTGATTGATTGATTGATTGATTGATTGATTGATTGATTGTAAGTTTTAACGCGCCGGCGCAGCGCAGGCGATGGGGCGCGCCGTAGGGGAGGGCTCCGAATTAATTTTGACCACCTGGGAATCTTTAACGTGCGCCAAAATGTCGTACACACGGGCGTTCTTTTTTTTTTGCTTTTCGCCTCCATCAGAAAAGCGGCCGCCGCTGCCAGGAATCGAACCCGCGACCTCGTGCTCACGGTCGAAGCAGTTTGGCTTTGGAGAAAACTGCACGGACGTGCAAAATTACAAAAAAGTAATTCGCCCCTCCGTCCAACGACAACGATAGTTGGACACGAAGCTTCCTTCGTGAGAAATCAAAATGGCGAAGGGTCAAAGTCAAAGCATCTGCGAGTGAGAGTCCAAACTCAGACAACAAACAGGGAATTCATCACGAGAAAGCTTCACGTTCGACCATCGACGTCGTTAGACGGAGGGATGCATGATTTTTTAAAACCTTTCTCTCGCGCGTTTTCCCAAGTAACCAGACCAAGCAGCGACGCTCTACGGTTTGTCGCATTCGTGCAACATGTCTGCAGAGAGGCATCGAATCGCGAGCACGCCGACCTCCAAGCAAGTGGAGACGACCTCAAGAAACGGCACCAGTTTGTAGTATGCACGACACCAATCCCGTCCGTTGGCGCAGGCATAGCAATAAAAAACTGTGGTTGATTCCTTTGTCATAGGAACCGGTAAAACAGGAAAGTGAAATGTGCAGCGAAATCTGCAACTAAGCATAATTAGCGGGTCGGCGGCTGTCTTGTGGGTGTGCTTGACGAGCGACGTCCTGCTGGCGGGTCGCTTCGGCAAAGGTATACTGGTGTCATTTCCGTGACGGATATGACGTCAGTGAAATCTTGGAGTGTCGCGGCATAAAACACTTTCGTGTTAAAGTATAAAACCCGAAAACGAACAACCCTAAGTATAATCAGAGTCCTTCAATGCTTTGGTTGCTTTCCCGGAAGCAACCAAAGCATTGAAGGTCATATGTCAAAGGTTGCTTTCCCGCAAGAAGACCCTGTGTGCAGCGGTGCACCCTTTACAGGCCGCTTGCTTCGTTGTACTGGCGTCACTTCCGTGACGGGTATGACGTCAGCGAAATCTTCGTGTATCCGAGAATGAAGCACTTTCTTATTAAAAATTGTCGTGGTTGCACACGGCTGAACCAAATTTGTCTCGCTTTTCGCGCCGAGAGCGCGCGCAGTGAACGCGCACACAATTGCAACGCAAGACAAAACACAAACACTGCTTGGCGCTGTAGGCGCGAACACGCAGTGAACTTGTATGAAGCCACTCCTCCTTCTATCACTTTGTTAACCTTTCCCCGTATCGCCCTCTTCTCAATCCCCCTTGAAGTGAACGAGCGATTAGAGGCTTTTACTGCGCAACCGCACGATGCGCTGGCCTTGTCACTGCTGAGATTCAAGGACAGATTGACTGATGCTACGAGTCGTTTCCTGGGTTTGTGCCTGTAGTAACGAGGCTTTCGCTTTCGAGTGCGAAATAGCCGCGTGTGATGACCGGTGCATGCTTTGCTTCGCTGGTAATTGTTTACGCGGTGGGGCCGTTTGCGCGTGCGTTGAAGATTGTTTCCCTGCTTCGCAAAAGTGTGTTCCCTAAAAAGATGTTAGTTTGCGATTACAGGCGGTGCTTCACCACACCCTTTGCAAGTGTGCGGATGTGCATTTTTAACACGCACACACGCACGCACGCACACACACACACACACACACACACACACACACACACACACACACACACACACACACACACACACACACACACACACACACACACACACACACACACAAACAGTTGACAGTAGCTTTCCCGCAAGACTAGTACGCTTGGGGCAGTGTATGCTTTACAGGGGAAAAGCAAGAAATAGTTCACGACCACGTTTCACCGCATGGTATATGCACTGGCGGTTGTGCACGTCAGAAAGAAAAACAACGAAGCAATAGTAGGTGTGGTTTGCATCGGCACTCATCGGCGTGCTCGCGATTCTCCTCTTTATCGGCAACCTTCCGAGAGCGCGCCAGAAACGAACGTATTCAAATGGCCGCCGGGGTACACGCGCTGCCTCCGTCGGACATGGTGGCCCAGGCGGCAGCGGACGACGCCCGCCTGCTCATCCAGCGACACCTTCGGACTAGGCATCCAGACCCGCGGCTGCGTGTCTGAGGGGGCCCGCCGCCTGTGTGGGCATCACGCCTGCCTCGCCGACTGCGCTCGGCCGTCCTGCGCCTCCGCGTGGGGGACGCGTGGACGGCAGAGCGGAAGCCCCGCCTGCACTCGCTGCCGAGAGCTCGTGCAGTCCCTGCCGCACGTACTCTACGAGTGCCCCAAGTTTGCGTCAGGGTGAGCGGAGCTGCTGTCCGTGCTACGAGGAGTGCGGCCACTCGAAGAACTTCTTTGACCCCCAGACAAAGCCAGGGAGTGGGACCAAGTGCTTGAGGTCCTGGGTGCATGCCTGGGTGCCTCGTGGCTCCGCAGCGCACTCCGCTACAACACCATGTAACCGCCCACGTTGCAGTGGTGTGCTGCTGCTGGTGCAGCTTTTCTCTGTGTGTGCGTGTGTAGGTGTCTTTTTTGCTACACCATCGTGTTCTGTAGCTTGATGTTTATTGTATATGTGTAGTGATTATATGTATTCGTCCTTTGCACAACTGTTTAACTCACATGTGTGTTTATATGTATTCTTACATTTTTGCTCAATTGTTTAACTCCTCAATTTTTTTTCACCTAAACGTGTGTTCCTTGTTAATCTTGGCTATGTGTTATATACGATTTATGTATACCATCTACCCTATCTCCCTATTCATATGTACTCTTTCTTCCCTATCCCACCTTCCCTACACCAGCAGGAGTTCCGGTGTCCGTCCCTAGGCGAGACAATTTACGCCTGCTGGTGGACCTTCCACTATTTCTAAAGAACAATACATACATACATACATATATTTATTCATACATGCATGCATGCATACATACGTACAAGCACACATACATGCAGATACATACATACGTACATGCATACATACGTACATGCATGCATACTTACATACATACATACATACATACGTACATGCATGCATGCATACATACATACATACATACATACATACATACATACATACATACATACATACATACATACATACATACATACATACATACATACATACATACATACATACATACATACGTGCATGCATACATACATACATACATACGTGCATACATACATACGTGCATACATACATACATACATACATACATACATACATACATACATACATACATACATACATACATACATACATACATACGTGCATGCATACATACATACATACATACGTGCATACATACATACGTGCATACATACATACGTGCATACATACATACATACATACATACATACATACATACATACATACATACATACATACATACATACGTGCATACATACATACGTGCATACATACATACATACATACATACATACATACATACATACATACATACATACATACATACATACATACATACATACATACATACATACATACATACATACATACATACATACATACATACATACATACATACATACATACATACATACATACATACATACGTGTGCTACCTCTTCCTGTGCTTATAGGGGGGAAAGATGTTTTCTTTCGGTTTCACGTCGGAGTGCTGCCTGTTATGGCGCGGCAGGAGTCTTGGGGCTCCTTTAAGCCCTACGGCGCGGGATGCAGACATCTGAGCACGCCTTCCTGGCACGCAACACGCAGTTCACTACTTCTGGGACGAAACACAGGCTTTCCTTGGCACGCATTGGCAGATAACCTGGTCGAGCCTCAGTTACATAAGTGCGGAAGCGGAATGTCCACTCCTTCGCGACTGCGTTGCCGTCCTGGGCCTGCACTCCTCTGGAGGGCACGCGTGGACGCGGTTGAGTGCGTTGCGAGCCCAAAACCCGCCTGGCGTCACTTTGTTCACCCGACTCGGACCAAACACTGTGCGAGGAAATGGCGCAAAGTGGCCAGGCGACGAGAGGAAGCCATCTGCCGGGCCAAACACGTGTTTGTCTTGCTCACTCATCCCGTGTAGCGTATAAACGTTGAGGGCATTCACGCCAAATAATGCATGCGCAGTATTTACTATTTCGATCTTTTAAGTGCAGAGCACTTTCTGGGCTCGCCTTGTCGTCTTAGCTCGCTAACTGTCCCTGCGAGCTGTCGGAATCAGGCGGCGCAGCGAGATAACTGACCCAAGTAAAGCCCTAGCTGAGGCATCGAAAACCGCGCGGTTTAAATAATCATAACTGTTCAAACCTCGTGAACCGGTGGCGCTTGTCATACACATTCCCGTTGTTTAGCGCGAAGAAAACTGCAGGTACATTTCAGGCAATATCTGTGCATTTAACTGGCAGCCCCCGCGTTCATTTAGTTATACGCAGTCTAAAAAAACGAGAAGGAAAGATGGCCTGCGTGCAAAGATCATTTTCATTTTCCCATCTAATTTTCCTATTTTCGTTTTTGCATTTATATGTACCGGTGCGGAGTGCGAGCAGCGTAGTCGGAAAAAAAAAGATCGAAATGATAACAGAAGGAAAAATGCACCGCTCAGAAAGTTTTGGGGAGTGTGTTCTGCAGTTGGTCACTTTGAAATCGGCTTCAAAGTGGTCCGGCGAATGAATCAATGACCCCTCACGATTAAACTAATTAAGGTAAATGCACTTGACATCGCAAACAATTTCGATGTTCCCCGCTCCAGTTTTAAGGCCAGCACGAGCTGGATAAGCAAGTTTATGAAGCCCAAGGGACATTTGCATCCACCGTTGCCTTCATCAAAAAAATTTTCTGCCAGGTACATATTACACCTGCGTTATACATTGTACACCAACGCGGTAAAAAGGCGTCAAATTATATTTTCGAATTTTCCTACGTAAACTTACCTGCGCATAACAATCGGAGGCGCGTTAGTACTTTGCAAATACCGTAAGCCGGTGATTAATATCGCAGGAGTCGGTCATTGAGACAGGGTTATATATTAACGCTATGGCCGCCCTTTTCGCCATGACGGGATGGAGATAATAATGAAAACATTACTTACTAGAATCTAAAATTGGTGGTAGGTCCCCCATTCAGAGAGTCCGCTGGGTTTTGCTGCCGCTATATTGCCCTTTCCGTCAGCTCCTGCTGAACTTTCGCGTCTCCGCTGGACAGCATTTTCTCCCACCGCTCAGTCGTCGGGTCTTTGGTCTCAGGTATGTCCGTACTGTTTTCTCAAGCCCACACGATATGCCGCGGTGTACGCATGGGGCTTGTAGACGTCCGGGAATAGTGCGTGCGGTCTTTTGGGACCTGAGGACGTGTTTGTGTGTAATCTTCCGAGTTGTCTCTTGCTCCTCGCCAATCCCGCTATCCACTACATCCCGCCAATACTCCTAGTTATGGTTAGGGAATCGGGAAAGGGACTTTTGAGTGTTCGCACGGACTCGGACTATGTCGGACGGAGTGGGGGAATCGGGAAAGGGACTTTTGAGTGTTCGCACGGACTCGGACTATGTCGGACGGAGTGGGAAGTCGTTTTTGGGGGGCCCGTGCTCCAGCAGAGCTGTGTTCGTCTCTCTATAACCTAAACTCGACGAGCGCCACATATAAGTCACTCAGAACCATTTACCCTGTGTGTATATATATGGCGTTCGTCAAAATACCAAACCAAACGTGAAGTATATAAGTGCTTTATTTGTACAGTGCCCCATTCAGTCTTCATTACCTTCATCGTCCACCGCCGGCAATTCTTCGTCGAGCGCTCCTTCGCCGTTGAAGACCTGCACTGCTACTACTTCTTCTGGGATATTACATTCTCGCCTGGCAGCGCGCCGCCCTTCCTGATAAGCGGCCTTTTCTTCGGGCGTCTGCATAGTATGTATGCACTCCACATGGGCTCCGTCTTTTCCAACCGTTTGTGGCGTAATTTCTACGTGTATCCCAGTGAAAATCACCACGACGTGTATCTAGAGGTCTCCGCTACTACGGGACACCTTTCTTCAGAAGATCGGGCCAGCGGCTGGCTCGCACAAGCCGCTCTTCTCATCCAAGGCGGGGCCGCCCCGCTAACCCTACTCAAGGCTTCGCCTCACCGCGGCGGAACGGCAGCGGCGGCCTAGTCCCAGCCGGCTGGCACCCCCCCCCCCCCCCCCCCCACCCCCACCTCCGCGCCCCCGGGCGCCGCCCAGACTCGCGGGTACCTTCCCCCGAGGACCACAGTCACAGCATGGAAGGTATCGAAGTGGAAGGTGAGCCCATCTCACCTCAAGAAATCACGAAGGAGGCCGGGTGGCTCGAGAGTCATCGCCGACGTGGCGCACGAGCCCTCACAGAGCTAAGCGCAACCTCGGAGCTCCAGCGCGAGCAAGATGACGCCGGCTCCCGCTCTGGGAACAGGATTTCACGTGCTCAGCAGCAGCTGCGCCGGCAGAAGCGGATGCCACGGCAGCCGCCCCTGCCCAAGGAACACATCAAGGTTGTGCTCCGACCGCGAACGGGGCTAGACGTTACCAAGGTTAGCAACGCGGGGTTACGTGACGGAGTGCTCCGCGCGACAGGCCTCAGCTACGAGGAGGCATCGGAGGATCTTCTTCGCATCAACTCTATAAGAAACATCATCGTCGCCAGCACTCCCAGCGTACAGCGAGCAGAGAAATACATTGCCGTGCGAGAACTTCGACTCGGAGAGAAGAAGTACGAAGTCACCGCGTACGCAGCACCCCCTGAAGACACCGTAAAAGGGATTATTCCTAATATCCCGGATTACGACAGTGCAGAAGATATTACTAGAAGCCTCGTATGCCAGAAAAATCCCACCATCCTTCAAGCAAGGAGGATGGGCCGAACCAACTCGGCCATCATTATTTTTGAAGGCAACACGGTACCATACTACATTTACTACCGCGGAGCCGAATACAGGTGCTTCTTACACAAGAAGAGACACGAAGTATGTGATGCTTGCGGCAGGCTTGGACACTGCGCCGATGTCTGCCCGGCCCCAGAAAACAAGATTTGCAAGAGCTGCGGCACCAAGGCTCCAACCGAAGATCACGATTGTGAACTAAAGTGCGCGCTCTGCGGCCGCGATCACTGGACCGGCGACAAAAAGTGCCCACTTCGTTTCTGCGCCCCCTACCTTCTCAAGAAGCGTAAATGGGAGAAGAGACAACGACAAGAAAACTACAGAAGACAGGAAGACGACTTACGTAACACTATACTGAAGTCACCCAGCTTCAAGCAAGACTGCAACACCAACACGCGTGATCGCTCGAGCTCCTTCCCACGCCTCTCTTGTCAAGACCGACAAAGCAGAAGCTACACCTTAGCAGCCGACCACTCTACCGGAAGCCAACGTCGGTCGAGATCAAAGTCGCGGCGCCGCAGCCCCAGCACTCAGGGTGCAAGACGCAAGTCCAGATCCAAGTCCCGAAATGGAAGGCATTCACAAGGTAGCGATCAACTTAAAACAATGTGAGCTGGGCTAGTGCAGTCTCCCACAGCAAAGCTCTGACGAATAACATAGAAACGGAGGACAGAATTAGCCCAGGGAGGTCAGAACAGGAATCCGAAATTGTAAAAATCAAACAGATGCTGGAACTCGTTCTTGCAGAAAACAAATTGCTGAAATCAGAGTTATCCAAGCTCAAAGGTGCGAGCGATGGCACGACACCATCCTCGTCCAAATCAGTCGCTCCCTCTTGCAACTCTGGGAAGGTAGCAGGCAAAACTGGACCCCCCAAGAAGCCATTGGAGGCAACAGAAGCACCGCAAATTCCGATCCTTGATAATTCGTCTAGCGATGAGATGGAAGAATCGAAGTCAGATTCTCCTCCATCGAAACGCAGAGCGAAGGAATTAGCTTCAGATCAAAGCCATGCCCCGTCGGGTGGAAATAAATACGTTAATGAAGGAACGCTCCTCCAATTCGGTGAAAAGCTTACCCAGACAATTAGCGCCACGCTTGGCGCCAAGTTCGACGCCCTTGCCGCGAGTATTGGAACTCAAATCGCAGCGCTGAACGCCAGAGTAACAGCTCTAGAAGCCGCCATCCCGCGCCTTGGAGCTGGGCGGGAAGGGTGCGCGGGTCCCATTAAAGCCACCAAACCATATTCCCGACCCACATTGGTGGAAGGCACAAGAACTTCTCTTGAGTGTGCATCGCCCATAGAGTATGCATCAGGGAAAGAGTAACGCGCTGGTCTTGTGGCAGTGGAACTGTCGGAGGTTCCAAAAAAAACGAGGTAACTTAGAACAATTTATTAAAACTACAGGTTCGGATGAAGCGCCGGACGTCATCTGTCTCCAGGAGACTGGCGTTCAAACAAAACTCTCAAACTATAAATCATTTTGCGACTTGGAAGAGGGCGCGTCGGGTGAATATCCAAAAAAGAAACCAATAGTAGCCACTCTTGTGAGGCGGAACCTTCCGGCCGTTCGTCGCGACATCGGAGAGGACACGACGTCTGCGAACCACGTCCTTGTAGAATTAATCCCAGATAGAAAACACAGGGGAAGCAGCATTTTTGTACGAAACGTTTACAGCTCCCCCCGAAGCAACTACAGATTCGCTAAGCTTTTTCGTAAAGTGTTAGACTTAGCTCGAGGGAGCACGATAATTATAGTACGAGATTTTAACGCCCACCACACGGAGTGGGGATACAAGCGGGCCATGATTAATAGGAACCTGTGGCTCGACGCGCACCAGGAGGGTTTTTCCCTGGTGACAGACTCGGCGCACCCCACACGAATGGGAAATAGTGTTAGCGATGACACGACTCCGGACCTTACGTTCACCAAAAACACACGCAAAGAAGCCACGTGGCTAAACACACACGAAAATTTAGGTAGTGAGCATTATATCATCACTATCACAGTGGAGACTAGGATCGCCAAGCACTATGGGAAACAACTTAGGATTGTTGACTGGGATACCTTTCGCAAGATCAGGGACGCCGAGCGTGTCTATGATATAAACGATGCCCCTCTTACAAGCGACATAGACGATATTCAAGAATGGGCAGAGCAACTGCACAGAGATACTAAGCAAGCCACCAAGGATATCCCGGTAGAGGCGGATCTTTACCAGGCTGATGCTAAACTCCTACACATGTGGGAGGCCAAACAAGGCTTACAAAAGAGACTCCGAAAACAAAAATTAAATCGTAACTTACGACGACGTCTTGCTGCCCTCAATAGGGACATTGAAAACTACGCCAATCAACTGATGCGGCAAAACTGGTACAGTACATGCGACAGCATGGAATCCCAGATTGGTCTTGCGAAAACTTGGAATCTTCTCCGCTGCCTCATTGACCCGGAAAGTAGCAAGACCACGCAAAGGCACAACTTGAGTATTCTGCTTTACAGATTTGAAGGTTCCGACAAAGAGCTAATTGAAACAATTCGACAGAAGTACATAGGGGTCTGCTCCGCAGAAGTGCTCCCGCCATATTCAGGGACCGGGAACGAAACCATGGACCGCCCCCTCACGGTGCACGAAGTACGAGGTGCCATTCACAACCTGCGAACCCGCTCCGCCCCGGGTCCAGACGGCATTGCAAATAAAATGCTACGGAATCTGGACAACAATTCTGACGAGGCCTTAACCCGATACATGAACGTGTGCTGGGAACGGGGTCAAATCCCGGGCCAGTGGAAAACCGCGAAGGTAGTCATGATTCCCAAATCAGGCAAAAAGCTCCAGATAGAAAACTTAAGACCTATATCTCTTACATCATGTGCCGGGAAACTTATGGAACACGTGATCCTCAACAGAATTAACAAATACATGGAGGAAAACGGCCTATTTCCACACACAATGATCGGTTTTCGGCCGAAACTCTGAACACAAGATGCGATGATTCGACTTAAACATGACATCATAGACGGAGCGCATTGCTCACCACTAGACACCAGGGCTATACTGGGAATTGATCTCACGAAAGCATTTGACTGCGTAAGACACACGGCCATCCTCAAAAACCTAACCAAACTGGGTCTAGGCCGAAGGACGTACGATTACGTTAGCAGCTTTCTTTCGGACCGCACGGCTACGCTCAGCGTAGGGGGTATTCAATCGGATACGCTGGAACTGGGGAGCAGGGGGACGCCGCACGGCTCTGTCCTCTCTCCGTTCCTGTTCAACGTAGCCATGATTGGCCTCCCCGAACTCCTGGATAACATTCACGGCTTGCAATACAGCCTGTATGCAGATGACGTCACGCTGTGGGTTCCGGGTGGCAGTGACGGACAGATACAAGACACACTACAAAGGGCAATAGAGGTCATAGAAACTTACGTGATCCCTCATGGCCTGAACTGCTCTCCAGAGAAATCAGCGCTTCTACTCTATGGCCCGACTAGCAGGGGACGCCGGACAGATACCTCCGGACATTCAGCTCTTTACATGCGGAGGCCAACGCATCCCGACAGTTTCAAGTATCCGAGTCCTGGGCCTCCGCATCCAGGCCAACGGACACAATTCAGAGACCATACTCGCTCTCGAAAAGAGCGTACACCAAACAACTCGCCTGATCTCACGAATAGCCAATCGACACCACGGGATGAAAGAACACAACCTCGTGAGATTGGTACAAGCCTTCGTCATTAGTAGAGTAACATATGTCGCCCCATTCCTGCACCTAAAACGCGATGAAGAAGCCAAGCTAAATGCCATGATACGGCGGGCTTATAAACAGGCCATAGGGATCCCGTTAACAGCCCCAACCGCACGGTTCGAGGCACTCGGGCTTCACAATACCCTCAGCGAGATTATCGAAGCTCAAAGGCTGTCACAGCGGGAGCGACTTATCCAGAGTCTGACCGGCAGACATATCCTCAAATCACTTGGCATTTTTCCCGCAGGGATACCCCAAGCCAAAATAGACCTACCAGCGGAAATAGGGGATCGCATGCACATACCACCGCTACCGAAAAACATGCACCCCGTACATAACCAAGAGCGGCGACAGGCCAGGGCCAAAGCCCTACACAAAAGATATGAAAAATCAGAGGACGTGGTATACGTAGACGCCGCTGATTACATTGCTCGCGACGCCATGGCCCTCGCAGTGGTCAATTTCCGTGGGGATTCAATTGCCTCATGCTCGGTCCGCACGACGGACACAGAGGTGGGTGAAGAGGCGGCCATCGCCCTGGCGATGACAGCTTCTCCAAAAATTAAATTCATTGTTAGCGACTCTAAGTCGGCTAT
The DNA here is from genome assembly GCF_048455015.1 of Haemaphysalis longicornis. Classification (NCBI taxonomy): domain Eukaryota; kingdom Metazoa; phylum Arthropoda; class Arachnida; order Ixodida; family Ixodidae; genus Haemaphysalis; species Haemaphysalis longicornis. The sequence goes on from NW_027526204.1 coordinate 43,572,174, forward strand.
TTTAAATTATTCGAGAGGGCGAATTTCACCCGAGGCGTCCCAAATCCTAAAATCTCGATCCCATGACGAGCGGAACGGGAAGATATACTTGATATGGGCACCCCCCCCCCCCCCCCCCCCCCCGCTCATCCATCCCTCAGTAAAAGGCAATCTGTGGTTTGGCGGCTTCTTCAGACGAACTCGTACCCGAACCCCGTCGCGTACAGTCATTGTTATCCTGGACAGTTTTCAGATAAATGTCGGAGATGCAAGGAACGGGCCGATCTTGCACATATATTATGGGCATGTCCTCAGGCGACTCCTAATGAGCAGTGGGAGACCGTGCTGCTCAGCTCAGACCCGGCGAATCAAGTCTGGGCCGTCCAGTTAGCCGAAGACGCTGCTAGGACCCAAGGGCTCCTGGCCGACGCCTAGGGTGGAGGTCTAGCTCTCCTCCACAAACTGGACGAATAAAAGTTATTTCTCTCTCTCTCTCTCTTCGGGCGTCTGGATGCGCGACACAGGGTCGGAGAGTTCTGCCGCTGCGCCGCCGCGGTAGACGAGCTTTATGAGTGCAGGGGGTGGTTCCCTCGGAACGTGGAAAATGACGCCAGGACCAGACAGTCATTTTGTCGGCGACGCTGTTTTAAGTGCGAATGCACTTTATAAGCGACCCCAAACCATCCACCGCCGGCGGCGGCGGCGGCGGCGGCGTCCGCAGTGCTCCTCTATATTTAAAAAAGAAACAGCATCCGGCGCCAGGTTTCGATCCGAGGACTTTGCGGGCCGCAGCCCGACGCTCTACCGAATAAGCCACGGACGCGACGCTGATATCGGTGTCAGTAACGCGCCTTATATCTTTAACGCATTCAAACTACGTCGTCAGCGGCGTGCGTTGGCGACTCAGCGGCGTTATAGCGGCTTGATAACTGCGTGGTGTACACGTGATACTACAAACCCGATGGAAGAGATGGAAGAGAAGGCGGCGAGGCGGTGGGCTGCGGGGGCCGAGCGCAAGCGCCGCAAGCGGGCCGACAACCGTGCATTCGCACTTTCACATTCTCCCCCTCGGGGAAATGCGGGGGATTTTTTTTTTTTTTTTGAGGCCTGCGCACTTCCGGCTTGGCCTACAAGAGTTAGACGAACACTACATATCACTCAGCAAAGCCACGTTTTAACAGCAGAGCTGTTTAAGCTCTTGGTTGCGCCGTCCATAAACGAAAAAAAAAAATACCAAGAAAATACGTAGCGCACGTGAGCGTGCGTCTCGTGAGGAGCGCCCGACGTCGTCCGGGCTTGCGCGGGGGCTGCGCCACGTGAGGGGCTCGCACAAAGAAAAAAAAAAAAAATACCGAGCGTACGTACCAGTCAGCGTTGAGAAAAAAATTCCCGCGCCTTCCCGTGAGGGGAACACGAGTAAATGCAGAGCATTGGGGCCTCAGTTCGGCGGCGTATGCGCGCCGCTTCGCGGCCGTCTTCTGCTGTCGATGGCGTTGCCTCTCGTGCACGAAGTGCGGCGTCGGCGGCACGCTTCAATCGCTTGCGTTCGGCGTCGTACACGCGCCGTTTCGCGGCCCTGTCTTCCGCATTTGACGACGACGACGGTTCCGTTGTGCAGGAGGTAACGGGGTCTTCAACGTGTGCTGGGACGCTGATGTTGGCGCGTGCCTCAGTACTGGTTGAAGGCAGTGTTGCTTCCATCGCTTCTTCCGTGATGCTGGAGTAGCAGACACGAGTAAACGTGGGAGCGGGCGTCAACCAAGGAAGGAAGGAGCAACGCAGTGACAAGCAGCGCGCGGCCTTCCACGCCCCACCGCGCTGCTATCACGCACCTGTTACGCCGAGATCGCGACGGAGCGAACGGGCTGACTACGACGCATGCGCGCGCCAGCTGCTGTTGAGAGAGAGGAGGGAAGGATAGGCGCACCTCCTGCGGACGCGAAACTGTTGACACCGTCCGACGCAGGAACAGGCGAGGCTAAGAAATGCTCTGCATCTAAAACCCGGGCCATCTCCACTAACGTGAAACTTGGGGAGGGGAGAAGCATGCAGTGTATAAGAGTATTCTTGGCGCTTAGGTGTTTTTGCTCACGGAGATGAAACCGTTGGCGGATAGAGGTATACAGCTTTGCTGAAGTCTCGTGTCTTTGAAGCACGAAGCGTTCTAGCGCGAAGCGATGGAAAACGAGTGCCCCCGTGCTTTAGTACCGTGCGTACGAGAGACGCCGACAGCCCGAGCCCCTAAGGAGCTTCGCCCCTAAAATTTAATGTCGCAGCTTACGTCCCGAGGGAGGCTGAAAAGCTTTATGACGGAGGCGTTCCGGTGTCCGCCCCTAGGCGAGACAATTTACGCCTGTTGGTAGATTTTCCTTTCTTTCTATTGTACAATACATACATACACACATACGCATACATACATACATAGCGAAAACACCTTTCTTTCTTACTGTCACAAAATTATTTTGTCACATTTAGAGGTAAAGCTTATTCCTTGAATTCTTCGTGACCCAGAAGGCTTCGGATTGGCCTAGAAAATTTCGACAAAGGGTGTACGTTTACCTTCTGCGCGTAGCATACGTTTTTAACGTCGGCTTTTTTGCACAACGGGACAGCTGTGCGGGAAAGCCAGACACACAAAAGACAAGCACGGTTTCGGGGACTTCCAGGTGCAAGAGGGCATTGATTGGCAATGCGACACACATCAGCATAAAGGCAAGACACAGAGGGCGGACATTGAATGGGTGAACTCGAGAAATTGGCTGCGAGTGCAAATTGTTTGGCATTACGACACGGATCACCCACTCCGCCATCAATTTCGCAAGATCAAAAGGGGTCCCCGGAGAACCATACTACAGCAAATGCAATAAACATTGGTAGGCATTCACGAGTTGAGAGAGCGAGAGAGAGAGAGAGAGAGAGAGAGAGAGAGAGAGAGAGAGAGAGAGAGAGAGAGAGAGAGAGAGAGAGAGAGAGAGAGAGAGAGAGAGAAGTACTGTGACCACCGGTTGAAGGCTGGTGGAGACTCGGATGGCTTTCTTGACCAGGGCGGCTTGTGTAGACCTACCCGTCATCTCTTTCCTATGCTCGCTGCTCTTTATAAGAGGAAAACGGTCTTCGGGCACTTGAACTGACTTAGTGAGGCGCGTTCCCCGCAAATGAAGCATGCTCACAAAGGGAGTTTTGATGGGTGGATGTGATGGAACAATTTTTATGCTTCTGCGGTTTTAGTGGGTTGGACTTCATGCAAGGCGCTGTTTTTCCTGCTTTTTTCTTTCTCTCTTTTGTTCTCCTTCGGCGCAATGGATTTTGCTTCGACTGCCCAGCCCTGCACACAAGCTTGCCTGGCCTAAAGCGGGATGGATATTTCACTGCAGATAAGCTTGAATAAATCGCATTATTTTAACAGCGGAGTTGTTATAAGTGCTGGCCCTGACGACGGACTCTGCTGGTGTCTTGCCACGCTGTCTATGAAGCGGGTTTCCCCGCCGCACAAAAGCCCAGTATAGCAAAAAATACTCTTATGAGTATTTTTTGCTATACTGGGAAAAAAGATCTAGGCCTCATTTTTTTTTAATAAGACGGCTTATTGCCTCTGTAAAATGATTTCCCAAACACAAATTAATTTGTGTTAAGGCCGACTTCACGGGGATCGGTGTGTAAGCTTCGGTGTCCCTGCAAGCTTACTCTTCCACAATTGTATTTTGCACAGATTACAGAAAACGGCTCTAACTCTTGTCATGGTAAGTATCCCGAAACGAATTATATGACAAATAGCCGCTGACCATTACGCCGAGTTTCAGTTACTCGTCATATAATTACCACCGGACGGCCGGCCACCGTAGGTCCGTATGACGTCCGTTTTAGTGCCGATGGACGTACCATGTACGTCCCTGGGACGTCCAGATTTAACACTTCCGTACGTCCAATCGGACGTCCGAAATCAGATGTATTTTGGATGTTTCAGTAAACATTTCCAGAATCGCATAACGAGAAGTTTCTAGAATCAATAATGCAGAGCACGAGGCCAACACACTACAGGCATACATGAACACAGTGAACTTGCTTCACGTGATTCTTGAGCGGTTCTCCAGTCTTATATATCCTTATCCAAACAGATAACCGTTGGAGACGGTGAGCTGCTTCAAAAAAGTAAAAAAATAGTCTTAATTTTAGAAATATGCAGAAGAAACTTAATATACAAGTCAGGGTGTTGACGTACAGAATATCTTCAATATAAAAAAGTAGCTTTTTCGTTTTTGCTTTTATATTCAATTTAAGCCGGTATTTGATGCTTCGTAGTAACCTTGTACGCCCAATGGCGGATGTCATTCGGACTTGTACATCCGTGTCTGGATGTCCGCTGAACGTCCGAAACTACATCCAAACATGGGCGCACAGTGGCCGTCCAAGCTGGGAATCGGATGTTGGGCTGTATTTCGGACGTCCGACGGACGTCCGTGGTTGCTGGGGCAGTGAAGTTGTAAACGTTACAGATTTAGCCTGCTGCCAATACGTGGCTATCTACGGAAGGGTGTGGTTACAGAAAACGGCTGCTAACCGTTGTTATACCGGAACTATCCGGAAAGAAGCCATATGGCAATTAGCCGCTAAGACGACTTTAAAAAAATGCCGAATTTGCTCCCAGCCGATCGCGTCACCAAGCGCTCAAGGCCATGTGACGTCATCTCGCTCCGCGCCTGCCGAGGGGTCACGTGACCTGCGCTAACCCTTTTCCTCGCCGCCTGCTACCTTCGGCGTTTGGAGAGGATAGCCGCGTCTTCTGGCTTCGCTGTTAACTGAAGTCGGGCGAATTGGGTTCGCACTTAAAGGGACCATGCAGAAGCTTGCTATATTGGAAAACTTGTATTTTATAGTTCCAGCGCTTGTCCGGCAGCAAAGGATGTTTAATTCACTGAGAAATTAAGAAAGTTCAAATGTTGATTCTCCCGCCAAATCGTGTTTCGTGACGTATGCGATGACGTAACAAGGACAGACCTTTACGCGAACGTTAGTGTACTGTTTACTCTGCAATTCTAGATGGCGCCACCATACTGCACATGACCGCTGTCTGCCTTTGCTTTGTTTTAAATGCGAATGCATTTCTTAGTCGAGCCATGTCAGGCGCCGTGCGGCGTCCACGCGCCCGCAGGTGTTATCTCTCCGCTCTCACCCCCTCTCCCCTAGCAACCGGAGCAGGTGGTGCGGGCGGATCAGCGAGCGGCGAGTGAGTGGAGAGGAGGAGCGCGCTCGGGCGTGTGAGGGCGCTCGCATCGCGGGAGCTCGCCGGAGCTCCCGCGTGGTGTTAAATGGTTACGCTACAAATCACCGTCACCTCATTAATTATAAATTCCGCGCACTCTCGCGCAAAAGAAATGCATTCGCATTTCCTCACGATTCCCTTCGGAGAGGTGGGGTGAATTTTTTGACCGTACTTGCACCTGGCTTGTTTTTGTTACGGTATGTAGTAACCGCTTCGTGAAACGGGGTATCTCAACAGGGTCACGCAAGACAGTGTCGCTTACGCCAATCAGCCAGTGTCGTGTGGGACAAACCCAAAATGCCAGACCGCAGTGCAGCTATAACAAGCCTAGTGCGCCCAGTACCAAAAGCAGACGTACTGGTATTTACCGTAAAGTTTCAAGAGAACGCCCTCCCCCGAAACATCACCCACCCCCTTTAGGGACGAATTATTCAATTTACTAAAAGACCCCAAAGATTGCCCGCCACCAATAATATATGAACGAAATAAACGCGAACCATATATTCACGTGTTGATTCTATCACTTTGTTCTTTCCGCACTTGAAAGTTCGCCCATCCCGTATTTTTCTTGATATCTCCGCACTTTCGGTTCGTGGTACGGCCACTTCTTCGTAGCATTTCGCACCTGACCCCACAGATGGCCATTCCCGTATTTTTTAAGTGCGAATGCACTTTATAAGCGACCCTGAATTCCGGCGACCGCCGTCCGTCCACATAGCAACAGCTGCGGGTGCGCGCGCTCCTCGTCTCCCTTGGCAACGGGGGGAGATGGGCGCGCGCTGCCTGGCCGCTGACATGGCACATACCCACGTGGGGGATTGGCCAGGAATCTCCTCGTCTTCCTTGGCAACGGGGGGAGATGGGCGCGCGCTGCCTGGCCGCTGACATGAAACATACCCACGTGGGGGATTGGCCAGGAATCGGGCGTGAGAAGGGCTAATGCACCCGCTTAAAGGAGTACTGACCCGAAATTTCAAAGCTGAGATCCGCTCTAGCAATCAAGTACAGCGACAACACAAATAGGTGTCTGTGAATAAATGCATCTTTCTTTGTAGTTGTGTGTGTGTGTGATCTCTCTTTCGCGAACATTACCGAACCGCGCAAATTCAACTCGTGCATTCGCACTTTCACATTCTTCCCCTCGGGGAAATGCGGGGAAATTTTTTTACATCTCTGTAGTCTGGGTGGGCGCTCCGACGGAACTTTATGGTTAATGTTTACGTGTACTTTCGCAACTTCCATTGTTTACCCCACCATTCTAACTGTTATAAAATGAATATGCATTCACTTAAAAACGAAAACAGCTTTCTGCAAGCTGCCCAACTTGCGTTTGCTTTAGCCGGCCTCAGCTAGTCGCACAGCTGTGCATGACTATAAAATGAATATGCATTCACTTAAAAGCGAACAGCTCCTTCTGCAAGCATGCTTAACTTGTGTTTGCTTTAGCCGGTGTCAGCTAGTCGCACAGCTGTGCATATGACGTCGTGGGTTCTAGTGCGGGAAATGGGTTGGCGAGTCGCATGGCCGTTCCATTTTTTAAGTGCGAATGCACTTTATAAGCGACCCCAAACCATCCACCGCCGGCGGCGGCGGCGGCGGCGTTGGCGTCCGCAGTGCTCCTCTATATTTAAAAAAGAAACAGCATCCGGCGCCAGGTTTCGATCAGAGGACTTTACGGCCGCAGCGCGACGCTCTACCGACCAAGCAACGGACGCGACGCTGATATCAGTGCTAGTGACGCGCGTTATATCTTCAACGCATTCAAAATACGTCGTCAGCCGGCCGGTTGAGGTGTCGGCGTAACGCCAGACAGTTACCGGCCTCTGTCCCCCCTCCCCCAACAATCACTTCATCATCATCATCATCTACGTCGTCACCGGCGTGCGTTGGCGACTCAGCGGCGTTATAGCGGCTTGATAACTGCGTGGTGTACACGTGATACTACAAACCCGATGGAAGAGATGGAAGAGAAGACGGCGAGGCGGTGGGCTGCGGGGGCCGAGCGCAAGCGCCGCAAGCGGGCCGACAACCGTGCATTCGCACTTTCACATTCTCCCCCTCGGGGAAATGCGGGGGAATTTTTTTTTTCGTTATATGGGTTATTTAAACTAAGTTTACGTTAAAAGTGGTGTCAGTAAGATTCTAACGAGGCAGTCCGGTAGGTACTGAAGATTCATACATGAACTGCCAATCCTTCCTGAATGGAAGCGCATAGTGGTTTGAATTTGTCTGACAGTTATAGGCTTTCGCAACAGCAGCATTAATGGCTTCACCGCAGCTACCAAGTGCTTTTACACTGAGTACTACTGTATGGCATGTGGCCTAATTAATTACCTCCGTCGCTTAGCAATGCCAGAAAAAAAAATCACAAGCTGAAATTTTGATTGTGTAAGATTCTGCTGCCAAAACGTGCATGCGAGGACCAACTTAGTAAATGTCCTTAGCGTAAGGATTATACGAAATGTTGGCCAATTTAAAAATTTCTACACCCAGCATCACTGCAAGGACCATAAGATGTGGTCAGAAAAGCTCAAACCAAGCCATACCCACAGAGCATAGCAGTTATGATTATGTCGGAACTCTCTGAAAGATGCATACGGGTGCGACTACACCCAGTCATTCCTCGCCTAGTTTTACACGTTGATGGGCACCAGCCCACTTGCCACAAGATGGCCACCGTAAAACATAAGGAGCGGAACGCAGAGTTGTGCGAATTTCAAAAATGTTCTCTTCGTTTCCTTTCAAAATACGACGCAGCTGCCCTTGCGAAACCTGCACCACCGTAGAGACACTGGCACCCCGCTTTACTCTTCTTCATGCATATAATCTGCCCTTAGTTTAAGCCACAAGACCAGGTTTCACAGTATCTGCACTCTTTTTCTCGTATGCTGCCGACAGCGGCCATTGGTCGAACCGCGTCAAGTGACATTTGTTCACGCGCTGACGTTTCGGTGCCTGTGCTGCCGCGTGCGCGCGTACCACGATAAATCATGATTTTCGGAGCGCAGTGGCTCTGCGACACGTTGAAATGAGTTTTTTAAGCCCCAGGTGGAGTGGCGATGGCGTGCTGCTCAGAACCGGGATGTTCCAACCGGCCGGAGAGTGGAAAACGCCTGCTTCGCTTCCCACCGCGAAAGAACGACTGCGGCCTGGCAAACCTATATCAACTAAAAAAGCTATGCTAGCGTAACCGAACGTGACACTGTCGCACCGGCGTGCAGGTATAGTGCTTAGCGTAAACTGGCTCGAAATTCTGAAAAAGTAAACACAGCTGCCATGGTTGCCAAGTGGCGCCCGGACCAATTCCGCCCGCCAATGTCGGTTGCAATAGGTCGCATTCGGCTGGCCACTCTGGCGCGAGGCAGCCAAATGGCTGCTGATGTGCGTCACTGCCGTTACTCTTCAGCGTTGCTTATTTAGTGGCTCTATCCTCAAGCCAGTCAGCGGTCACTTGAAACAGGTTGAACACACCCCCCGCCACAAGAGAAACGAGCCAGGCACGTTGTTTGGATGGTCTCTATTCTCACATGCACGCACTGATACACACACACGCACACAGGGGGAAAGGGGGTGCATAGTTCCAGGGTGCGACCGCACCCGTAACAACCAGAGAGCGTACACACACAGGAGACAGCGGCGCTTCTTCCTTTCCTCGCGACGCTGGAAAAAGTCCAATGCGGAGGCTTTGAGATAGCAGAGCAGGCCTCCGCTCCGTCGATTAGGCAGCCACGTCGAAATACAGCGCAACTGGGCGCACTAGATTCTGACCAAATATACTTTAGCCTTCACAGCCAGACTGCCAGGCAACAAAAGGGACCGCATATAAGTGCACCCGCGCAGAGAATTTGGGCATACATTTCATGGGAAACGTGCACACACGAATAAAATTTGGTCGTAGATCTCTTGGGCATAGGGAAAGCTCCAGGGCGCATCTTCGGGCCAGCCACCAATGAGAATACTTTGGGCTTCCAAACAAAGTGCTGCAGATTTCCCTCGGTGGCCTCATGGAGGGCGAAATGAGACATTGGTCGAAACAAGCTGCCCTAGACAAATTGAGGCCTGTGTCGTCGCCAAGACTTGCTGATGTGGGAAGGGGGAACAAAAACAAGGAGAGAGAGAGAAAAAGGGGAGAGAGTGGCAACACCATGACTGGTAGGGGGAGGCATGGTGCTGCTGGTGCTCAGAGAAGTGCTGGGCGGGGCCTTCTATTCGAGCCGGATGAGTTCCACGTCGAAAGTTAGCACGGCGTTTGGCGGGATTGTGCAGTGCTGTCAAGGAAACCAGTGTGGTCGCAATGACCCTTTTCACATAGTCCCAAAAATGTCCGTAAAGCACAATTTGGACATTTCCTGAACACACAAAGATTAGAACGACAGTTCCTGGAGGTTCAGCATTGGAAATTACGATTGTCTCCACCGACTGTCACAACTCGCCCAAAAAAGCACCCAAATTTTCAGCATTTAAATATTCTGAAAATGGTTTTAAAAAGCCCAACCCTTTCAACAATCACTATTTATTCATCTTCTAGCTGAGCTGATAAAACAGTTGCTTGGAACAGCATCGATTATTTGCAATTCTCAATGTACTTTTTTATGTGCACAGAATTACGTACAAAAATGGCTGCTGATAAATATGTAGCTCCGCTCCATCGCAAGTTAAATTTTTATAAACAAAAAATTGACGCTATTCGCGGTGACCTAATACTGAATCGCCAGCCATTTCTTTCAGCGACCTTAGGCTTCATTTGGCACGGATCTGGCAAGGTTGATTGTGGAACAGAAACATGTACCTGAACTTGTATGCTGCAAGCTGCTCATGACTGAAAACACCCACCCTTTCACCTTCCACTAACTCCAACGACGCTGCCTGCAGCCAGAGCTGCCAGACGACCACTTTCGCTTGTAACGTAACTACACTTTGAGAAATAAGTTTTGCCTCTCAGTCACGGGTAAGGACTTTCGCAATGCAAGCCCCGGTGAAAAGAGCAAACCATGTAAATGTAGCTGCACTGAGAGAAGACTTCTTCCTGGCAAGCGCCTGCTCGGGCAGAGAGAACCTGTGTTTGAGCCACCAGGAGCACTCCGCACCAGATCTACACCAGAGTTGCTCAACCTACACCAGCTGGCAAACTCTCCATGGGCCCCATGTATCAAAAACCGGTCCACGATTGGACCCCTTGTGCTGGAGGCAAACAGGGGCAAGTTGACTAGCCGGCCATTTGTGGGCAGAAAGCTGACGCGGTACTCAAGCACTTTGTGGCTGCTGCCATAAGCCAAAATAAAATTACAGTAACATAAGTAAACATTACCAAATTTAAAATTTCCTATTTTTAAAAGCAAATTTTTAGCAATGTTGAGTTTTTGTCCCCTAGGTGGCACACCAATACACTCCCCTTTCAGCTACAACGAAGCAGGGGAGCTCGCACGATTTTGATTCTCAAGTGGAGTTTCGCAACTGGTGCACATTGAAGAACTCTGGTCTACACAAGGCATACTGCAAGCCAAGCCATGTCAAGCCCAACCAAGCCAAAGCCGGCTGCCATCTCTGTCCACTACAAAGGATATACTCCTGGGTGGCCCCGCGAACCGTACGCGAAGTCAGGCGAGCAAACCAGCTTCGCCCGCTGTCCCACGCTCATCTGCAAAGAGAGAGAGGGCGGGGGGGAAGACAGCATAACCAAAAATTCCACCGGCACACACAAAATGGCTACAAGCCACAGCAGCCCACTGTGCATCCAAAGGCCATTCAAGTTGAGATGGCCAAACAGCGAACTCTTGATTGCCCGAACATTATGCAGTGTCAGGTTGGCAAGCACAAATTACCCCATGATGTAAGCTTGGGTGTGCTGGTAAGGGCATAAAAAAAGTGCAGACAAGATGTAAATGTCGCCAAACGTTGCCCAAGTAACAGCGCTATGTCCTGCTTACGTCCTGTCGGAGTCCTTTTTACGCGCAGCTCTTACAAATTATCCCAATTTGTTCCAGTACTTATGATTGAAAGAAAGCTCGACAAAAAATGCATAGAAAAAAAAAAACCTTGCCAAATGAAAACACCCAGTGAAGGTCACAAATTGACAATATAAGCAAATGGGACAATGAAAGCAGAGAAATGCTCCTACCTACACTCTGTGGGGTTGCCCTTTTCATGGGCACATTTTTTTTCGGAAGCAGTGGTGTGCGACGGCCATGCCCAATATTTCACACTTGGGCAATGAAAATTCGTGCCAAAAATCACATCCCTGTCACATCAATAAAACCAAACTCTTTCTCAGCTAACCACAGATGGCTTTGCATGTTCTAAAACTCGCATAAAATTGGGCATTAAAATCGTTGATCAACATTATCAATTTGGAGCAGGTGCGGCAGCAATACAGTTAAATTAGAGACACGCCACCACCACCGAGTACGACCGCACATGACAAACGCCCACAAATCAAACAGTTGCTAATTTGAAACGTGCACGCCATCCCGCCAGACGAATCATCACATGCAGCAGTGGCTGGTGCCAAGGACACACCCTGCGGGACAACACCAACCTGGGCGACGCCCTCGTCCCATCCACGGATCACTTCCCCCTTCCCGATGCGGAACTTGAAGGGCTTGCCCCGATCCCGCGACGAGTCAAACTTGGAGCCATCTGCAAGGGTGCCTGCGGAGCGCGCAAGAAGAGGGGGATGCAGTCACAAAACGGCACATTCCCATTCAAGTTCCACGCATCGCAGCTGCACCTGGCTGTAGATATCCATAGAGAGGAATGCAGGTTCATACGGACCACCTGTGGATCTTTGACATGCGTCAGAGAGGGAGGGAGGCAGACAGGTGCCCCAGCCTTTGTAGCAGCCACGGGGCAAGAACGTATATATAGGAGAGGGAACAGCCCATTGCGGCAAGCGCGGGCAATGACCAGATGTCACAATGAAAACCAGAAAACCAACAAAGACTATGAAGCTTCACAGCTGCAGCAGTGAAGGAGAGGTTAGTGGCTACAATTCATTCCAGGATGGTGCAGTGAAATCCGAGCGTGGCGGCTATGCAATTTCTTTTCCCGCGCCGGATACCACGAACTGACCTTAGGCCAAGTGTCTGTGATGTCATCTGGACACCCTAGCAAGCGGTGTTTCCCCTCCCGCTTTGTTCTTACTCCACGGTAGCAGCAGGATGCCTTAGCTGTGGTATGTCCAGTCATCAGGTGCTACGCATTCCACTGCCTGTTTCGAACAGCAGCGCTGTCGTGCACATACCGCACGTGCCAAATGTATTCAGACGCTCAAGCATTGCTGTGCGTAAACAACCTCTGTCCTAAATGCCAAGCAGTTCCAAATGGCATCACTTTCTGTGCCACCAGTTTTAAGCTAATCCTATGCTACGCAGAGACCACCTAGAGCCAAACTTTCAAGACAAGTATGATGGCTCACCAAACTTGGTAGCACTTGAATGAGCATACAGAGTAATCATTCAGACACCTCGCTAGGTTAGCTGGCTTACAGTACATTATAACGCAAGAACGTGAAAGAGACACGAGAGGCACAAACTCTCAAATGCTTAGGTTGCTACAGAGCAGTTGAGGATTCATGCCCATCCTGTCTTCACTGATGTGATTGGCCCAGGTGGAGTGTTAAACCCTACAATTGATTGATCGATTGTATGGTTTAACGCACCGACGCAACGCAGGCGATGAGGCGCACCGTAGTGGAGGCCTCAGGATTAATTTTAAGTGCGAATGCACTTCTTAAGCGACCCTGAATCACGCGTCCACCGCCGTCCGTCTATCCGCACCACATACCCACTTAGGGCGATTGGCCAAGAAGAGTTCCCAATTTCTTTAGCACATACCCACTTAGGGCGATTAGCCAAGAAGAATTTTTTCGCATCACCCGTGCATTCCCACTTCCCCATCGACGACTGCTGCTTCGCCAGGAGCGGAAGTCGGGGCGAGTACTGCGGCGTCTACCTCGTCAGTCACGTCTACGCGAACCTCGTGTCGCACGCCGTGTCCACCTCGCCGGTCAGGGACGAGTCGCCGTACAGTGCCGTCTACACCGACGCGTACTCGGGCGACGGAATCGTGGTCGTCACCCTCTGCCTCGCGCCAAACATCTCGCGCGACGACGTCGTCGTCGAATACGTGGACGCGGCGATGGAGAGTGTGGCCAGGCGTGTAAAGCCCTCGGACCCGGTCGTGGTTGTTGGGGACTTTAACGTAGACGTGCGAAAGGGCGGCGAGTGGTTGATGGAATACATGCTCGCCAACCACTCCATGACATGCCTACCGCTACAAGCTCCCACCACCATCAACGGCAGCTACATCGACCTGGCCTTTGCGAGGAACTGTCTGATACGCGCGGTCTTGCAACAACTCTTGACCGTACATTTCAGTGACCACAAGGCGGTCATAATGACCGTCAACTACAACGACAACACCTACAAGTGCTGAATAAAGTATACTGTCGTTTCACTTTACTTGCATGTGTGTGTGATCTCCTCGAACATACACTTTAATTCACCAAGATTTCCAGAGAACGACTAACGGGGTGTGTGAATCCCCACTTGATCACGCGGGGGTGTTAAATGCAACTAACGGGCGAATGCCAACACAGTTCAACATAACTCCCCCTCACAGCATCAGCCGTGCATTCGCACTTCCCCATGCTCCCCTTCGGGGAAATGCGGGTGAATTTTTTTTTGACCACCTGGGGATAATCTTTAACGTGCGCCGAAATGTCGTACACACGGGCGTTTTCGCTTTCTGCCTCTGTAAGAAAAGCGGCCGCCGCAGCCGAGAATCGAACCGGCGACCTCGTGCTCAGCAACGCAACGCCTTAGCCACTGGGCCATCGCAATGGGGTTAAACCCTACAATCAGCCAATGCCAGCTGTGTGAGCAGGGGCTGTGCTGTCGCGGGAGAGCTTCGGAAGCACCAACATATGCCTGGAGGTGTTGCATACCTGTGTAGTGCACGACGACCGTCTGTCCCGTCTTGGGAAACGTCTGGCCTGCAAGAAAGAGGGCAGGCAACTCTCGTCACAATAGGTTGGAGAGGCAGAGAGAGAGAGAAAAAAAAAAAAAGAATCAGAGCCCTTCCATTACTGTGAAGGTAGTGGATAACTGGAGTGAGTTATGTATCATGACCTACAAAATTGATTGAATAAAGACACGTACACATAACTTCCCTAGAATTAAATCTAAATTAATTCGCAGCTTTTTTCAGGATGGTTTCGATAAAGCAAGAGTTACAGCCGTTTTCTGCAGCCATATGCTCCTTCCGTACACGGCCGTGTGTTGATGGCAGACAGGAATTCTGTACCCTTCACAACTTCACCGCGAGCTAATGACGTCAAGTACCGTATTTACTCGCGTAATGTTCACACTTTTTTTTCCAAAAAAATTGATGCAAATTGAGGGGTGCGTTTATTACGCGGGGTAAATTTTTCGTGAAAAACTTCTGAGCACAGAAAAGGCAAGCAAGTTGCGGGTCAAAAATTTTACGATAGGTTTCACGAACATAATAAAAATAAGTGACGCAAAATGCAGCGCTTTCATGAATTCCGGAATGCGTCGAAACAAGTTTGCTGTGATGTGCGGGACATCAAAACAGACATGGAGGCCTATGCAGCAGGCTGAGTGCATTTTTCTCTTTGTCTTGCGAGTACATTATGCGCATTGGGTGAGAGTTTTCCTCATCAATATTGGACGCATGCTTGCTGATATCGCTAATATCGGCAAGTCTGCGCCAATTACCTAGCCATGTCCGCCTTGAAAGGGAAAGAAACAGAGGTAAGCACGATCGCCATCAGCTAGACTTGGCACCCATGACATACTGCTGCGGCAAGTTCAGGGTGCGTTCACTGCGCGGAAAATTTAAAAAAAAAATCGAATTTTGACGACAAACTTCAGGGGTGCGATCATTACGCGAGTAAATACGGTAAATGAAATTCAGCAGAGTGGCAGAGTCGTCTGAGCAGCCAATTTCAGTACGATTCTTCCCAAGCAGGGTTCGTACAGAATATTTGACTGAAAATTCAAGGACTTTTCAAGGATTTCAAGGATGAAAATGGGCAAAATTCAAGGAGTGTTAGCAAAATTTTGCTTGCTTACAAGACTTATGAAAGCAGCACAGTTTTCGCATGGATTTCTTTTTCCACAGAAGCTATCTCCAGCTCCTTTTCTTTAGCAGTTCGAAGGAAGGTTTTTGCCTTGTCTAAGTTGGTGAGGTCGTTTTACGCTTCAGCTTCTTCTGAACAAGTGAAGCTTCTCGCGATATCGCAATCCGGAAACATCTTTCGGAACAGCTCGGAAGCTGATCCACTGGAGCTGTCGAGTAGTGTGAAGACACAACTTTCATCGTCCACAAAATTTCGGCTTCAATCACGGAGTCATGCCTTCTGCAGTCTTTGTCAAGGGTCGCAGCTCGAGAGGATGTTTCCGTGTTTTCCCGCTGAGAAGTCGTTTCTGTGACGTTTGCCGCTTGCAAAACACTTGTGACGGAAGAGCAGCCCTCACCTGCCGCAACTTTGGATCGGGGCTTGGCACTTTTCTGATGGCTCTTCAACGCCGACTCCCCCATTGTTGCAATGTTGACCGACCTCTGACATACTGCGCACTTCGTTCAATACGGGTCGCTTGTCTCCGGCCTCACCCAGTGACGATATTCGCTGTGCTCCAGCCACGCAGACTGAAACTTGCACTTTCCGCCTGGCATCTTGTCAAAGTAAAGTTGCAGGCATTGCACACAGCACAAACGCGAACTTTCGCTGAGAAATGACGCGCGAGACCGACGCACGGACCGAATACCGACCGACCGTTGATATAACTTGCGTTGGATTGGATTGGATTTCTGGCTCGCATTTGTTGCCAGACAACGCAGGCGCTGCCGGTTTCGAAACCGAAACTTCCTGCTATTGCTCTTCTCTCAAAGCTACTTGTTTTCGCGGTCATTCCTCAGTAAACGCGTTTTTGAAATCAGTGCGACTTACGGAAATACAGCGTTCATTTGCTTTATTGAAATAAAGTCCACTAAATTTTCAAGGATTACAAGGAGCTCATTTATATTTAAGGAGTTTCAAGGGCCCTTGAATTAATGTTATCAAATTCAAGGATATTCAAGGATTTCAAGGGTCTGTGCGAACCCTGTTCCCAAGATATCTACTTTGAGACCTGGCTGTGGAACGAGCAAGTTTGATTCTTAAGGCCCATTCACACTTGCGACGAGATTTCTGTCGCTTTTGTCGCCTGGCATCGCTTTCGTCGTGCGACGAGACCGATTGTATCGACCAAGTTTTGTCGCCACCATCGCTTTTGACGCAGAGGGTGAGATTTCCTGATCCTGCCAGAGCCCTCTCATGCTGTCTCAACAAACGGCACTAAGGTGAAACCGAAACTCCAATGAAGTCTCATTTTGAGTGAGAAAACGTCGTCACCATCCAGGGTTCATACCAGCTTCAAAAGCAAAAATTCAAGGGTTTTCAAGGACCAGAAAACACAATTTCAAGGTACCTATCTTAAGTTTTATCTGGGATTATTTATAACTTTTTCAGCACAATGCACAATTTTGTTATTGCCTAATACCTAAGAACATTATTGCACATTTAAATAGGCGCTATGGGTTCATGAATGCTTCCCCAGGTTTATTATAGTTTATATTTAGAGGTTTTTTCTTTTTTCTTGGTGTTTCGCTGAGGCTGTTTGATTTCAAAACTTAGTTAATGTTGCCTGCATCTCCTGCTTTGTCAGCAAGAGTATCAGCTGAAATTAACTCAGCAAGTGTTGCTGCAAGGCAGGATGAACTATGTACACATCCACCATTTGCACGTAAAAGCAAACGCAGATGGAGCGTATGAGGCACAGCAAACATGCAATGAAAGGGAAAGGCCGTCCACAGACTAGATGGAACATGCAAGATAGAGAACAGAAGCCGGCTTCCACGGGTTTGTATCGTGATATGAATTCTATTGAGCAGTGCTGCTCCCAATGTTGCCTTGTAATAATGAAAATCCACCAAACTTGTAATTTCATGCAATACACTGAAACTTGATTGTTACAATGTTTGTTTACATTTCTTAACGCCTAAAATCCACGACAAACACTTAATATTCTTGTGAAAAGACAGGGCCACTGACTCTCCGGAAAAATCAAGGGTTTTCAAGCACCCTTTAAAAATTCCAGGACTTTCCAGGCCTTGCAATGTACACTTCTAAATTCAAGGGTTTTCAAGGACCTGTGCGAACCTTGCCGTCGCTTGTGTTGCTTGCAAGTGTGAACCCCGAATGTGGCGACTGATCCAGTCGCATCACTCGCTCTTGTCGCAAGTGTGAACGGTCCTTAGTAGACCCGATTTGGCAGACGCAAGAGGACAGAGCATAGTGCAAGACTAATGTAACAAAAAAACATCAGTATGTACCAACAAGCCTGCACTAATACGTTTTTCTAGCAAGACAGCGTCACCATAAAATGGGCACAGCAGTTCAGGTTTGCCCCCGTGCACACCTCCCACCCACAAGCTGTGTGGAGATGGCACCATCGCACATACTCACAAGGCACCGTAAAAAAAAAAAAAAAAATATTTGCTTTGCATTGGCACAATGGCAAGTTTGACAGTCTGCAATAAAACCAAAAAGATGTCTTTTACGCAAGACAGGGCAGCAGCTACTTTATGGTGCAAGTGCTTACTCATCGTTACCTTTACCAGACTGCTGTCAGGTGCTTCGGATTGTAGTAACCCGTTACCTGGCCATCACGTGTCGGGGTGGGGCAAGACTGGATTGTGTAAATCCTGTTATCCTGAACTCAGCAATAAACAGCTTTTCACAGAGCACTATAATTGCAACCATTTAATCAAGTTGGTACCATCAGTAGGCCAATAGGCCAAACACCACCTTTCCCACCGACTCCCTGAAGCTCTTGGCTGCATGGCACCACCCAAACTGACTTGTAGCCTTAAATTTTCATCTCACCTCTCCACCGAATTTAAGTGGTCCCCCCCCCCCTTCTTCCATCGTCTGCCTGACATAGCTCTAGCACTACTCCCAAACCTTTTAGCTAATTTGCCTCCTGTGCGAGTCTTTCCTCAATACGTGCCGCCCGTGTCCCGTTTAATAATACTTCTCAATAAAATGGGCAGATTTTAAAACATCTTGAAATGTGGCGAGCTAGCAATACTATACCGCCCGCGCGCCACCTGGCTAAACCCATAAACCAGTACGCGTATTAACCGGCATTTGCACGATGAGCTGGTTTACACAAATAACGAACGCGACGCCAAACGATGCATACGGCTTTACGCATCGAAAGCTCACAGACGCGGCACAAAAAGACCTTGACACCAAAACCACCCAGCCGTATCGCACGCGTATTGCGGTGTGCCACCCTAGACTGAGCCACCTAATTAGGTTTTTTTTTTTATTGTAGTCATGACGCTTCCAAAATCAAGAACGCCAACAACGCATCACTAACATTACGATTTCCTTGGTGTTTCTTTAGCTACTTTCTCAGGCGGTAGAAGCTCGCAAAACGCGTTTCGTAAACGCAGCAAATTCGCCGTACGCGACGACGCAAGCGTTCAGGAAAGCCTGGCGCAAGGTCGCTACCTAAGCTGGCTGGCACAAACACGGGTGACGTCAAAGTACTCGGGGCTTAGGCTTTCGAAACAGAAGAATCGCTACACCAGAGCACTTCTCGCCGGAAATGACAAGTCCGGAAGTACATTAGTCATAAATGGGTGCATAAATCACGTAAAGTACGGAAGTACATTCATCCCGAGAGCTACAGGTGTCTCAAAACTGCACGTCTTCTACAGCTACTAAAACCGGTGCAGGGCTCAGTACCGGGCCTGTCAAACCACCGGTCGTGGTCGAAACACGCCTGTCTAAATGCAAAGCGTGTTACCCCATTCGAATACTAAAATCGGAAGGGTTTACTTCTTCCTTCAACACAACCAGCGCAGAAACAAAAACGACGACCCCGCCTAGCAGCTTTCGGATGATTTTCCTCCTCCGCTAGCCGGTATGCGTCCACATGCCATTGCTGGCATATCGCGTTACGTCGCCGTGCCTGCAGTAAGCGCACCACATGGAAGGTTACTTTCACCCAATCAATCTAAACAGAGTTTTGCGAGCACTTTCCCCGTCTCGTCTTTCATATGCCGCAGTTTCAGGCCGAGTTATTGTGCTAGCGGCACAGCCAACGCGCGGGCCTGGAATCGCCGCAGTCGATCGCTGCCAGCTCCGCAGTCTGGGTATCTTGTACAGTACAACGTTTGATACCGCGAAGTCGCAGAAACATTTAGCAACAAAACTGGTTGATTAATAACGACTTGGCGGCGGCGGCGGATCCGTTGGGCGGGCCTCAAGTTTCTGCATAGCGGTAGTGCAGGTGGGTCAGGCCTCGTGTTCCTGAAGTTCCTTCCCGCCGCATGCGCCATATTGCCGCAGCGGCAGCCGGCTGCGGCGAGAACTTACCATCTCCGGCACTAATGGTCTGCACCTCGACGCCCATGCTGATGAGAAATAGTCCTCCCTGGCGTTCGGACTGAACGGACACCGAATATGGCAGCGAACGGACGCCGGTGGCTGCGAGCCGTCAACTATGGCGTTCACGGGAAATATGCGGCGGCGGCGCAGCGATCGTTTGACAGCCGTCACCAGGTGGCACTAACTTACCCTACAGATTTGCCAACTTCATTCATCCATAGGCCATAATGATGTAGCTGTTTTACTGTTTATTTCTCGTTTAATTTTTTTACTATCCTGCAGGCATGCAGTTCAAATAACGCAGTTATCGCCTTGCTTGTATAGAAGTATTATGCCTAATTATTGTAGCACAAGTGGTCACACTTACCCTCCCGTAGCCCCGTAGCTGTGTGCCAGCGTCCAGTCATCCCTCCATGCGGAAGTGAAAACATAAGAACCACGTGATTCCCTGCCACTTTTTGTTGTCAGGGGGATCGTCATGAAACCAGTGAAACCAGAAGTATATGGCATGTCTAGCGTCTAACCGTCTGTAATCGATTTTAAGCCCCAAATAAGCTAAAAGCGCAAGGAAGCGACGTTTGGTCTCCGCCGTGGACTGCAATGGCAGTGCCTGACGATGTCCTGCTGGCGGGGTGGGCGCCGTTCGGTGCCGCCTGTCTGGTGAGCGATCTGCGTATCAGTAGTGCGTCGTCTAACGCCAAACCAGCGAGAGCAGCGGTTTTTTTCTCTCTTGTCACAACGGTAGCTGCCACCACTGTCGTTGGCGAACCGTTTTCATCCCGGGAGATTACATGACGGTGGCTGTGCTGTTACCTTTGGGCCCGATAACTCGTCAAAGATATCAGTGTCAGCGAGAGTTCACAAACACATAATAACTGATCCAAGCCGCCAGTGTCACTGTGTTTGTGAAAATTCACAAAAGCAATAGATGCTTTATTGTTCCAAAGAAAAACATTTCTGCGGCAGCGGTTTACGGTGTTATTCGCATAACATCCTTTTAGAACATGCACAAGGTTCAATTACAAAAATGGGAACAGCGCAACACAGACGAAACTCATGACGAAAGTGACAACCACAAACAGCGCTCGTGGTTGTCACTGCCTTCATGCGTTTCGTCTGTGTTGCGCTATTCCCATCTTTGTAATTATGCACCAACTCGCCCAAGCCTTAACCATTGCACAAGGTTCAAGGGGTCATGTAGTCATTCAAAAATGCGAGTACGTGGGGCACAGCTATCTGGGATAAAAAAAAAAAAAAACAGCGTTTGTCTACAGTATATCGTACGTCCGGAACTCCAACCTTCACGCTCGGGTGTTTCGTCCAAACGGGACCAAGGAATTAACACCACTGTAAGATTACTAGGACGCACTACTTACAACATTCTCCGTCGCCGCTGTTCTGTGGCAGTTTGGTTACATATCTTCCCTAGTACTAGTACTTTCGTAGTACTGCTTATTTCTAGAAAGTGTTTCCCTTTGCTTTAGCGGAAATGAAATTAGTGCCTACTTGGCAAAATTCAGTAACGGCGACACCTATGGTCATGCATTGGAGGGGAGTTAGGGTGGGTAGATTGGAAATATAGTTTTTGCTCGAAGCTGAAATTTGATGTGCTGGCATATGATGCCGCCCTTGCATTCAATTTGGTTTGATTTGGTTAGAGGAACAGTCGTCAAAACTGTTAACAGCAACAAAACACGAGGTGCCTGCCCACGCACAGGGTGGCAGCTCACGATAGCTACAGCCGCATCTTTGGCGCCTGGTTATCGGCACTAACGATGCTGCCCTACTGCACCCGGGTGCTTCAGCACATGCGCACAGCCTGGCTTAGCTGCTCGAGCGCTATCGTAAGCTGCCGCTCTGTGCATACGCTGGCACCTCGTTTTTTGTTGTTGTTAACAGTTTTGATGGCTGAACATCGTACTGGCCTTGTACTGGGGCGAGACCGGCACGTTGGGGATGAGTTTATGGGGGTAGATTGTCACAGCATGGGTGAAAGGGGAGCAAGAATCTTTGTTTACCTAGTGCATTTGTTCAGAGTTCAAAACTGTTAACAACAATGCGCGAATGCGTGGCCATCGATACAGGCAGCACAACCTGGTGGTAGCCCCCCGCGTGACCAGCAAGATTAGGGATATCGTTTCTTTTACTTTTTTTCTTTGCAGGCAGCTTGCGTCTTGATTGTGTTTCTGGATTTGAAAATAAACGACACTAACACGTAAATGACATCTCTGGTAATAACTCTTTAAAAGTGGATGGAGCGCAAAGCGTGAGGCCACACGCCAATCCTCGCCACTTGAGAGTGCACACTAAATCTTCAAGGCACCATGCAGACAAAATGCAAGTTTGTTTTATTTGAAAAATTTCATGTTTTAGACTACCCCCAGTGCTTGTGTGGAGGTAAACGATGCTTTATTCGCTGGGAAATTATCAATTTCAGTTAAAATTTGGTTGTCCCGCCAAATCGTGTGTTTTTATGACTGCAATGACATCACAAATACAGGTCTTCAAGCTGCTGCTGGGAGCTTTGTTTATCGTTAACCAACCTAGGTGGCGCCACCATACTGCGGCAGACCGTCTTCTGCCTTTGATTTTGATTTATTTTTGACCGTATTTGTACCTGGCTTGTTTTTGTTGAGGTAGAAACTAATCGGTTCGTGAAACATGGTGTTCGCTCGACAAATAGGGTCACATAAGACACCTTATGTTAATCGGCCAGTGTCATCTGAGACAACCCCAAAGCGCTGCAGTGCTGTGCAGCTAAAACAAGCATAGTGCAGGCAGTACCAACAGCAGTATGCATCAGTGCTTCTATGCTTACGTGTACTTTCGTAACTTCCATTATTTATCTCACCATTGTTACTGTTATAAAAAGAATGTGCCTTAATGTAAGCGCAAGTAGCTCAATTGGCAAGCTTATAAGCACTGCGTAATTTGCGTTTGCTTTTGCCGGCCTTGGCCAATCGTACAGCTGGCACACGACATCCTAGGCTCTATTGCGGGGAATGGGCTAGTGGGTTGCATGGCCATTCCCTTTTTTCCTAATTATAGAGCTTATTTGAGCGAACTTTACGTTAAAAGTGGCATCAGTGTGATTCTAACAAAGCAATCTTTCGAATGAACCAAACTTGTGTTTTGTCTGCATGGCCCCTTTCAGGGCACTGGTAATAAATGAAATGTCTGCGCCAAAGTACCATGCCGAAGGCAAGGTAAACCTTCTCTGGATATCAGCCGAGGATGATTTCTATAACAGGCATTGGGCACTGTCGCTGTGAGGGACTGTTTATGTCGAACTTTGCCCCCCAAAGCGTGGAAGCATCCGCAGTAGTTCTCGCACGCCTAGCTGCCAAAGCACCGTGCCCTAATCGCGCTGGCCATGCCGAGGGCTACCAGCAGCCTGTGCTGCTTGCAGTGACGGCCACACGTTCGCGCGTTGTTTTTTTAACAGTTTTGACCTCTGTACATAGTCCAGGTACTCACCTACCTTACCGTGTGTGAGTGTGTGTGTGTGTGTGTGTGTGTGTGTGTGTGTGTGTGTGTGTGTGTGTGTGTGTGTGTGTGTGTGTGTGAGCTTGCCGGTACTCACCTACGGGGCAGAAACATGGAGGCTCACTAAAAGGGTTCAACTTAAATTGAGGCCGACTCAGCGAGCAAAGGAATGGGAGATGATAGGTGTAACCTTGAGGAACAAGAAGAGAGCGGATTGGGTCAGCGAACAAACGCGTGTTAAGACATATTAGTAGAAATTAAGAAGAAGAAATGGGCATGGGTAGGGCATTTAATGTGAAGGCACGGTAACCGTTGGTCATTGAGGGTGACAGAGTGGATGCCAGGGGGCGGCAGAAAGTTAGCTGGGCAGATGAGATCAAGAAGTTTGCGGGCAAGAATTGGTCGCATTTAGCACAAGACCAAAATAATTGGAGATCTATGGGAAAGGCCTTTGCCCTGCAGCGTGCGTAAATAGGCTGATGATGAAGGATGGCCACATGGTCGTAACTAATCTGGAGCCCTCCGCTATGGTACGCTTCATTGCCCAGGTATAGCTGTGGCACGTTAAACCCCCAAAATTTGAAAATTTCCATCTTTTTTTTTTTTTTTTTTTTTTTATGAATCGAATGAATTCATAAGGACATAGAATACATCTATGGGTGAAGGATGTATATCAGTGTCCTCCTCTTTTGAGGAGAGCCGCACTTCAAGGTGTGTTTTCAGGCCGGCCTGTCGCATCTTTCTGTGCCCTCCCCCCTCCCTCCCCACTGCAGCTGTGCGTTTGTGTGTCGTGGGTGTACCTGTGGCGGCTGAGCCTGTGGCGGGAGCGGGAGCCCCTGGCCCTGGCCTGCGGCACGCTGTCGCTGGCGGCCAGCCTGGCCGCGGCCGCTCTCCTGCCGGCCGACGTCTCCCTGGCGTCGGCCATGAAGGACCCCAACGGCACCTTCCTGCCCTGGGCCACCAACGCTTCCGACCGCACCGCCCTCCAGTGGGAGGTTCAGCTCGCCTACTACGGTCAGTCCGACACCTCTGCCTCCGAGGGCTTCCGTGTGGAACACCTGCGATTTCTTTTTCTTTTTTAAAAGGGGCCATGCAGACAAAACACAAGTTTTATTTATTCAAAAGATTGCGTTGTTAGAATCATACCGACACTATTCTTAGCGTAAACTTCACTCAAATAAGTTACATAAGTAGGAAAAAAGGGAATGGCCATGCAACCCACCCACTAGCTCATTTCCCATACTAGAACCAATGATGTCGTATAGCTGTGTGATAGGCTGAGGCTGGAAAAAGCATATGCAAATTAGGCAGGGCTTATAAGCTTTCCGAACAAGCTATTTGCGCTTAAATGTTTAGCATATTCATTTTACAGCAGTAAAAATGGTGTGGTAAACAATGAAAGTTGCGAAAATACATGTAAGCATAGAACTACTGATGCGCACTGCTTTTGGTACTTGGCGCACTTTGCTTGTTTTAGCTGCACAGCAGTCCGCCTGTTTGGAGCTGTCTTACACAACGCTGGCCGATTGGCGTAAGCATCGGTGTCTTACGTGACCCTGTTTGTCGAGGATACCTCATGTTTCACAAAACGATCACTTTCTACAGTGGCAAAAACAAGCCAGGTGCAAACACAGTCAAAAACAAAGCAACGGCGGACAACGGTCCTCGGGTGAGTATGGTAGTGCCATCTGGGAGGACTGACGGCAAGCAAGGCCGCAGAGCCGAATGACTCACTGGAAGTTCGTGTGAATACACACACTTATGTCTTCATCGCTTGTTGTGAAAAGACATGATTTGGCGAGAGAATTAAGATTTTAACCTAAATTGATTAATTTCTTAGTGAAGACGACCTCATTTGCCGCCAGACAAGCGCTGGGGGCACTGGAAAACACGAAATCTTTCGAGTAAAACGAACTCTTATTTTGTCTGCATGGCCCCTTTAAGCAAAGCTGTTAATGTCTCGGTTTTCATATATATTGCAGCGTGTGCGGGCAAATCGCCGTAGGAACGGAATGCTTCATCTCTGGAACGAGTGTTTTGCGTTGCCTTCTTGCAGGGCTTTCAGAGTGATGTTTTGGCTGCTGTCGTTCCTGCCTGAGCATGCGCACGTCACTGGTCGCCCCTTTATGCATGCATGGGTGGGTGGCAGAGGGTGGAGTAGGGGCAAGCACACGCAACCAGGGAGATTTCGACGTGGACGTCTCGCGACCTGATGCGACCTGACTGCCATTCTCCTTAACCGAGTAGTTTTGGTTGGTGTACTACACAGACAGTGTGGTGCCTATGACGCGGGAGGGAAATGGGCAGCGCCAAGTTTGTTTGTTTGCTAGAATAAAACTGCAGTCCTTCTAAGTGTCATTCAGGTAATAGGCTCGGAAGTATGCTCCGTTGGAGCTAACAGGGCACCGACACAAAATTTTAACTTTGGGATTTTCATTGCGTGGCGGATAATACGGCACCCAATAATTAGAGTACCAAAGTGGAGTGATTGCTGCGTACAGTTAAACGGGAATCGTGTCACAGATTTCCATTCGAATGCTGGAATAGCAAACCAGGTTCATACTCTGCTTGTTGCTGACCTTACGGGCTGGCTTGTGGTGAAAACCCTGCGCTGATCCTCATGGCCGCACAAAAAGACAAGGCAGTCATTTTGCTATGATCAGGCTGTTCCAGCACTTCATGTGGTCTGCAGTCGGGGCCTGAACAACCAAGCAGGTAGACAGTCGTCTGCAGCAGTTACCTGAGCTCGTAATTAAGTCCAAGCGCAGTCTCCCTCTGCCGTAGTCAAGGTACACTTAATACTCGCATGTTGCCACTGTTGCTCAGCTATGATTTGGAACTGGGGCCTCCTGCTTGTGTGTTTTGAAAGCGTGTTTGTGTTTGCAGCGCTGTACGGCGCCCTGGTGCTCCTGGCCTTCGTGGTGCTGCCCTTCGCCTACTTCTACTCCGAGGAGAAGGACGACACGCTCGAGACGGGAGCCTGCAGGGTGGGTTCTCCGAGGGGGGACTTTGGGCAAGGAATGTATGTAATGCTTAGCCAAATAACTGTAAGTGCAATTTCGGGGCAAAATTCAGGGTAAACTTCAGGTAGCTTGCGAGGTCTAACGTGAATTTTCAAAAACGGTTTCACGCAGCGGGCGGCTTATTTCCTTCAAGGATCGCAGTTCAGAGGGAGCTGCTTTTCATGAAAGGTTATTGAGTGTCTGAGAAGGCGCCGCCGGGCAAAACTGCTCTGTTGAAACAAATGCGGCTGTGTGCGGGCATCAGCGCGCTAGTCTTGAAAAAGAAATTCTGAAGTTGTTGCCAGGCAAGCGTGTTCGTTTCACCAGCAATTAAATTTCAAATGACATCCTTCATATTCAAAAGGACACTGAACTGAAAGTGAGTGACAGCTTCTGGAGACAATTGGCATTTTGTTAAGAGCCTGCTAAAAGCTTCAAAAATAGCTTACAGCTCAGAAAATGCCAGCTTGGCTTCAAGGCCCAAGTGAAAGACAAGATTGGGTGGAGGTTCAGGTTCACTACTGAACACGTGCTTTTCCTAATGGTTCAGAGGAGTGAATACACAGTCTCTTTGCAAGCGGGTTTGAATGAAGCATGGGGAAGTGTTATATAAGCTGGTTTTAACACTACTTACTAACTAACTACTGCTAGTTTTCTTTATGGGTTTCTTTTTGTTTTATCTTTTGTGTGGAAAATCGGAAAGCACCTTGCCCTAAAACTGGGCCAAGCTTTAAATTTTTGTGTTCCATTTGTTACATCTACTCTTTGCTGGGGGCAAGCCTTGTGGGAAGAATAGGCTGGTCGTTGGGTTAACATGTATACCACAAAGGAAGAGAAAGGAAGGAAGGAAGGTAAAGGAAAGGCAAAACGAAAATGCCAAAGATATTGGCACAGACACTGACTTTTAAGAGAACTCCTAATAGAAAATGTGCTTAGCTTGAATGGAAAGCGCTTAAACTTTGACTAATAAACAAGGACGAGAAAAACTGCAACACAAGACGAAGCGCAAACTAACAACTAACTAGCCCCAACAGATGCCCTGTTAAGAAAATGTGCACTTGTATGATCTTGATTGATTGTGGGGTTTAACGCAGTGACACAATGCAGGCGATGAGGTAGTGGAGGGCTCCGGATTAATTTTGACCTCCTGGGGATCTTTGACGTGCGCCGAAATGTCGTGCACACGGGCGTTTTTGCTTTTCGCCTCCATCAGAAAAGTGGTCACCACAGCCAGGAATCAAACCCGCGACCTTGTGCTCAGCAGCGCAATGCCTTCACTTGTATGATCTTGTCAGGCTGCTTGCTTAGATATGGTACCCCCCACCATCCACAAACAGGATAAGAGAGAAAAAGAACTCTGCTGCTGGGCCAAAAGATGCGGGTTTGATTCCCAGCCACGGCAGCTGCTTTTCAGAGAGAGGGAAAAGCGAAAACGCCCATGTGTCAAGATTTTTACTCTTCTGTTCAAAGTTGGCAGGCTGTGCTCTGCACATGTTTTGCCTCGCACACTGTTCTATTTGTAGGTCTGTTGTAGGTGCCACTGGAGATCTCACTATTTGTGGGGACCAGGTCACTAGCGAGATCACAAAAGTCATTCACACAGATTCAAGAACAGCTTAGGGCGTCAGTCATCTTACAGTGGCTTCATATGAGGAGGAATGTGGCAGTTGTACAAAGGTGTTCAAGAGATTTCAGCGGCAGGCACAATGTAAACTTTCTGATGTCACCTAAACAATCGCATGTCACAATCTCACTGCAGGCAATAGACCTACGCCAATTTAGATTACTCTTTCGAGCCCTGCTTTTCGCCGTCGTTGTCTTGGCAAGGTTTATTTGTACCTTTCTTTTTCTCTTTTTCTTTTTTGTGGTGTTTGAGTTTTGTTGAGCTGTAGATAATACCTTGTAATGCCTTTGGGCCTTTAAGATGGAATGAATGAAATGAATGATTATTGCTAGCCCATGCAGGCAGGTACCTTCGAAGTGTGTGTTTAATTACAAGTACATTTTGTGATTAAGAGTTCAGGCATAAGTTTGTGGCTGTTCCCGTTCCTAACTAGTTCTACCCGCTGTTGTGGTGTGTGCCTCTTGATTGCGAGTGTTGTTGTTATGTTAGTTTCACAAGACCCACACGTCGTGACGTAGCATCAAGTTAACCCAACCACCACCACACGTAGCATTAGAGGGAATTTGGATGCTGTGCATTATGTAAATGTCGATTGGTACACTCCGGTGTCGTGTTCTTTGTGCAGCGGGCGGTGTCGGCGCTCAAGTACACCATCCTCTTTCTCTTGGTGGCCGGTGTGCTGCTGACAATTGGGTGAGTGTGTGTTGTGTGAGGGAAGTAGATGGAACCAGAGTTACTCAGTGTAGACCAGTTGCAAAACTCCCCATGTATCAAAAGCCGGTCTGCCGTTGCCCCCACCCCTGTTCTGGCGGCAAACAAGGGTAGGTTGACTAGCCTGCCATCTGTCGACAGGAGGTTGAAGTAGTGCTCAAGTGCTTGCGGCTGCTGCCGTTAGGCTTGGAAGAAAAAGTGTGAAAACATTAGTAAACATGTAATTTTTTGTTTCTCAATTTGTAGGGCAAGCTTTGTTTTATTCAGTTGTGTTACTAAGCAAATGTTTAGCAAGTCTCAGTTTTTGTCCCTGTGGGTACCGTGCTTCTCAGCTACAATGACGCAGAGCCGCTTGCATGGCCTGCATTTTGAAGCGGAGTTTCGTAGATGGTGTATATCGAAGAACTCTGGCTAGAACTGAGGGAGGGGTTTGGATGCATCACTGTTTGTTGCACGTGGCAAGTTCACACTCCCCGCCACATTTCCAGGTGACATTGACTTTTGGATGGCTGAATAGAGATTCAGCTGCATCGTGCGCTGAAGTGGTAAATGGAATGGACCCTCTTTTTGAGGTGTAGCAGCACAGTGCGAATGAGGACGGTAAATGAGCTGGACATATTTGTGTGCTTCTGCGACCCCAAACAATTGAAGACAGTGGACCAGGAGTCAGTCTACCAATTTATCATCATCATCATCATCTTTATTTCGACATCAACAACTACAAGAGTTCTCGATGCTGGGGGCACAATCAAAAAGCCGTGGCTCGGCTTGACTGGGAGAGTGCCCCGTATACATGGCAAAACACACAACTAAGTAAAAAACACACAACTAAGTAAAAAGTAGCAAACGCACGAGTCACATAAATGCGTGTAAATTTTGCACAACTATACAAATTACACACAACTAAGTAAATTTCCCACAACAGTTCAAATAAGCGTACTTTGTAGATATACAGATGTACATCGGCACATTCACTTTTAATTTATACAAAAAAAAATAAACAGTCAGCAACACTCAATCTGCGCGTAGGTTTGCGCAAACAAAGAAAAAAGACGAAAAAAAGGAAAACGATTATGAACCTGGAATCATTTAAAAATGTTATTAAACTTTCTTACTGAACACCTGACATGTTCAGTAATTGAGGAAGCTGGTAACGCAACATCTGGAAGCCGTAATTGGTGCGGCTGTGGGGGACATTCCAAATACCAGTATTACACGTAGGGTAGTTTATCTTTTTTAAACTTAAAGGGACCCTGCAACACTTGCCATCGACTACTAGTAATATATTTTGGGATAAAGTCTATTGTCCCAGAAATCTCCTCCCGCAAGAATTATGAAAATCCATTCACAATTAACGAAACTACGCGCGATGAGAAATCGCGCATAATCGTTCCCTCTCAACTCGACCGCGGACAACGCGACGAAAGCTGCGCGCTCTGTCCCGGAGAGGGGGGCGGCTCGCGGCGTTCTTTTCGGCGGCCTTCGATATATCACATGCCGGGTAGTTTTCTCCTTCTTTCCGCAACGCGGACGGGCCTATTTCCGGTCTGGTGCCACAAAAAAGCAGTCATGGGTGCCTGCTCGCAAGTGCGCGCTCGGGCTGGTAGGGTGTTTTTGAAGCAATAAACGTTTGTAGTCGAGTGGTCCGTTGAAGGGGAAGTATTGAGCTCATCACTCAAACTCCGCGCGCACTCAAAACACAAAAGAAACGGCAAAACTGTGCCTACAGGTTCAGGCATAGAAGAGGTTCGTACACAGCGATGACGACGACGGAAATGGAAGAATCTAGCCGTGAAGTTGACCAGTGACAGCCGATCGGGCAGCCATGGCCTATGTGACGTCCCTTAGGCCATGCCAGGGGTTGCATAATGAGGACAACTGAAGAGAGAGCGGTTGGTTTTTCCGCGTCTTTCACATCGATTTGCGCGCTCACCGCTTCACGTGCACGTGTAATATTTGGCACAGGTATTCCTGGCAGTGTAATCTAAACGTCGCGCAGGTTTACTTGCACTGCTCAAAGAGTGTTGCAGGGTCCCTTTAAATTGGCTATTGTGTTCAGGTACGTGTTTTTATTTTTCAGACATGTTCTGTACCGGCGGAGTAGTTGCAGCCTATAGAGGTCATTTACAGGCGTTATTGATAAGGACCTGAAAATTGGGGCTGTATGCGCGTCGTAAGGGGCATCTGCTACTATGCGGACTACCTTTTTTGTAATAGCATCAGTTTTGATGCGTTTGAGTTAGTAGTGGTACCCCACACCAGGTGACCGTACGAAATGTTGGATAGAAATAAAGAGCTGTAAATGATCATCTTAACTGATGGTGGTACGAAAAACCGAATCCTAGATAGCATGCCTGTTATCCTAGACAGTGTGCCTCTTACTTTATCAACATGCAAATCCCATAGCATGTTTTCATGAAATATTATGCCTAGGCTCTTTACCGATTGAACAACTTCAATGCTCTCTGCATCAAGCATAAGGGGGGGTGATGAGCACAAGGCTTTATTTTTGGGTCTGAAAAATACAGCCTTTGTTTTATTAATATTAATTTTTAAGGAAGAGTTGTTGCTCCAGGAATATAATCGCGCAAGAGTTCTATTGGCTTTTTTTTTGTTATATCTGGAATATTTGGGCCACAAAAAAGTAGGGTTAAATCGTCAGCATACATAACAAATTTGGCGTTTTCATCAATGCGGACAACATCGTTAACATAAAAGTTGAACAGCAATGGGCCAAGTATACTGTCCTGTGGCACACCTGAACGAATGGGCTTTGTTTCGGAATGGTAGCCGTTAACTACAACCTGTTGTTGCCGGTGCTCTAAATATGACTTTAGAAGTTTCAAGAAGCATCCCCGAAATCCGTAATACTCCAGCTTTAAGCATAAAGTTTCATGATTAATGCAGTCGAACGCTTTTGAATAATCTATAAATATTCCGAGTGTGTAACAACGTTGCTCAAAGGAGTTTAAAATTATCTCTTTTTGAGTTAACAGTGCCGATTCTGTAGACTTCCCTTTCATGAAACCGAACTGGAAAGGTGTTATTATATCATGTTTTTTCAAGAAACTAGTCATCCTGTTATGTAATAGCTTTTCGATACATTTGAAAAAAATTGGAATTATAGATATAGGCCTGTAGTTAGATAATTTATTTTTATCGCCGCCTTTAAAGATAGTGGTGACTTTAGCAATCTGAAGCTTTTTTGGAAATATACCACATGAAAATATTAGGTTTATGATATATTCCAACGGAGAGGCAATTATGCCGGATACATGCTTCACAGGTTGTATTTGCAGCCCATCAATATCACAGCTTTTGCTGTTGTTAAGTAGTTGGAGCATTTTCTGCACTTCCTCGCTTGTCACAGGTCTTAAAAATGCGTTATTAACGACTTCCCGTCCCATATAATCCGTACAGCTGTGAGAATGAGGAATGCTTGGAGCAGACACAAAGAAGTCATTGAAAGTGTCCGCTAATTCTGTACTTTCTATAATGGTGCCATTTACACTATCCTTATCGCAATTAGGGTTATGGTTGGGGTTTATTAAATTGTTTAAGCGTTTTCAGACAACGTCTGTTTTTTTAATTACTTCTTCATTGAACAAGGTGTGCATGTACATTCTCTTAGCGCTGCGAGTTACCGAATTAGCCTTGTTCCTGCAAGCTTTAAATTTCCTGAGGTAATCTGATTTTCTAGTTTTTAGAAATTTTTTATACATTATGTCTTTAGCTCTTATTGCTTTTAAGCATTCTTTCGATATCCATAGTTTCCGAGCCTTAGATGGTTGCTTTCTTTTCTCTAAGGGAAGCACTCTTTGTATATTTTTTCAAATGTCTCAAAAAAGGCTGCATATGACTCATCTGGGTTTAACTGTGCATATATGTCGTCCCAAGCGACTTGCTCAAGTTTGCTCTTAAAGTTTTGTAGCGTATATTCATTAATATTCCTGGCACGTTTAGGTAGCAACTGCTTGTTGTACTTTGTCTTTGGCGTTAAATTATTCATGAATAAGTATATTGAAAGATGATCACCAATATGAGCGGCTATGGTGCCACACGCCTGGATTTCTTTTGCGTTTGCAGGGTTTGGAAGGTTTAATAAAAAGTGGCAGTTGAGTTGTGTCTGGAAAAAGTCTTGTGCATGTACAAAATGTGAAGGGGAGGCTGTGAATGAGGGGGGCAAAGAAGTGAGAGTGCAAGAGGTGTGAAAATGTTCAAAACTGTGAACACTTTTTCCATTCGATTTGCAGCACACTTTTGCCGTTTAAAGTTTTCGGATATTCAAAATTTGCAAATATTTTGATTTAATTTGGAGCGCAGTTTTGCCATTCAATGATTTCGAATTTATTAATTTATGAAAAACGTGATTCTATTCATGGCAAACTTTTGCCATTCAAAGTTTTGGAATGTTCGAAATGTATGACTAACAGAACAATAAATGCTTTCTCTGCCTCGTGACACACTTACTTGCAAGCTTCACTGCACGGCACCGACGCTGTGCAAAAAAGCCAAATGTGTGTAAGCCTTGTGCGTAAGAAGGGTACACTAACTGTGTGGCATGTTTGCTGGCGTGGGACTCTACATGCATAAGGGTTTCTTGAAGGTGAAGTTTCTGGTCAACAGAGTGGCATGAGTGGTTACCTGTCAAGGACCTTCTTTGTATATACAGACTTGAGGAACTACAGCCAGTAAGATATGCTTCGCGTGATTACAACATGTTAAGGAACCCTCATTTCTTCATGGCACTGTATGCGCGATTTATGTTCCACCGCTTTGCCATCTTGTCCTAATCTTTTACTTGTTATTTCTGCATTATTTTCCTAATTCCTAACTTAACACCCAGTTGTGCATTTAGGTTTCAAGCACAGAATACACAGTAAAGCGAAAATATTCGTATTCTAAAATAATGTATTTGATTTGCAGTCAGTTTGTGCTATTCGTATTCAATTCGCAATCCCAAGTTTGATATTCAGCAGCTCTAGGAGAAAGCTAACAAGTAAACTGGCTTTTGGAGCACATGATGTGTTTATGGTTGGCCAACACCATTTGTTGGGATGTAGGCCTGAGGTGGCTTATTCTTCGAGGCACCAGAGAACCCTTAATGCCTGCCTGTCAAGCTATTGGCCTGTACGCAAGAGTTGCAATTTATACTAACGGAAAACCCTGATTGATTGATTGTGTTTTGAAGACAATGTCCATCTGATTGCGACATCCTTGCATCTGGGTCGCTCAGAATTTCCTTTGGGTTCGTTGCATGGGCTTTAGCCTTGGACTGGGGCAGTTTGGATTTTGTAAGGTCATAATGATCTGCCGCCAAGAACAGGTGAGGGGGAGGGGGAGCTCAGCTTTCTTGTGAGGGATTCGTTTGCTGTCATCAAAGTTTGTACTTTGACTTGCAGGCAGTTTGCACTTTGATCGTTGATGCTTAGACTTTGGTTGCAGCGGCTTTGATTTTGGCACTACGCCATTTGATGTTGGCTTGTAAGAAAGCTTCGCGCTTCAACCATTGTCATTGTTAGGCGGAAGGGACTTTGTTTTTACGCCATTTGATGTTGGCTTGTAAGAAAGCTTCGCTCTTCAACCATTGTCATTATTACCGTATTTATTCGAATCTAAGCCGATAGTTTTTTTTGAAATACTGATATATGAAACTCCAGGGTCGGCTTGGATTCGAGGATTTTAAAATACGCGCCAATTTCCAAGTGAAGTGGCGCGCAGCTAGCGCCAAGGGAGCTAGGGAAGTGGCGCGCAGCTAGCGCCACCCAGAAAAGAAAGTATTGTAGCCATTACTAGACGAGCCAGTAGCCACTTAAGGGCCATAGGCCGCCATTTTTAATTGTGCGGACAGTGGCCTGCGTGCGGTGTGGCGTTTGGGTTTGACAGCGCAAAAAGAAGCGGTGCCATTATAGTGCCGCTTTTAAAAGAAAAGTTGTTTTAGCTGCGGAGTTGTCGTCAAACGTTCAAGCCGGGTGGGACTTCGGCGTGGATGAAAAAAATGTCCGTGGTTGGAGGACGCAACGGGAGAGGATATTTGCGTGCGCCGCAACGAGGTTGGCAATCACCGGACCACGAGAACGCCGTCACCATGAAATGGAGATAGCAATGGCTGACTTCGTTCAGACGCAGCGAGCAGCTGCCCTTCCAGTAACGACGGAAGTGCTCCAGGCAAAAGCAAGGGAGCTTTTAAGGGAACGAGGCTTATCGCGGGCACACTTCAAAGCCAGTCGGGGCTGGCTACAGAAATTCATGAAGCACTTCGGCTTTAGCCTCCGTCGTCGAACCTCAATCGTCCAGAAGTTGCCCGGTGATTTTGAAGAGAAACTGATTGAGTTCCAGCACCGCATCTTCATGTTCAATAAACGTGTTTTCTTTTTGTGAACGCTGACCTCGCCTTTTTGTTCGGCCTACATTCGAGGTAAGTTTTTTTTTTTTCGCGCCTTCGGACTTTCGGGGGTCGGCTTAGAATCGGGGCCGGCCTAGATTCGAATAAATACGGTAGGTGGAAGGGACTTTGTTTTGTTTTTTTCTCAGCCGTGCTGAATGTGTCCACAGATGCGAAACACGAACAACTTTGATGCCTAATTGGTGGTACTAGCTAGCAGAGTGCCCTGAGAACTCCACTAGCCTGCTTTTAAGGAAACGAAGAGAGGCGAAGTGCGTGAGAGAACGTGGCTGACCACCCTGGCGTCGTCGTCTTCCCCGTGCAGGGCAGTGATTCCCTTGCGTCAGCTTCCGGCGAGCAACAGCACCGAGTGGGACAAGATCAAATTCCTGGTCGACGAACTGGCCGCCAGCCGTGAGTTTTGCTGCCCTTGCTGGTCCTCCTTAGCTTTCTGCCGGCACAAACACAAATGCGTTTGGATTATCAGGCTGCGTATGGGGCAGCACATTACCAAGGCCGCTATTGGAATGCGTCAGTGAACTTCAGAGCCTGCAGGTGTTGAAGGGGACGTTTTGTGTATTGAAGCAGCCCCTGGGCTGTGGGAGACATTGTGATTGAGTGCTGTGGAGGAGAGATTGGTCCTTAGTAAAACTGGTGAGGTGAGCCTGGCAAGGGAGCCAGTCCGTATTGCCACGGCTTTCCTGCTGTTGTCACATGAGCTCTCCTTGTTGCCTTAATGATGGAGCAGGTCATATTGCCAACGGTTAAAACCAGGCAGGAGTCTTCCATTGACAGTTGCGTTGTAAACATACGCTGCACCGAGTAGGTCTCGTTGAGGCAGTGCAGTGGTTGCTTCTTCAGTTAACAAGTAAAGAGGGCAGAATGCGCTGCTTTGTCATCAATTCACTGCGCAAGTGAAGGACACGTTCCTTGCTTTCCTTGCACTTGCAATAAAGGCAGTGCACTGAAATTAGCAAACTGATTCAGGAAGGGGAGGCAGAGTGGCAAAGGCAAAGACTCAACACGAACTTCACTACTGTGCGGTTTTCTCAAGCTCTCTGTCTTCCCGATTTGGTCGGAACAATCGCTATATGTGGGACCGTCGACTTAGTGGATGGGAACGCTGGATTTCTTCCATGCTCGCATGGCTTTTCCATGGTTTCTTCCAAGCTTTGCATTGCCCTTGCAAATGAAGACCTGTGAAGCAGGTTCGGCTGTCCTTTTAATGTCGCCCAACGCACATCTTCGACCAATAATTGTTCCCCAAAGCTGCATTCCTGCCTTTGGCCATTCCTATTAACCACTTTGACAGGAAGTTTGGGGTTTACAGAGGGGCAGCCGTGTCGAGATTGAAGAGCATCTCTTGTGCAGAAAGCGTGTCAGTATGCAGTGTTCTGTGTTCTTGCTGTCAGTCATCACCACTGATGCCGTTCCTGTGGTGACTCACGTGCAGGTGGTGAGGACTCGCTGAGCTTCCTGCTCTCCCTCTTTGTGCTGGTTGGCCTGGTTCTGGTCATCGTGTACACGGTGAGTACCGGTTACAGGCCGGTGGCACCACTTGGTCATCTCATTCCCGCTGATTCCTCCTCTCTGGACACGCACAAGCCACTACAGTCGAACCACGCAATAACGAATACACCGGGGAAAGCCAAAGAATTCGCTTTTGCAGGCATTTCGTTGCTGCGAGAGTGAAACATAAAGGAGAGGAAAGTTGGCCACAAACCGGAAATTGATTTCCGAAAGTCGGACACATTACTCCGCTGTAACTTCACCGCTCAGCTCTCACACTACAAGAAATGCTTCATTGCTAGAGTCTGTGTGCGCCTAAGAACAACAGAATCGTGTCAAGCGCATCAAAAAACATCCCGCGGGTTTGTTTTTCTTCCTTGACCTCGACACCAAGTACATTTGAGCATGCGAGTGAAGTCCAGCTTCTCCTGTTGACGAGCTTTGCCAGACAGTGGCAGATAATGTACCTCAGAATCTCTCTGGTGCGCACTGTCACGCAGTGGAGGTGCCGTAACCGGTAACCAGCTGTGAAGAGTATTACAGCGCTGAGTGGTGATTACAGTGATCATTAGGATAATTTATGCAGAAGCTGACAGAAGTTTGTGTCAACGAGTGGTAGAAATGCTGGTTGTGTGGAGTTTTGGTGGCCGCATTGTCTGGCTGCATGTGGTTGAGAAGTGGGCTGGTCTTGTGAACAAGCCATGGGTGTTAGGTCAGGGACCTGTGGGCCTTAACAAGGGCACGGGTTCAGACTTCCCGCTCCTTATACCATGGCAGCTGCTTTGGGAATGCCGTTCACAGGACTGTGCACCTTCTTTGAGGCATGGTTTGGGCGCACGGAGAAAAGAAGGAAGGGCGATTGAGCTGCACAGTGTGGGTGGCATCTCGTACCTCGCTTAGAGGGCACTGCTCTGGATCAGCTCTGGTCACTTGGGGGGGAGTGACGGAAAGCGGTCCTTGCACCCTGGTGTTGAGCAGCCTACAAGTTTCACATTGTGTCAATAGGTGTGCATCTGTGTGTATGGGTGTTTGCTTGCACTTTATGAAATGTGCGAGATATGTGGGCACCTCTTTATTTTTTTTCTTTACTTATTATTGCAGTCAAAATGGTAATTATTAGTTATTTTTTTAGATATTTGCCTACTATGTATTTTATTTTTTCCTGTTTATTTTTTGTTTATTTGTTATTCGGTCAAAATGGTGACTATTCGTAATTTTTTTGACATGTTTGGCTATTACGTATAGCTGTACAATACAATGGGGGTGGCATTAGTATCATCTACAGCCATGATTAACAGTTTACGGACCAGGGAAATGGCAATATTAGGTTATTTCCCTTTCTATAGATGGTATTCGTTGAAAAGTTTAGCGGTCAATTTCTTCGCTTGGCAACACTGGAAACGGCCACAGACATGGCCGATGCGCCACGGACATGGACAAGTACCGCCATCCCACGGAGCTCGACGTAACAATAACACGGTTGCATAGAGGAGAAGAGGGGTGCCTGATCTTGGGGCCGTGCGCACAACATCGCCTAGCAACAGACGCTTGGCCACAGATGTGGCGGCGCACTCGCATGGTTGCCTGCATGCATTCCACGCCATTGAATACCGGCCATAGCGGCCCAACAAACTGTCGAATGCATGTGAGGTGTCGTATAAGTACTGAACTAATGAAAACTACCACACATGGTGCTTCGGGCTGCCGTGCGGCAGAGAAATAACTCAAAATTGCAGCTTTCGTGTTCTGTAAACTTGTGCTCTTGTGTGTAATATGGTGTAAGGTATTGTGAGTGCTAAAGGGACAGACAACCGATTTTTGTCGCGTATATGTTCTCTAGCTCACATGAAAGCCAGCGTTTTATATAGCCCGGTAACCACAAGCAATTTCTAAACAAATCGGCGGAAATAATTTTAATTTGACAGCAAACTTCCTGAAATCGGAAGGGTGGCAGTTCGTAGTGTCGCAACTTGGCACTACAATATGTGTCTCTGTCACGTGACCTGCAAACCTAGCAGCTACTGTAACTGGTGAAACGTTTATGTACGCATTGAAAACCTTTCAACACAAGTATTTGTACAAGGTTAAATTGTATATGTATTTCTAAACATACAGTGCGCCCGGGGAGAATCGAACTTCCCACCTCTACAACGTGAAGCCAGATTCTACCTATCGTCTATCCCAACAGATGGCGCATTCGTGCAAAATAGACCGTTGCATTAAAAAACACATAACTGAACAGGAAGGCCTGCGATTCAAACTTTTTTTGGCTGGGGACAAGTTTTTAAATATCGTTTTTCATTTCGCATACAGACAAAAGTCTGTTGCCGAGCTACTCTATGTCATGGTTGCCAGCATTAGTTTTGGGAGGGACACATACGGCTCGCAGATCTAAAAATTTCGATTTAAAAAGTTCTAGGGCGTTATCAGCAAAGCCGTTTCTCGTCAAGGTGCTTTAAGTGATGCCCTTTCATTTGGGATAGAGAATATATACTCGACGAAAATCGGTTGTCTGTCCCTTTAACTCTTTCGTTTTTTTTCTTACAGTCATGTTCTTTTTTTTGCGTGCCTTTTTTTTTTTTTTATAGAATTGTTTTATTCACCAAGGTGTTTCTCTTTCGGCTCTTTGTATTAGCCGAGACTGCCCAGCCCCGCACACAAGCCACTCGGGCTTATGCGGGCTGGATATTAGCGTGTAAAAGAGCTTGAATAAACATTATTATTATTATTATTATTATTATTACCGCAAGAAAATTGACCGATTTTTAGGGGTCCAAGAAAACATTTTTTTTTCTGATAAAAAAAAATTGGTTCGGCACCAATTACAGGAACACAAAATGCATATTATTTAACGGCCGTTCCAATAACACCAGTTTTTTAAATGTTTTCATATATCATAATTGTGAAAAAAAATATCAAAATCAAAATTTTTGTCAAAATGTCGAAAAAAAATGATAGAAAAGGAGTTATGTATAACAAACCACCAGTAGTAGAAACAAATTAGAATATACATTTTGTAGGGAAACTCTTCAAAAACACGCCCTAAAAAAATGTCAACGTGCGCGGAACAGTTTTTCAGATATAAAAAAAAAATGCTAGCACGCGCGGTGCTGGTGTTATGCAGTGAAGCCCAACCTCCAATTCAAAATGTGCAATTTGGGGTGGTTCCATGGAAGAAATCTGGCGGTTTCACATTATCGCATGCACCAATTTGCCCTCGCATAACGTAAAACCATCTTGTCAATGACTGACTTTGCATTTGCATTTACCTGCCGCGGTGGCTCAGTGGCTAAGGCGTTGCGCTGCTGAGCACGAGGTTGCGGGTTCGATTCCCGGCCGCGGCGGCCGCTTTTCTGATGGAGGCGAAAAGCAAGAACGCCCGTGTGTACGAGATTTCGGCACACGTTAAAGATCCCCAGGTGGTCAACATTAATCCGGAGCCCTCCACTGCGGCGCGCCTCATCGCCTGAGTTGCATCAGTATGTTAGACCCTACAATCAATCAGTCGATAAAACTTCAAGCAAAGTTTCCTACGGCAGCTTTGTGTGACTTCCCATTCCAGTGTTTCCGTTGTCCGTGTTGCACTAAAATGCGTGGTATAATTTGCGGATACGAAACGGGTGGCTCGGTTCTGAGTGCTCCTGTCCTCGGCCAGGGCTTCGGCCTGTCGGCGCTGCCCCTGCGGCTGATCATGGGCGAGCGGAGTGCGGCCAAGGAGGCGGCGGACGTGGGCCACCAGCGGCAGGCGGTGCGCACGCAGCTGGAGGCCCTGGCACGGCACGGCTCCTCCGGCGGGGGGCCGCGCCAGCAGACGGCTGGCCTGGACGGGGCCGCCCTCGAAGAGCAGCTGCGGGCCCTGGAGGAGCGGCAGCGTCGCCTGGACCAGTTCCGGGAAAGCTGCCTGTACAAGATGCGATGCCTCTACCGGCCCCTGCAGGTGAGGGGCAGCAGGGCACGCTACCGCCACTGAACGAGCTACGCTTGAGAGTACCGCCACTTCGTGCACCTGGAAGCGTCTGGGGGCCATTTTGTTTCTGGCTTGTTGCAGTGTTGCCATCTCTCCCAACGAAACCAACGCCTGTTGTGACACGGACTCTAACTAACATCAGAGGGAGAGGGAGAGGGAGGGAGGGAGGGAGGGAGGGAGGGAGGGAGGGAGAGAGAGAGAGAGAGAGAGAGAGAGAGAGAGAGAGAGAGAGAGAGAGAGAGAGAGAGAGAGAGAGAGAGAGAGAGAGAGAGAGAGAGAGAGAGAGAACCAGAAACAAAATGGCACATAAGAATGCGAGAAACAGAGTGCCAATACTCTGAAAGCCTTTGTTTAGTGATGCTAGGGCACACGCGCTCGGAGGTGAAATTTGGATTGCAGTGGGTCACTCTGTACAGTTTTACGTCAGTTGTAATTGAGACACACTGCTCTTAAAACAGCTCCTTTCAGTTTTTAGGTAAACTCTGTGAATGTTGTCAGTCTTTGTGGGTTTTCTGCACTGGTTTCAGATGTGCCGTTATTTTTTGAGTTCGTCAATTAGTTCCCAAGATGATTAGAGATAATTATTCATTTTTGGACGAACATTAGATAGAACAGTGTCGGTCGCAAAACTGTAATCTTTATATTTCCCAATACTATCAACTCGGTGAATGCAATAAGAGAATCTGTTTTTTGATGCAGTGCTTAGAAGTAATTTTACAGCTCATTAAACTTGGGTGGCACCAGCGGCAGGGAACCATTTTTAAGGCCCATTTCGAACACCCAAGTTTATTGATCTGTAAAATTACTTCCAAGCAGTGCATCAAGCTTTCGAAAAATCGAGAAAAATAGCGTTGACTTGGGATCCACCGTCAAGAGATGAATGGACGTCATGAATGAAACCGGCGAGCTGTGTGTCACAAGAATACCCTCTGCGAAAACCATGTTGGTATTTTGTCAAAGTCGAGCCTGTAGCTTACACCCGAAGCTTCAAGTTCAAAATAGGGTGAGAGGATTCACCACTGTGCCCCACGTGCGCTGTGCGCGAGACTACCGAGCCCTTGTTGTGTATATGCCCGCGATTTGCCGCTGCGCGAGTAACAGCGGCTAGCCGCCTGTCTCGTGTACGACGTGGAGCAAGCCTTCAGTTGTGTCGCTTTCTTGGACCCTGGGCCAACAACAATGACTCATCTTTAGGAACAAAAATTCTGCTGCGTTTTTTGCGGTATTCTGGACTAGACAAAGCTTTGTAATTCTTCCATTGTGCGCATAGCTACATTTGTACGTGTTTGGGTCGTCATGTACACTTTGACTCCTTTTTGTTTTTAGGTGCTGCCCGCTTCCTGGGCTCCACTCGCTTTTTTTTTTTTTTACTTATCTTTATTTGAAGTTTTTTTTTCCTTGCATTTCATTGTGTGCCATTTTTTATTTAACTTTTGTTTTCTCTATATTCGTTGCCTTCCCAATCTCTCACATTCACATCACTGCATTGCAATCACCTCCATCTGGCGTCGCAAGCACTGCCGCTAGCAGAGCTGACCTCTCCAGCCCACATTAAATGGTTTCCTGAAATACCTTCCGCCGATGCATGGATGTACATGCACCCAAATAAAGCAATGTATTTGCAATCTCCTCCCGCAAGAATTTTGTTAAAGCGATGAGTATTAGCTGAGAAATCGTAAATCAAAAACCGCGCATTATCGTCGCTCCGAGTTTCCTCCTCCTTTCGACTTACTCTCCGCTGTTGACGGCGCGCGAGCCTTGCCTCCCATGATGCTGCGCTCCGCAGCGGTGACGTACTTCCGCTATTGCGCTGCTCAGACTGTCGTCTGCTACGGGCAAGCTTTGTTGACACCATGAATCCCGCACGCACTCCGCTCAAGGCTGGAAAAGCGAACGAAAAATCTGGCCGCATATGTGCGGCGGCCTGGACTTGCCCTTTCGCGGTGTACGTTGCTGCAGAACTTTGCTATCGGCGGCACGCGACTCTTTATCGGCGGCGAACTCGCAGCCACACGGGGAGGATCCTGCGCTCGCTCCCTTGGATGCACAGCGCACTGTTTATCCAAAAAGCGCCGTATCAGATGTGGCCCTGCTGGTGCCGGGTCTTATTTTGTGGCGGTGGTAATTCCTGCCGGCGGCATGTGAAAAAGACATTTTAAACCTATACAGAACCCGTGCACAAAACGCCAGTTCAGCTTGGGGCGACGCGTGGTGGAGAGCGGCAACGTTGGCAAAACATGCTCCTCCGCGGCTCTGAGCTTTCTATAGCGCTGGAGCGAGCACCATTTCTTTGACAATATCAAACATCGGTTGCCCTAGAAACAAGGCACAAAGCGCTCTAGAAGTCAGTTACGGTTGCGTGATCCCGGTTCAGCTTGGGGCCCCATCTCGCGACATGTGGGTACTGCAGACGTACCACCCACTCCTATTGGGAAGTGCGAGATGCGTTTGGCATTACAGGAGGCGATGGTGTGTGTGTTGTGGACGCCTTTGTTTCGCGATGAAATGCGACGTTGTGCTTCTGCGGGTGGATAGTTCTTCCCATGGTCTGGATAATCTTTCTCGAGCGACGTACGACTCAACCTCGCATGGGGTATGTGCAGTGTGCGTGGCTAAAAGCCATCGGCTTGTGCGCCAGAGTTAAGTGACTTGCTGTTCGTCCCCGCAAACCGCGCGCGAGGTGAGTACCGAATTTACGACGGGCAGGAGGCAACCCATCCTCTGTCAGTCGTGGTTCAGACTTTCAACGCATGTTGTGACGTTGTATTCGTTAGAAACGCATCTCTGGATTGTTTTGAAGCTGAATAAAATGTATGCGTCAAACCCGGGCATTCTGCTCAGGGCGTTCTCTGCGATTGCACGAAAGAAGTGCCACGGGGCTTGAACGCTTTCTTTATGGAACGTACTCAGGTAAGAGAATATCCATGTCGTGTTATGGCCGTGTTGCATTCAATAAAAATGGTTAAGCGTTTGTTTTACACTTGTTTCGTTTGTCGTAAAATGCCCAAGCACTCCGGCACTCCGCTGGCAGATCAGCCGGCGAGCCGACGCTGAGCAGACGACTTATCTCTTTGCCGGAAGTGCGTGAAAAAGCCGCCCAATAGCAGGATGTCTAGCTCATGACGAACATCTGGGAATTGATGATGTAGACATGTGAAGATGGCGGCGTCCAAAAACACGAAGGAAAGGGTGAGAAAAAAACGACAAACTTTGCAACAAAAGTGTGAGCTTTCCGCTGCGCGTAAAAGAGTAATACTTGGCACAGAGGACGTTGACGACCCAATCTAACGGTTGCGCAAGTTTATTTAGTGTGCTCAAAATGCCTTTCAGGGCCCCTTTAAAGAGTTCTCTCTCTGTATGGCTTTTATGAGAACCCCGTATCGCTCAAGTACCTATTTTTCGAAAAGAAAGAAAAACTATGGAAACTGAAGAAAAGAGATACTTAAACAATGCTTTTTTGAGCAATCAATCCCAAAGACCCATGTGCCCGCTTAGAGGTTCTGTACACAAAACAATCGGGTCCTGATGTGCACGGGCTCAGCTGCCACACCCAGGAATGCTTATTTTCCCATTGTAAACTGCCCCCCAGCCACTATCATGGGTGACCCGCCGCAGTGGCTCAGTGGCTAAGGTGTTGCGCTGCTGAGCGCGAGGACGCGGGTTCGATTCCCGGACGCGGCGGCCGTTTTTCTGATGGAGGCGAAAAGCAAAAAACGCCCGTGTGTACGACATTTCGGCGCACGTTAAAGATCCCCAGGTGGTCAAAATTAATCCGGAGCCCTCCACTATGGCGCGCCTGATCGCCTGCGTTGCGTCGGCACGTTAAACCCTACAATCAATCAATCAATCAATCAATCACTATCATGGGTGCCTGCCAGCAACTTTGGAAAAGCTTTCAAGGTGCAAACATGTTGGTGCGTAATTTTCCCAAAGAATGCACGCTTGCATAAAGGACAAAGGACAGGCAAAGCGCTGACTGCTCACCCCGCCCTTGCCTGTTGCTTGTTTGGAAGCTTGCTGCTGCCATGAAAGCTAGCCACTGGGACCCCCCTCTTCCTGCATAAGGTTTGTTGCCAACGCGAGTGGTGCACTGGGGGTAGTTTTGGAGCTCCCGGCACATTTTCTATTGGCCAGGAGATCGCCCTATAGGTGGCGCTGCTTAAGTTAGGGGGCGCCACGGTCAAATTTCTATAGAGGGGAAACAAACGACAAAAATACGTAGGTTTCTATAGGGCACTGGTCGGTCAAACAAGATTCCTTTAATGTACGGGATAAATTATGCGCAGTGGGGCAGTTGAAATCTACGAAATGCACATCAGGCATTAGCCTGCAATGCTTTCCGCAGGCGGAAACCCAACGCAAGCTCTCGATATCAAAGCTGAAATTTTGAAGGAACGTTGGTCTTGGTCTGTAGTAAACTTCAGTACAAAGTGTTTCAGGCACATCTCAGACGGAAATGAAAATAACAAGTGCAGAAATCACCACAGACACGAAAAGTCGACCCAAAAGGCTTTGAAATCATTCGCGGCAGTGAGAAGACAGTGGCTTTTTT
The DNA here is from genome assembly GCF_048455015.1 of Haemaphysalis longicornis. Classification (NCBI taxonomy): domain Eukaryota; kingdom Metazoa; phylum Arthropoda; class Arachnida; order Ixodida; family Ixodidae; genus Haemaphysalis; species Haemaphysalis longicornis. Next base: position 43,617,113 of record NW_027526204.1, read on the forward strand.
AAAGAACAGCTGTTCCGTTGGACAATTTACCCGTGGTGAACACGACAAGCCGCCGAAAGTTTCAAGTTTTTCAATAATTCCCATTGAACGCTCCGCCTTACCGGGCACAAAAGAAGTTTGGATTTAGGTCACTTTTGATGAACCCTGTGTGTTCGTAGTAAGTTCCATACCTACGAATTGAGTCGCGAGTCAGAGCGGCAATTTATAAGGCCCCGCTTGCGAAGACGATTGATACCCCACACTCCACGCTACGGCGAAATGAAACTTGAACACGCCAAACGCTGCTCTAATAATATTTTATTTTTGCTAGCAACTTTCACTTCAAAACAAGGCCCGCGAGAGTGGTCTAAAAACGCGTTCATTTTATTAAACACGCGTACAAGTAACATCAGCGCCGGTCGCCTGCAACGCTCATGCCGCAGGCCACCGTTAAAACAAGCTGATGTTTCCAAGGTGAAAGCGCTGATGAAGAAATGCCAGGATACGGCTCGGCGAACGAAAAAGAAAAAAAAAAAACGAGCACAGCACAATAACACAGAACGATTTCTTTTCAATTTTGCACTTGTTGCGCAAGAGTCAGGACCGCGGTACATACAGGTAGCAACACAAAACACGCTCCTTGCGCGGACGACCCGTAATCCGTAATCCGCACAAAATAGGCAGCGCTACACGTACCACACACTGTTGTGTGAGTCGGTATCCAATGGTCATTAGACGTCGTCGCACGGAGAGCCGGCAGCGCATATAAGACGGGCGAGCTGACACGCAGACAGTGATGGAACAAGCACAGGTAATTCAAGGCAGACCACGAGATGTACACAGTTTCACAACTCCATGGGGCACACTGCACACCGACACAGACGAGCTAACTCAACGAGCGATAAGCGACCATTTCCCGCCCAGCCTTAGCACGTCGAGAAAACCAGTACGTTTGAAACAGAAGCTGTCGCCGCGACACGAACACTCATTGGTCTAAACAATCACGCGACCCGTGGCTGTCTGCAAATAAATGCCTACAAAGAAAGCCAAGTTGACGTTGAGGCAGACGATACGGAGGGGGAATCTGGCCGCCGCCTCCACCACCCCCCTCTATTCTTTCCCCAGCACTCTGCGCTTATTGGGTGGTCGGAATCAATACAAACACACAAAAATGCGGAAGGTCACTGCTCTTTTTGTTCCCCTCTCCTGAACGACAGCATGCGAAGAAAGCGCGGGCAGCCGTTAGGGCAGTTCGGTCGGTTCGGTGGCTCTTATATCCGCGCGCGATTAGCGAACTTAGCGGAGCTTTTCATGTGAATATAACCAGGTCAGGGTCGCGCGTATTTGCTCATGTATAGTGTGTGAAAGCCTGTGAAGGTATTATAACTCTGCCGCCTTCAGGGTCTACTGTGTGGGACTGTGTTCAGTGGGGGAGACAAATTTTTGCACCTGTCGGGGGACCAGTACACCGACGCGAATGCTGTTTCTTTTCAAACTGGAATTTCATTCGAACGCCGAGAACTAAACAACGTTGGAGACTTCGCTCCTCTGTTTCTTCTTTTAGTAACTTTTCTCGTGCAACAGTTGTACGGATTCTCATAGCCATGGTAAGAATGACTGAGTACGGCAGCTCTCGTAGAGGGACGGCTGAATGTTAGGTAAGTGGGGTTTTAGTTCGGACAAAACGGTGTAAAACAGCGAGCAAAATCTTTTCGGAAAATGTGTGCAGTTTGAGTAATTCTTTCAGATCAACATATACTCAAAAGTGCTCCCTAGAATTGGATAAATGGCTAAATATCGTTCTCCTGAAACATACGGTACGACTTCGGCCATGTGAAAAAACCTGTGTCGTCTGCTTTGTTTCCCCTCTATTCAGTTGTTCGTAGGCGCCACTAGGGGCGCCACTCTAAAATCTCCTCCCCAATAGCCAGCGTTGTGCGTTGCATTTGTCGGTAATTGAATGCAGCAGCGAAGAGCTGGTTTGGTTGCATTCGGCACTGAGAGGAATGGAATCCAACTGCTCGGCCGTTGCAGGAGCGCGACTGGGCTTAGTTTTGTTTCTCTCTTAGATCCGAGAAACTGGAAGAGATGGAATTGCAATGCGGTGGTCTGGGCTGGTGCAGTGATGGACCATCCAGTCAGTAGCAGAAGCTGTATTTTCTCTAGACAAATGACATCGATTGGGTGTTCTCTTCGATCAAGTACAGTAAACCGGAACCGTTAATTTGAATCTTAAGAATCACTACTGTTAAAACATACTAAACAGTGTAACGTGCTGCCAGTTATTTTCATTTGTGTGTGACAGTGTACCACTTTTTACCCAGGATTGTATTTTTTTAAATTTTGTAACGGAGTCCGATGAATCCAGGTGCCTTATCAACATGTTTTTTGTGATCTACAGTTGAACCCCCTTTATAAGAGACACGTACCGGGGAGCAGTTTCTGTCTCTTATACGAGATGTCTCTTATTAGCAGGGAACCATGTTTTCATTTACTAATCAGACCCTAGTTTAATGTGGGCACCATATGACTAAAATAAGCTCAGAAGAATGCTACAGCATGTTGCAAAAGATTTATTATAATTTATGTTTGGCCCCCAGAATTCATGAAACATTTCTGAATCTTTGTTTGCTTCATGACTGTATTTACACTGCTTCTATAACCAACCCTACAAGCTTTCTTTCTTTTCACTGCTCGGGGAAGATGAACCGCTGATGTTGAGTTCACAAGCCTGATGAATAGCCAGAGTGCACAGCTTCTTCCGCTGTGTGCTCAGGCTATTCATTACGCTTGCAGGACTCAACATCTGCGATGCTTCTTGATAGGGAGCTACGCGAGTGAGAGAGCCCGCATGCGCGGTCGCGCTCCAATGGATGGCAGTAAGCTTCAACCACTTCTGTCAGTTGCATTTCCATTGGCAGGGATTCTCATCGTCATTTCATAGCTGACTGAACCACTGTGTGTTTGCCGAAGTTATAATAAATAGCGACTGCAGGCGTCTGTCGTCCACCTGTGTTTCCACAATGGAAGCAACTGCAATTAGTGACTGGTGGCACTGCATCTGAAGTTAAAATGTCTGTTACAAGCAAGATTATTGATTATAGTTCAAGGATGACTTGTCTCTTATAACCAACTGTCTTCCACATCCGATGTCTGTTATAAAAGAGGTCAATTTAATGCGAAAGATAGGGCAGCCAACCGTGTGGGTGAATAGTGTCTCTTATACCCATTTGTCTCTTACATCCATGTCTCTTATAACAAGGTTCAACTGTATTTTGATGAAGCAGACTACTTTGTTCATGCTCTGTCCTTCCCTGTGTACCAGCGGGTTCTGGGGCTCTTTCAAGTGGGGACTGTGGCCACGCCTACCCGCTTAGGTGTCCGTGGGAACGAATCGACCCGAACTTGTTTTTATGTCCCCCCGTGCAGATCTTGGTAGGTGTGGTGTGTGCCATGTTGGGCCTGCTGCTCTGGACATCCCTGGTGCTGGCCAAGTGAGTCTGCCTCCCTCTCTTTCACCCTGTCTTTGTCTCTCCAAGCCAAAATCAAGCTATGCCCGTTTGTTTTAATCAAGGATTCCCAAGTTGTTTAACCCTTTGAGGGTCGAATATTTTTTCGCCAAATGCGACCCCGCAGGTTCGATTTTTGTTATTGCTGATTTAAATTCTTCGAATGAATCTATTTCGAGGAAAAAATTATCGTAATTTTTTTAGGGTGACCATAAAGTGACAAAAAAAATACGTGTGGTTTATTCATGAGTAACACAAGAAAAATTCTTAATGAAACGAGAGTAACAAGCCGGCACCTTTTGAGTGAATCGAAATCAGATAGACAGTTTCGCGGGCGCAAAAACCGGGAAGCGCCCGGAGGATGATACCGAAACCAGCTGCTGCGCGCGGGCACGTGGCCGGATGCACGAGCGATAGACGGCGCACCGCTCCTATAAAATACAAAAAAAAAAACGAGAAAAGAGCCTCATCAGTTTCGCAGGCGCCCTTGGTCTGTGGCAGGCGCAAGAAGCGAGAGGCGCTCGGTGGGCGTAAGGGGCCTTAGGTGGGCGATACCCGGCGCGCCCCTTCGTTACCGGATGCGCAAGCGATAGCCGTTGTGCCGCTGAAGTAAATAATAAAAACTAAAAAGGAGCCATTGGCGCAAGAAAATAATTTGACGTATTTCCGCAGTGTGGCAGCACATGGCAAGCGAGAGAAGTTGGCAAAAAAGGCGCGCTTTTTAGACATACAAGCAATGACGTACGTATACGTTATTGACCATTTTGAAGGTGTTTGCAGAGGACGTATATGTACGTCCGTGACCCTGAAAGGGTTAAACTTTACACAAAGCTCATTAAACTTTGGTGGCTCCAGTGGCGACAAACCATTGAGTGCCCATTTTTAAACACCGAAGTTTAATAAACTGTAAAGTTAGTTCCAAGCAATGCACCAAAAAACCGATTCCCTTATTGCATTTATCAGGGTTGATTGTATTGGAGAAAGTAAAGATTGCAGGTTTAGGGCCGACAATGTTTTGCCTAGTGTCTGACCAAAAAAAATGACTGATTATCTCTAATTATCTTTGTAACTAACTGACTTTTCGAAAAAATAATGGCGTGTTTGAAATCGGTGGGGAAAAAGCAGCAAGGCTGACAAGTTCTGCAAAGTTCACTTGAAAATTACCGCACTTATTCGAATATAAGTTGAGGTTTTTTTCTCGAAATCCGTCGTCTCAAAGTCATGCCTCGCCCTAATATTTGAAGCTCAGGATATATATATATGGCGATTTTTTTTACTCTGAAAACTGCGCCCTCGCCTTATATTCGTGACCGCCCTATAATCGATTGATTTTGATTGGATTGTAGGGTTTAACGCGCCAACGCAATGCAGGCGATGAGGCGCATTGTAGTGGAGGGCTCTTTAACGTGTGCCGAAATCTCGTACACACGGGCGTTTTTGCTTTTCGCCTCCATCAGAAAAGTGGCCGCCGCGGCCGGGAATCGAACCCGCGACCTCTTGCCCAGCAGCGCAACTCCTTAGCCACTGAGCCACCACGACGGGTGCCCTATAATCGAGTAAATACAGTAAAAGAAGTTGTGTTAAGACCACTCTCCCCCCCCTAATTGTGCCACTGGCAGTATTTTGAGACCACGCACACGAATGGGAAAGAGCTCGCGTTCAGAACATCAGTCAGATGACAGCTCCTGGTTGTATGGAGATTTATAATATGGCAATGTGCAGTGCCGTAAAATGTGGCCTATTTTGGCACTGGTACTGCATTTTGAAGCCACCAAGGGTTTGTAAATGTTTTTTTTTTTTCGTGGGCTGGATAAGACCACGGAGCAAGAGTATATAGGAGAGGAAACGCCCATTGCGGCTGGTGCGATCGAGCGACCATGTCATAATGATAATGTCACAATGATAACTATGGTGACCTACGGAGCTCTGCAGCTGCGGCGGCGAACAATTTGACAGCGGCACCTAGTTGAATGTATTAAAGCAATACTGTTGTTTGCAGCATTCGCCACAGGGCGTGAATCGCTATGCGCTCAAGCTGCTGCGCCACGCGGGGACGGAACGCGCTTTTATCTTGGGTGTAGCGCACGCGCGCGTGCACGGGTTGGCATCCCGCAACGTCGGTGATGCTGGCACTTTTCAGTGCACTGTCCAATAAATTGGCCGGTGCACTCAACTTGCTTCGAGTGCATCGCATGCGAGATAAGGCTGGCATTTACAGCGTTTACATTTTTTTGCGTTTACAGGTTTGTATTTTGGGCTAGCTGCTCGCGCAAGATTGCTTACGCAAAGAAAATGCCCCTATTATTCGCTCGTACCGGCCAGTTAATTCGACAGAAATTTAATTGCAAAGGCGGGCTCATCAGCCAACGGAAACGCAGAAGAGCGCACACACGCTCACTTCGGCCACGGAATGTTTCGGCGGTCCGGCGAAATACCGACGCGATACCACGGCCGAGTTGGACTGGGCGGGCGCGAACAGAACGCGCGCCGGCCGTGGCGATGACCACGCACTTCCTTCGCTTGCCGCCAGATGCCGGAAACTTGACGTTCGCCACGTGCTTGTGACGTTATCAGGCTGCCCCAGGAAGCTCAGTTTCCCCTCCTATTTTGTTCTTTCTCCATGGATAAGACCCAGGGGATACAAAGAATGTAGTTCTGAGAGATAGGCAACACAAAAACGCAGTCTTCTAGTTTCACGGTTCTTTGGTTCTCATGGACTGTGCACCCCCTTTTACAGCAGTCCTGTCATAGGAGAAGACTGAACAGCTTGTAAGAAGGGATTACTTGGAAGTGAAGCTTTGGCATTTTGTCTCACATTTACTTGTTGCCTGCCAAAGTCACAGCTCAGCAAGAAGTTTCCACCACCATTGTTTCTTTTTTGTTTTTTTTTTATTTTGCGTGGTCTGTAAATTTAGTTGTAGCAAAACTAGACTGCCTTTCTCTTATACCCAACAGATTTTACGGAATCAGTCAGCACAAGTCAACACGACTAAGATTTTGCCAAGAGGCTCGTGAACCGCCGCCACAAAAGTTGAGGGAGGTTTCAAATTAGCAGGAATGCGCACTTGGAGTCGGATTGCACGTGCAGTCATTGATTGATTCAATTTCCCAACTTGGTTCTTCAATCAGCTGTGGGAAATAATTTTCTGCAACTGCATTTTTTCGGCGTCCAATATGAAGGGCAAGTTCTTTGGTGGAATGGTCCTCTCCGCATGCAGCTGTTGGGCTTCCTTGCTGACAATCTACAGTGCTGTTTCTCTTTCTTCATACCAAAGTGTGATCTTGAGCATGATGGTTTCCATTTCTTCAATGCCCTGTGGCTAAAGGGCGCAAATTAAGGGGGGGGGCTGGTCTTGAGGACTGATTTTCTTTTTTACCAAAAAATCCATTTTCTGTATTAATTTTATTTGCAGTCTACAGGTCCCAAACAATGTAGCTGCCAAATTTTATAGCTGCATCGTAAGTATTTACAAAGCTGTCGCCCTTTGAAGTCACCTAAATGACCATTTTTGACTGTTTCCAAACTTTGCGTCGTGTTTTCTCAGAACCAATTTTTTTTCCCATAAGGTCAACTTTCGGGTACAATGCCTCGGGACGTACTAATCAGATTTGCATCATTTTTGCTCCGTTCAAAAGCTTACTAACTGAACAGTGCACCAAAACCACAAAAATATAACTTTTTTTTTAAGCGCAAAATCTTATGCTGTCCATTTTACGAAAACATTAATAATTCATGACCTGACATTTAATGAGTTTACAGTGTTTGCAGAAACGATGCTAAAACTACTTCTGTGGTGTAGTTGCACTCCCTGATGGTTTTAGAGCACAAAGGGATAAGAAGTCTTCGCTTATTTCATTGGTAGATAATGAAAAAATTTCCCGAAACGGAACAGCATAACATGTGGCACAACTCTGAACTTAAACCACGTAGACGGAAACTGAGTGCACATTTGTGCTTAGGATGCTAAATTGGATTAATGTGCAAATCTCAAGCACATAGGTGAAAAAGTAACAAAAGTATCCTCAAGACCAGTGTCTCCCTTTAATTAAGAAAAGTGGTCTATTGTGCAATGTCAGAAAAGAGTTCCGAATTCTTGCGGCCGACGTGACTCCCCCTCCTTCCTCCTCGTCTGCAGTGTGGACAAGTCGATGCACTCGATGGGCTTCCGGATGGGCTACATGCTACGGAACCCCCAGCTGCCTAATCCGCTGGACTGGTCGCTGGTGTTCCTGCAGCGCTGGGGGGCGTCCCTGCTGGACTCTGGACTGGTTCTGGCGCTCGTGCTCCAGCTGGTGGCCTGCTCCGCGTATGGACTGCAGCGCATCGGCATCTGGTGCCTCTTCATCCCGGTAGGACGTGGAGGGGAACACTGGGAATGGCAATGGGAAAGCTCCTGCTTCCACATCTCTAACAGCAGTGCAGCAATGCAAAAGACTCCACCATCCCTTCCTAAAGGAAGTTGAGAAAAGTGCAAAAGCTAGAAGTGCGTCTGATCAACCGTCCAACTTTCAAAAACCAAAATCGCAAGCAAAGAGGGAACCCGTGCGACGATTTTTCACGCACTAACTGAATCCATCTACAAACGATCTAAATGTACACCAATACGGGCCTTACGAGATAAAGGTATACTGTTGTACCCTTCCTCCTTCGTGATTGGTGCGTTTATTGCCTTATCTAGAACCATTCGTTTTCGCGATGATCAAGTAACCGTTTCGACACAGTGGAAGGCCGGTTTCTGGCATGCCCCGTATCCACAGATCCTCCTATCAGAGCTTTTCTGTTCACCAACCGGTCTGTGGGGAAATGCATTAGTGTTTTGACAGGACACCGACGGTCCCACTAGGAAAGCTTTGGCTTTAAAAAAAACGTGCAGCAGCTTCCAAGCTTGTAGGTTGGCTTCACTACTGCACATGCATGCGTTGCTGGGAAGGCACCTCTCCAGGGACAGTCTGAGCAGTCTGATATCAAAGGAAAACCATTAAACACTTTCATGCGGCCACGTGTATTCTTATAGAGTACTATACAGCAAACCCTGTTGAGGTCAGTTCCCGTAAGAGATGCTTTTTATCGCAGAAAGCCCCCCCAACCCCCGCTTGTGGCAGGTCAGGCCCATTATCTTCTAACTGGGCACCCCAGTACCTGAACTTTAAAGGCAAGCTTGCAATATAGATAGAATGATGCAGGTTCGAGACTAATCGGGAAAACATTATTTTTGCTTTTGACTTGTAGGAATGGTAGGAGGGAAACTGTAGAATGGTAGGAGGGAATGGTAGGAGGGAATGGTAGATAGAGGGAATAGAGGGAATGGGAGGAGGTAGAATGGTAGGAGGGAAACTGCAATGGCAGCTGCGCCCAGTGCATACGTCACGACGCGGCACCAGCAGCGCACATTTGCAGGATTTAAGCTGGATACGGATTGGCTGCAGCTCTGGCTTTTGAAAAACCGGGCCTGCGCCCCACAGAAAGACTGCCAGCCACATCGTTATCGCCACCCAACAATGGCGTCCATCTATGAATTTGGGTGGTGGTGTGGGCGCACGTTTTCGGTAGAACTAAGTGGTGTGGGTGTATCAGATGTTACAGATGGCTGGCGTTGTGCTTATTTCATCATAAAATAGATTCTCGAGACCAGCTTCACTGAGTGAAAATTTCATTGAAGCGAAAACAAGCCAGACAAATGGTTCATTGTGGCGAGGACTTTGTTGCATTGACTTCTATGGCGAGCTGATGGGGAATCGGAAATATTTTGTGGAAGCGGAGTTTATTGTAGCAGTTTTCGACTGTATAAGGAGTCTGATATCAGAGTATGAAAGCCCTAGCACCTTTATTAATGGCATTTTTTTATGGTAGCTGAACCCCTTGGTGTATGCAATGGAATTAGCGACAGTACAAAAATTGAGTAGTGGGGGGGGGGACACTAATACTGAGACGTGAGTTGATTTCTACAGGGACACTTGTGGAATCAGTGGTTGTTGGATGGCGTACCATCTTCTGGTCAGGTAGCATAATGCGAAAGATGAAACGCAGGTCACTGACCGAGTCTGCAATGCCATGGCAGGGCACGGGAAGGAAACGGGACACGAGATAAACTGGGATAGTGCCAAGATTCTGTTGACGGAGAGTGCAATATATCAGCATGCCTTGATCTGCAATCTGATCATCCATACAATGCCACACACCATCCAGCAGGACTGACAGCTGCATGCATGCTAGCTATGCCAAATCTCTGACAAGATTACTGAAGGCTACATGAATCCGCACTTTCCAGTGAGTGGTTTCACTGTGCACAAGGGAGCCAAAACACTCCCGAAACGTCATTTTTTATTTTTGACTTGGTGATTGACAGGCTTTTCGTCTTTGTTTAGGGGGGGACAGTTGTGGTACAGCTTTGGCTAGGGGCAAGTTCTAGTGGGTGCCGGTGGGGTTGATTTCTTGTAAGCTCTCACATGATTGGCTGGGCACATGAAAACGTCACAAAAAAACAGCCCAGGCAGCCAATCACTCAAGACTGCATGAGAAATCAACCCCAGCGGAAGTTCTTGTGGCGCCCAGTAGGTTTTTCACCCTAGTTAGTACGTGCCTTAAAATGTTTTTACAACAGCACAATTAGGTTGCAAATGCATGGCCTGCTTCCGTTGGAAATGCAAATTAATGTTTGCTTGCAACATCCCCTCCCTTTGCTTTGTGGGGAACTAGTGTTGAGTCCTTCCACTTGCCTCAGTGTAAAAGGAGCATTGAAAAAAAAATTTAAGAATATTACCCAGCGAGAATGAAGAAAGTAGCGAAAAACAGGAGGGGAGGAGGGGAAATTGGCCTTGAAGAGATTTCAGTTCGCAAGGACATCTGTACAAAAAGGGGCGATGGCAATACTAGGACACTTGGTCCCCTTTATAGCGTGCCTGGAATTCAAAATCTTGCAACAGCCACTATATAAGACGCGAGGTGACCTTGGGGCACAAATTCATCTCTGTTGCAGTGTCGAACAGAAGGGGCGAAATAACAGAGCCCTGCGGGGTACCCTGCAGTATGGTTTGGAAGGTGTCTGAGTGAAGGTGCCCAATGTTCACTGTAACAGTGCAGTTAGTGGCGAATGTGGTGGTGTTAAAGCACACACAAAAAAAGAAAAGAAATTTCGACATATGCACCACTTTGCGTGGTAGTTCATTTCAGTGCCGTCCAAGTGTAGGTGTTGCCTTTCAGTACTTCCCCCCAGTGCATCAGTGTTTGTGTGGGGCATCGTCGCCGGCCCCAACTGAAGCAGCCGATGTTCTTGTGTCCGTGTGTGTGTGTGTAAACGCAGATGTACCGCCTGCGGATGGGCCGCTCCCGGCCCCAGGCCTTGCTGCTGCTCTGCCTGGGCCTGGTATTTGTGGCCCTGGCCCTGAACGTGGTGCTGTACTCGGCCTGCCCCCAGTATGCCACCTTCGGCTCACAGCGCTACCAGGTGGGCACTGGGGGCTCCGATTGGTTATTGGGGGGGGGGGGGGGGGGGGGGGGTCCCTCTCTTATTTATTTATTTATTTATGATGGTACCCACAGCGCCAGTTTGGCATTACAGTGGGGGGGAAGAAGTACATATGTATCATAGAGAAAGAAAGCAGTTCATGCTGAACACATGAAAATAAGAATTACAGTTCAGAACAAATCGCTGACACAAACCAAGAGCAAGAACCGTTAATGTATGCGCAACAACGAAAACAAAGAAGATAAGCAAAACATAATCGTACATGTGTGAAGCAAAACATGGTTCTGGTGGTGCAAGAAGGAAAGCACTGAAAGGAAATGAAAACCCACTGTGAGAACGTAAATCACACAGCTGAAGCAAATGCATCACTTGAAGACAGCGATACGACATCACTAGGCAACCTGTTCCACTCACTGACCGTCTTAGGGAAAAAAGACATCTTAAAATGTCTTGCCATTGCCATTTAAACATCTTGCCATTGCTGCTTGTGTCCAACGAGAAACGTGGGCTTGGTGGGTTTTTTTCACCATCAAACACAAATTTTATTACCATTGCCATTGTCCTTTTGCGATAGTGTCATTTTCTTCCTCTCCGTGTTGCTGGGAATGAGTGCCTTGGCCAATCACCCTTTATAGCAGCGCAAATACGCTATCAGGGTACAGGTGCTCGGCTGCTTTTGTAATAGATAGCACGCTCAAATTACTCATGTAGTGATGGGATTGTGTCCTCCTATTACCACCGTTGTGGTCCTCTTTCCTTTGCGTCATTTTCATCTTCTGCTCATTACTGTGGCTGAGAGGCCTTCATACAGGCTGTTGGCGTACACACTCTTTCTGACGTATGTAATTAGCGGGCTCAAAATGCTCCTGCAGTCCTCAGTGGCCTGTCTCTGTCTTGTCATTGCCATCGCTAATGTCCTTTTTCTTCTTGTGTCGTTTTTGTTTGCTCCTTGGTAGTGTTCTTCTCGTTTAAAATATTTCCACGTACCCACGGAGGGGGCAGTGTTCTTCGCTTTGGTTCTTCAGTTCTTCTTCTTCAGAGTTCTTCAGTTTTGTAAACCATGCATATCAGATCATATTAGCGTAAATGTGCTTTGAAACTCGTGCAGGCCTCAGTACATGCTGCTGACATGCGTTTTTACGCTCGACACCACAAACGCATTCACTGGATCCACCCTTTGTTTGCTGTAGCCAAAGTTCAATGATGGTGCAGGAAATGTGTGTTAGTTGCATCCTGTAGGACCCTGGTTTGAATCTCACACCCAGCTAATTTTCTTTTCTGTGCTTTTACTCTGTTCGCACTGTTGGCCATTCTTGCAGACCATCTTGATGTTGCGTCGATGCTGGACGCCGCATATTGTTCGCCCAAACGGAGCATTTAATGTTTGGAGCCCTTCAAAACAAAGTGGCATGGAGAGGGGGAAAAAAGCAGAATGCTAGTGCATTTCAATAGATTGTCGTATGGCAGACAGCACATGTGCATTGAGAGATTCGGTGCGTTCCATATTACGGTGAACAAATTGGTGTGTTAATTTTTACCTCTCCTTGTGTCCTCGTTTTTGGGCACTCTGCTTTGTGAAGTGGTCATGCTCTGGAGCCAGTTGTGGTGGGGAAGACTTGTGGTCTCTTTTGCTTGCCTGTCTGGAGCAGTTCCTGGGCACCCCAAAGCTGCTTCCGCAAAAGAAATTCCACGGGGAAAAGAAATACTACGGAGCTGCTTCAGAGCAGTTTTCAGAACTCAAAAGTGACCAGTTTAAGACTTGGCACACACGAGAAGGGGGGCAGAAGAAGTGCATGGGATATTGGTGCCTCTCTCGTGTGCCTCTTGTGTCCCAGACTCTCGTTTGTGCTGAATAATGATGTTTTACAACCGTAGCGACTGACTGACCCACTTTGAGGCTCGGGAATCAAGTTGGGGTGGCAGAACACAGTCGCGACTTCACAAGGACTCAGTTCGTCAGAATTTTAGCACACCGCTCTGGTGATGTACAGAGGGCAACACATTTGTCCATAGCACAGCTTTCATTCTTCGAACATTATATTGCCTCGACCATAAAGGATTTGAAGAAAACTGCTGCAGTGTCATTAAGTATCACCCACCACTTTTGTCCTCAACGTTTTTTGCAAAAAGTTTGTGTCTGCAGTTTTCAGAGTTGAGTGGATAGACGAGTGTGTTGCACACTGTACATCAGAGACTGCATGTTGTTGTCTCCTGTGGCAAAAGATGTTGTTGACCAGACGGTACTGATGATTGCTCTGTTCTGTTCTGTTCTGTTGTGTGTGTTTTGTGCGAGTGTTCTGTTGTGTGTGTCTCGTGCCCGCCCCCACATGGGGCAGGTGTAGAGCTGCACCCGTTGTGACGCGCCGTCGTTTTTGCAGGATATCAACGGCACCCATCCCTGCAGTTTGGACTTGAACGTGCCAGAGAGTGAGTAGTACCCTGTGAATGTGTGTGGCTGAGCAGACGTTGAGGCCCTGCCTCGTAGCGGACTTCTTCGGAGGGTCACGTACCGGGAGCCAGCGTAGAGGTTTGCCAGTGTGGAGCTCACTTTGTTACAAGGAGGAAACTAGGTTGAAAAAATAATAATAATAAAAAAAAAACGCAGCTTGTCTTGCAACAGCGTCTTTCAGTCCTCGGGTTTATGGAAGAAAGCACGGTAAAGTTTTGGCAGTCGCACAGCGGTGACCAAATGCAGTGCCTACTATTCAGTGTTGGGCGATTCGCGCAACATTTATTGTATCAGCGAATTCGCAGGAGCAAATCCACTTATGTAAGAGTGGGATTAGAGATGGGTACGGAAAACTGGCATGATCCTTGAAGCAGTGGGCAGAACGGCAGACACACTCGTTTTCTTTCTTCCTGTTTTCTCTAGGAGGCCAGAATTTGTCTGGGGGGTGTAGAGGGAGGCGCTAATTCTGTAAAGAAGGTCAGTTGTGGTGCGCATCCTTCTTAGGGGTAAACAAACGTCTTGAGTGCTCAATGTACTTGTGGGGTAGAGAGTGGTGCCGCAGGGACCCCACCTGTCCCCCCCCCCCCTTGTTGATGCAGACGAGTGCGTGATGAGCCGAGCGAGCGCCTTCCTGGCGCGCTTCTTCTTCAAGGCGTGGGTCTTTGGGGCCATCTACTTCTGGGCCACTTGGCTGTTCCTTGTGGTGAGTGGGGCGGCCGCCTTGGCGGCAAGCTAGACTGGTTGCTTCTGTTTGTTTTTTTTTTTTTTTTTTTTTTTTTTTCCTTCTTCTTTTTCAGTAGTTTTTCTATGACGCTACCAACCTTTTGGAGGAAATCTCAAGGACTGCTAATTTAATGATAATGTTTTGGGGGTCACGAGTCGGTACATACACGTGTGCAAACAGATTTTTGTAACAGATTTGTACAGACAGTCATGCACGCACCACGTATTGAAGTGAAATGGGGTTAGGATCAGGTCAGTACTTCTGGCTTGCTGTGTAATGAAAAGGCTCTGGAGTTTTAATATACGGCTAATCGCATGCTTGTCTAGGTATCTAGTCGAGCCAGCTGGTTACTCAAAAAAGCCACGGTGTGTACTCAAAGTGTGATTCATCAGGACCAAACTCTCATTATGACAAGGTACTTCGTTAAAAGAAGTGGAGATGATTTGCGGTGAATTCACTGAAGTGGAGCTGTGAAATAAAGCAGTATTTTCAGTAAAGCGGTTTTGTTATAACGGTGGTTTACCATAGTTCAAAAACGTTCTAGTGAATACATTTTTCATGTTTTTAGTGGTGCATTTTCATTCTCAACACGGTGTATCTTCATTCTGTATCTGTATTCATCAAAACAAAAGACCGTCTGCATTTTTTATCTTCAAAATACTTTTGATGGGTTCAAAGTTTTTAGGTAGTGCGGTTAGATTATGTATTTGATAGTAAAAAATATTGACGCACTCTTAGGAAATTATAATACCAGCATCGTCTGGTGACCAGTGATATGTTTACACAATCTGTTTGGCGAACATTTTAACTAGTTCTGTCTGCCCGCCTGCTTAATCTTAAAAAGTGGGCTATTTCTTGTTATTTATGTGAAATGCTTCCATTCTTTTTTTAATTAGCCCTTCCACGTAAAGTGTGATACGGTGCCCATTCATTGACTTCAGGCAAATTCCATATATAGTAGAACACCATTAATATGTTCTCTGTTCATACAATTTCCCGGTCACTACACTCTCAACTCTTAACACTGTTAATACAGTTAACTGTTGACTGTTCCCCATAGTATGTTTTTCCGGACTGTATGTTTCTCCCTTGCGTTTTTTTTGTTTAACGTATCAACGAGGTTCTACTGTATATCAAAGTGGTATACTGTTTTTCTTTTCTTTTAGCCTTTCGAGAAACACATTACCAATGTCCTCCAATTACACGGAATTATCGTCTAAAGTGTGGCCGATTGGTTCAGACTGAACGAGAAAACGGTGTGAAAAACGACGGCTACCGGTTAAGAGGATAGACATACGAGCGCTAACAGCTCAACAAATTTATTGGGGCGCACAAATGAACTTTTTTTTTTTTTTTTCACAAATTAAAACAAAACAAAACTGCGCAGCGACTGCGCAGTGTCGTTGCTTCCATTTTACTATCTACGTTTCGGGGTTTTTATGTTTTTGTTTGTGAAAAAGACGTACTTATTTCTGTACTGCAACAGATACGCTCAACTGCTTGCAAGCGCTCGTAGGCATATTCTCTCAACCAGTAGTCTCCGTTTTTCGCATTGTTTTTCTGTTCTGTTCTCCAATTATAACCTCGTCACCGCTGCATCATCACCGGTCGGTGTTCGTGGAGACCTAACGGTCTGACTGCGTGGTTTTCGCAGAGCACGTTGCTGTCTCTCTTCATCATAATTATGCGCGGCCGGCAGTCATCCGTGGAGGTGGACTCGGACGACCTGGACGACGACTCCGACGATGTGGCACTGGTCCGCGCCTGAGAGCTGTCCAGCCCAATCCGAATCCAAAGTCGTCGCAAGACGCAACCCCTGTCTCACCGTGGGCCTACGAACTGGCCGCTTGCAACTCTGGTAGTGCATTCACAGGCTGGAGAGATGTAGGTTCAGTCATTTCCATTGCAACTATTCAGGCCCTAACAGCGCCAAAACTTCTGCTGTCTGGACGTTAAAACGCTCGAACCTGGCAGGGAAGTGTGACAAGCCCGTGTGCTTGACAAGACTGGGTGCTTGTCACGAGCAAAGATTTTATTTCACCGTGATGAAATACATACCCTCGAGGAGAAACAAAAGAGAAAAAGGAAAACAAGGAGAAAACGAAAAAAAAAAAAGAGACAGAACATTTCTATTTGTACAGAGGCTAGACTTGCCCCTGGCTAGTCGACAAAGAAGCCAATCTTGAAAAGGAGGCCAAAAGTGCAATATGAGAAGCCAAACTATTGACTAATAACTTAATAAGAATTGTTTCTGAGGCTTTGAATGTGGTGGAACACTGAAGCGATAAATTTGGATATCTGTTTAGTATTCCGCACATCTCTCGTTCAGATCTGTCTATCAAGTGCTGTAGGTCTCGTGTCGACGTTTCAGGTAGCAGTAGTGCTCCTAGACACCGTGATCTCTTGCCTCCTGACTTTTTATTCGGTGTCTCGGTTGACACCAACCTAGTGCACACTCAAAGCGTGAAATTATTTTGTGAGCCCTTGCTTGAAGGACTCATCGGTGTGCGATGTGTTGTTACATGCACGGTTGCCAACCAGACTTGCTAAGACTATTCACTGGCACCTCACTGGGTCTACAGACCTTCTCTCACTGTAAATAGGCTTGGCAGGTGCGTTGGTGTTGGCTCTCTGCGCTGGATTTTGTTTGCAAAGTGTAGTTACACCAGTGCAAGTTTGTTGTGGCACCGAATCATCTAGTGTAGTACTCCCTCTTGCCTGTGGTTTCATCCTCCTTGAAAAGCCTTCAAGATGTCGGTTAGTCCTTCGTCAATAAAGTATCTTCTTAGACCAAGCACAAAACAAATATATATCGACATCTTCTGATGTACATTGAGTGCATTCAAATGTTGTAGTGTTCACTTGCAGAACTTAGGCTGAGTTGTGGTTGTGGTTTATCTGAATGAGCTTTTCAGATGGGCAAATTTTTGTAATCCCTCGCCGCATGTTCCAAGGGTCGTTTCGGAGTCTATTTACCAAAGGTGTCTGGAACACTTCAAAGCTTGTGTGTTCTTCATATTTTCTGCATCCCCGGCCTTTTGTTCGGGCCTAGCTGCATTTTTTTTAGGGTGCTTGTGTGGTGTGTATTGTGGTTGAGATTTTGCTGTGATAGTTGCACGGACTCGTGTGTAGTTGCTTGAAAAACAAGGATGCATTGAGAGGCTGCGGTGATTTAAAATTTCTGTAGTGCAATCCGTGCTTGTAATGTAGGTGGGAACTTTTTTACAAACAGCAGCAGATGAACCGTAAACTCGACTATGAAAAACTTCTCTCTTATAGCGTTATAAGTATAGGTAGGCCATTTGAGCAGAAATTTTCGGCCTTAATCTAAGAACACTGACAGACCCCCAATCAGCCATGTGCGGACAAGGGTGACGTCGAGCTGAGGTGGCATCAGCTGCCACTAAGGTCGGTGCAAAACATGCGCGGTGAGTGAATCTTGAAATTTTAGAGCGATAGAAATGCACTCCTAATGCATTCCTAACAATCAACCAATGGTTTTTTTCGCTAATTATTTTTGTTTTCTCTCTTTCGTTCATTGCTGTAAGTGTTGTGTACAGGTAATAAAAAAGTTTATCAAGTGTGGATCCCTGTGCTGTGTGGCCTTGTGTGCAGTTATTTGTGGTGTCGTGCTTAGTACACTATTTGTATTCACCTGCTCTTAAATGCAGGTGTCAAAAGGTGCTGAATTTTTTGCTGTTCATTTTTGCTGTCCTTGTTTGTTTTTTTGCTTTCATCTTTAGCCAGAAAGAAAACGTGCCCTCTTTGCAAAACTAGTAGCATAGAATTTGGCATGGTAGACATCCCAGCTTGTATTTCATGCCACGTTTGCTACGTCAGCCGCGAATATACCGTCCTCCTGCAATGAAACAGTCAGCGCCAAAGCCGGAGAGTGTGGACATCTTTCTTTCTTGCACCTGTGAAAGAAACGCAGCTGAGGAAGGAGCATTGGCCACGTGATCTCCTGATGTGCTCCCAACAAGTGCCGTAAAGCGAGGTGTTGAGTCGTGTGGCCTTTGGTGCTTGCTAACACTGTCTATCCGGAGCGGTTATAAAAGTCGCATGGCATATAATGAGTAAATGCTGTAGGAAGCGACCAGTTTGTGACGTAACCTAACTAGTATCACTGCAGCCATGCTTTCATTTCGCAGCATGTCGCACAGTAAGAGCACTGATGGAACCTAATAGAAAACCGGATATACTGATCCTGCTTTGCTGATCATATAAAAAAAATTGCGATAATTTACCCATACATCCCCACTAATTGGGCACTACTAAGGGTCGAGTTCTATCCACCACAAGGCATTTAGTTGCATTGGCATAGAAAAATAAAGTGACCCACTGCCGTGGCCATGGCGAAGGCATTGTGCAGTTTTATCCCGACCACGATAGCTGGTTTTCTGATAGAGGCGAATGGGGAAAATACCCGTGTGTCAGCATTCCAGCACACGTTGAAGTTCCCAAGGTGGTTAAACTTAATCCGGAGCCCTCCACTACGGCGCGCCTCATCGCCCAGTTGCAGCTTCGGTGTGTCAAGCCCCGTAACCTCATCAGATCAAACAAATGTTCGTTCTTTCACTAACGTGGGCAGCGCTGTGCCTTCGCGGACTTCAGTGAAGCAACGGCAACACTGTAAAGGTAAGCAATGCTGAATGGTGCTTTCCACAGCACTAAAACCAAGGCTGTTAATTAGTCCCGGTCAGAAAAAAAAGCTCAAGTTTAAGTGCTTCCTTAAATGAATCTCAAAACAATTTTTTTTAATCGTTACATAAACTCTGTGAAACTTGTCGGTCTTGCTGCTTTTTCCCCACTGATCTCAAATATGTCATTAATTTTTTAGTTGATCAATTAGTTTAAGGTAATTAGCCATGTTTGGGCAAGCAACTGACATAACAGTGTTACTGACAAAACTGTAACCTTTATATTTTCCAATACTATGAACCCTGCCAATAAGAGAATAATAAAAGCTATAAGAGAAGCGGTTTTTTTATGGATCGCTTGGAAGTAATTTTACAGCTCATTAAACTTTTCTGTTTGAAATTGGCATTTGAAATGGTTCCTTGCCACTGGTGCCACTAAGGTTTAAAGAGCTGTAAAATTAGCTCCAAGCGGTGCACCAAAAAACCAATTCTTTTATTGCGCTCACCAGGGTTCATAATATTGGAAAAATATAAAGATTACAGTTTTGTGACTAACACTGCTTTGTCTATTGTTAGTCCAAATATGGCTTATTATCTCCAATTATCTTGGGAACTAATTGGCTGACTCCAAAAATAACGGCACATTTGAAACCAGCAGGACAACATGGCAAGACCAATAAGTTTCATAGAGATTGCTCGAAAACAAAGTTGTTGTTTTAAGACTCATTTTGTCCTCCATATCCTATTATTTTTGGCAGAAAACATTTTACTTCTGCATGGAGTGGTTCATTCTTCTCTTGGTTGGGGGTTGGGAATATCAGAAGTATTTTTGGTTGGCTGAAGCTTCAGTGGAACCAAACGGGCCTCATTTAAAGTGCAGGCATTGCAAGATAGGAATGTCAGTTGGGTGAGGTTTTTCCTGAACACGTATAATTGGCATGCATACCTGCTTGCTTGGCAGCGTTTGGGCCGCACCTACCCCGGGACGCCCCTGTGAACCATTGTATCCTTCGCCTCCCACTCACCTCCCCTCGTGCTCTTTTCGACCCCTGAAAATAAGTTCTACCCGTGCGCTCCTCCACTTCCCTCCCGCATTTTCATCTTCTTTGACTCCTATCAGATGTTAGCCCTCCTCTCTGGCCCTATTCTCTTGTTTCCACTTCGTGCTTCTCTGCCCTGTCCCCCACTTCCCTCGTTTATTCATATTTGTCAACTGTCTCAATGCCGTTTGTTTCGGAAGCGAGCCAGAGTCCAGCCGCTGGCTGCGGATAAAACATGGCGTCGGAACAAGTAGCCCGCTCTCACACCAGGGCCGTGAGTGCGTGAACCCCGGGCTACGTGAGCGCGCGTCCACTGAGCCCGGCACATATCGGTATGTAGCACTATTCTTCCGCATCTTTCTCTCATTCTCTCTCCATCTCTGCTTCCCCATACATCTTCCCTCCAATGAACTTTTTTACAACACAGGTCCTCCTACGGCGGTCACGGCAAACTACAAAAGAAATGCCCCCGAAAAAGTCCCGTTTTCGGAGGACTCGTGCCCAAACTATCCTGTTCCTGCAGTCCCTCCCGCACCCACCCGTCACCCGTACCTTTTGCGTGAATGCCACGGTAGCAGGCGCGCGTTCCCATGACTAATTAATGAACTGCAGTGGTCGAAGCACCCGTTTTCTTTACTTTTTTAGGGGCGAAGCACCTCAGGGGCTCGTACTGTCTCCTGTTGTAGTCGTCTCCTTTCGTCACGGTAAATCAAGTTGTCAAACGATGATCAAAAAACAAGGTTCTAAAGAATAAAACCAGTTAAAAATAAACTAACATGATATAAACTAACTTAAAATACGGGAATAGCCAGGATTTAATTGCATTAATAAAATAAATTTGTTAAATTCCGTCTTGAACTTGAATTCAAACGCCAGGTTTTCTTCTGTAAAGCATACTTCTCAGCATGCTGCGGCGTGAGACACGAAGACAACTTACGGGGAGGGCGTCAACGCCTCGGAAAGCACGCGATTGCTCCCCCCACCGGCGATTTGATTGATTGATTGATTGATTGATTGATTGATTGATTGATTGATTGATTGATTGATTGATTGATTGATTGATTGATTGTAAGGTTGAACACGCCGACGCAAGCGTTGAGGCGCGCCGTAGTGGAGGGCTCCGGATTAATTTTGAGCACCTGGAGATCTTTAATGTGCGCCGAAATCTCGTACACACGGGTGTTTTTGCTTTTCGCCTCCATCAGAAAACCGTCCGCCGCGGCCGGAAATCGAACCCGCGTCCTCGTGCTCAGCAGCACAACTTAGCCGCTGAGTCACCGGCGGGTCGCACCGGCGGCGCTTCTCTGGTGCCCAATCAGCGTCCGGCGTGTGGCAAGACAGACAATTGTTCAATACTCTTATACACTGCATGCTTCGCCCCCCCCCCCCCTCCCCAGGTTTCACGTTAGTAGAGATGGCCCGGGATTATTTTTTTTTCCCCATTTTCGTTACTCCCTCACTGGCTGCCAGCCATGTGCTCGCAGCGTGGTCAGCCTCAAACGTCTTTGCCCCTTTCCTTAGAAACCCCTCTTTTGTGTGCACGTACGAACCCACCACTAGCTGTCCAAAGAGAAAAAATGAAAATGTTCAGTGCTAGAAAGCATAGCCGCTCCCCAAGCAGGAAGCTGAGGGGCGCCTTTTGTTTATTTTGCTGGAGGCGCCTGCCAAGAATGGCGCACTGGCAGCCCGCGCATGCGCAGATCGCTATGAAAAAAAATTGCCACTGAGCAAAGGTAGCCAGCGTTGACCAGCTAGGTGCCGGGGCTTCAAGAAGAGCTGGTTGACCAGGCACTCGACAATGGCGCGGGCTCGCGAGGACCGCGGAGGCTGTCCCTTGTCCCTCATATTCCTCATCCCCAGCTGTCCACTGTAAACCGACTTTCAAGATGGCGCCCGTGTCGAGCTGCTGCACATATGCGCCGTTGCGGGAACCGAGTTATTGGCGGAGGGGGAAAGGGGGGAGGCCCGTAAGTTGTACATGGGTACTGAAATGAAAAGGGATGGAGAGAGAGAGAGAAAGGGGGGGGCTCTTTATAAGAAGAAATCAGAGAGGTGTGCAGGCATGTATTCGCCTTCATGCTACTCTGCGGGTGGAGGGAGTAAAGGCCCTAAAGGAAGCAGGGCGAAAGAGAGGGAAAAAAGGAAGAGGTAAAAAATAATGTAACATGGAGTGTTCCGTGGGTCATGTAAAAGTCCAGGTGGTCTCACAGGATGACGACGCATGTAGTTGTACATTGTTTCTGCGACGCCGATGTCGTGTAAATAATCAAACAGTGCATCTAACACTTTTCGCTGGAATGATGCATATGACCATGGTCCAAGAAGAGCTTTCAATGATAAAAGTCCGTTGTTGAGGCACTCGATCTTCTTTGCGAGGTGGTTCCCTTGATGGTTGTACTCCGGGCACTCTAATTAGTCTGAATTCTTCGTCAAACAGCTGAATGTGTGTGTGAGCACTCTTTTTTCGTCATGTCTATGCTGTTAAGGCTGTTCTCGGAATGGGTACTCACCCCCGGACGGCACTAATAACCTCGCAAGGCCACTCCATATACTATAATTTGCCAGTGCTTCCAGAAAATCAATGTCTTGAATTGCAGGGTGTAGAAGGCCGGTATTTGGAGGCACTTGATGGAACATTTCCTGTCGGAGCGCAAAATCATTGCACAGCCACGTGACGTGGTGATCGGAGTTCCGTGATACGTTATGACGGCAGTAATGGCAATACGGGGGCGTTTGGATATGGTGCCATTTCCTTAACAGATGGAGTTCTGGCGGTGCAGAATATCTCGGCTACCCTCGGTAGGCTGCGCGTAAGATATCCCTTTGTAGTTTGATGTAATTGCGTCATCTTGCGTAGAACGCATCCAGTGCCAGCTGTCGGTTCGTACAATAAGGCACGGCGGCGTCCCCTCGAGGGAAGATGCTGCAGCGGAAGCATGAGGATGGAGGCCGAGTGCCGCACGAGACGGGCTCCACAGCAGTGACCCGCCCAGAGATAGCGCAAAACTTGCGGACCAATAAATCTCGCTGGGCGAAGATTTTTGACAAACGTCACCTTGAGAGTATGCAGAAGTCTGCATGCAGTCTATAAGTACCAGTTAATTACAAAATACAACAAATACCTAAATCTTAACAACAATTGCTTCTTCAAATTATGCAATCTCCGGACACCCGCACAAGTCCGTTATGATATAAGACAAAAAGAGAATTGGCCTGTACCCTTTTGCAGAACAAACCACGGCATGCACCGAATAGAGTATGCATGCCTAGTTTTTTAAACTACCTAGAAAACACGAACGTTAATATAAATACTCGTTCTAAGCGTAAGTGGAAAGAATATTTTATCAACTTCCCATTGACTGTGTCCTAAATTGCCGACACTCGTACATTTTTAATATGCCGACGTGTATGTACTGTTCATTTTGCTCATTGTTGTCGCAGATGTGTTTGTATGTATCCACCGTTTTATTTTCGATTGTATTCTTGTTCTTGCATACCCGCACATCAAGTGTGTTTTAGGACAAACCAAAATGTATCATGTTTTAAATCTTTGTTAAGCGTATGTTATGAAAGTGTATGATGAGTTTTCCTCTCGTTGTTTCCGATGACAATTGTGGGGCAGAAACCCCGTCAAGCTACTTTTTGTGGCTTTTTGTTTCTGTCCTGGCATTGTTTTTATGAATGTAAAAATAATGCTGAATAAACTGAACTGAATTGAATTGAAGTAGGGACCGATACCCTTCCACGCCACGTGGGCTTGACCCCATTTCTGGGCAGTGGCCGAACGGAACATCAAAATCAACCGCCACTCACTTCACAAGAAAAATGAGATAACTTGCAATTGACAATTGGACTTTCCATCACAACTGCTCCCTATGTATCACAACTTCTCCCTATGTATTTACAATGGGGCACTAGACAATAGGTTCAACGGCCTTACCGTGTAGCACCGGTAGTAGAGATCCAAAAGGACCTAATCTGCCGGGTGAAGACGGGAGCAGAAGCCGCTGGAGCACTGGACAAAGGGTTCCAACTGTGGCTCTCCCATCTTTTTCTCCCCCGCCCCTTTCCCTAGTCCTTCCTTCAATAAAGTTTATTCAGTTACCGTATTTACTCGCATAATGATCGCACTCGCGTAATGATTGCACCACCCCTGAAGTTCGTCGTCAAAATACGACTTTTTTTATTTCCCGCGCAATGATCGCACCCTGAACTTGCCGCAGCCATATGCCGTGTGTGTGTCACGTTTGATGACGATGGTCGTGCTTACCTTAGTTTCCTCCTCTTTCAAAGCGGACATGGCTACGTTATTGCCGCGGACTTGATGATATTAGCGATATCGGCAAGCGTGAGTTCATTATTGGTGGGGAAGAAACTCTCACTAAATGCACAGAATGTACTCACAAGACATATGAAAAAAAACGCGCTCGGCAGCCGCGTCTTGATGCCCCACACTGTGACAGCAGCGCCCACTTACTGGTTTTCCTGTTCTCACCTCGCAGCAATAAACTCGTTCCGGCGCGTTGCGTAATGAAAACATTGCATTTTGCGTCACTCGGGGGCCATTCGGTGGTCGGTGGAGTTTTTATTAGGGTATGTCTCCTGCCACGCGCGTGGCACGAGCCACGCCCCCCCCCCCCCCCCCCCCCGCAACGGCTGCTGCCACGCAGAAGTGACGTCAAACTAAAGTAATCACGTGACTTCCTGTGACGTCACAAAACAAACGTCATATTTACGTCATTTGATCATGTCGCTTTTTTGTGTTAGCGACGACGGCAGCAGGGTGTTCACGTCTTGTGTCCCGATGTTCTCCGCCCGTGGTTCGAATGGCAGACCTGACGCATCGCTACTAAGATCCCTGTATTTTTCAAAGGTAGCGCAAACTCTCTTCCCCGCGCCGTTTTCTCCTCGGCCGTCTCTCTCGACCGCCATTAGTGAGCGACTCCCACAGAGCGCGCCGCCGGACCGTTTCGTTTCGTATGCGCGGCGCGTTGAAGTGCTTGCTTAAAACGCGCACGTAAACTCACAACGGTGTTCGTAGATAATGTGTAGGAAGAACAGTTTGTGATTGGTCAGTGTCTTAGCTATTATCCCGCCTTTTGAGGGTAACAAACTGCGCGCTCGTGCCGGCCTATTTCAATCTCCTTTCCTGGTATCTCACGGGAGATTTGATCTGGGACCGTTTTAGGAGACCAAAAACCTGGAATTTATACATTTTTGTTCAGTTCACATATGTGCGGAAGGGAACGTCAAAAAGTTAAAATGAGCGCCAGCAGAGTTTAACCCCAGAACCGTACAAAAAGTTGGAACATGCACGCCTACTTTCAGAATGGGTTGTGTGCAGGGACGTAGCCAGGAGGAGGGAGGGGGGGTTAGGACTTGCTCCGAAATTTTTTCCAGGCAGCGCGTAAACAAGACCTAGTGCTCCTTTCGTCAAAACTCCTCCCTTCCAATACCCTTTAAACCCTCCAGAAAAAATTCCTGGCTACGGCCCTGGTCGTGTGTGTACAATTTGCTAAAAAAATACTGAAACCGTTCAGTGAGATGAAAGTACTTTCACGGCCGCTGGATGAGAGCGCACGCAAGGTGCGCCTTTCATCCAGCGGCCGTGGTACTTTTATTGCATACGCAAATGTTCCATTCTAAGCAGAATCGGCACCGCGTAGAGCTGTAACAAACGCACTCCTAACAGTTTTTGTTACTGCCCCGCGTATATTAAAAAGCAAGGTATTCTGTTTAGTGGACGTATTTTGAAAAGAAAAAAAAAACTGCATCAATCTATGCCCACTACACGGCAGGAAATTTTGTTGCCTACATACGCCCAGCTTTATTTTTTTAAAGTCACAAAATGCACCGGCGTGGTCCCATTTCCCATTCAGTTTTAAAAAAATGTTTTTGTTCCCGTGTGTGCGCGCATTCTGCATCGCGCTTTTGCTGACGACTTATCCAACGTACTTATTTTATGGCAAATAATGCTGTCATTCTTGTAAAAATAGGGCATTTTGTTCCCGGCAGAGCATACACAGGGACTTTATCATTGCTCAATGGCTAATATTTTCTATGCCGGTGGTATTCCCTGTTATCAATGCCTCGGAATTATTTTTTGGATCACAGCTATTTTGTATGCTGCATCGCTCACGTCTACTGAGGACCCTGTTTCGAAAGGAACGGTTGAAACGTTATCTTTACAATAATGTCTTATGGTAAACTCGTCAATGAACCCCCCACTCCAGTGTTCACCACTGACATGTACGTTTACAGCAAGCACCCCACAAATAAACAACTATGAAACATTACACTCTTTTATAATAAGTACACACGTATGCACCACATTCGTCATGAAAGTGCACAAAAGTGGGGTAAATTAAAATACAATCTCACAACACAAAGACCGCGACCCCTACAGAGTTGAAGCGAATAGAATATATTATAAAGGAGCTGACTGGTGAAACATATTTTCTTCCGCTGCAAATTTTTGAAACTGGAAAAAATCGCGAGTGTGAAAGATTTTGCATTAATTAGCGTGGGCATTTTCGAGCACATGACAAAATGCGAGCGAGTTAGACACGATCGTGCTGTCATTGTTACTAAATAGTGTGAGAAAGCGTCAATGGAAACGTTACGCTGTCCTTTTTTTGCTCGGTTCATTTAACCCGAAAGTAAGTATCAGCCTCACATTCGTCTAAAAAACTTCCAGAGGCAAGTATACATGAAGGAGTTTAGTAGTGGTTGCTTAACTCGGGAATCCTTCCTCGGTGACAATCAAAGCTTTTTCTCCCGGTGTAGCGCAGCCATATCGCTCGCCGGTTACTGTAATTTTTCTCTCCTGGAACAACAGCTGATGGCTTTTTGCAATGCTACGGAGCGGCCAAGGACACAGCAAATCGGTATCGCGATGCAGCGAGACTGCCTTGAGAAAGATGTACCTGTGTCCGTCCTCACGTGCAGCTCACATGCGCGCCCGTCGTCCTACGCTCCCTAATGGCGTCCCTACCCGATGAAAGGGAAACTCGCGGAGGGTCGTCGGAGGTCATTGGTCACGTGTCGAGCTTGCTCCAACAGGGGAACAGAAAAAGGCGACGGGGTGAGGAGAGACGTAAACGGCGGAGAGGAGATTCTCCTCTCCTTTTTGTACAATGGTTTGCGCTACCTTTAATCGCTACGTCCTTATCTACCTGTACAGCAGCTGCCTCGCGGAGCTTTTTTTTTTGTTGGGAGGTGTGCTTGTAATTATTTAGATTCGGTGTTTTTTGTGAACTTGCTGTTGCACGTCTTGGTAAGCCTAACGCATTGTTTTCTGCACGCTGCTTCGCCCCGCTTTTTACATGCTCCTAGAACTGTAGTGTTGTCATTTAATGTTTTGTGAGCTTCACGCTGTCTTGCAGTTCGCGTGCTATCGGCTTTACGCGCCTGCATTTGTTGTCTACTTGTGCCTCGCTTCTTCCATGCCAAGCCTTGTGTTCTGATTCTGGAGTGGTGGCTCAATTATAAAACGTGGGGATCAGTATTTTCCATCGCGTCGCGCCGTGGCTAACGAGGTAGCTATCTTTGATGACATGCCAACGCGAGCGACGTAGTGTCAGCGTGTGCACGAATCGAGTGTCGTCAGGTAGCGCACGGCATCATCGAACGCAATCAGACCTCGCATGTAGCTTCTGCAATTTTCCCCCGGGGCAGTAGTACTATCGCCGAGAAATGTATTCTGACTATTCCGCCGAAACGATCTGTGCACGCGGCGCTGCAAAATCCGTGCAGGGAGCGCAGCTGCACTTCCGTGGGTGAAGCCCAACAAAACTTCCTCCTGCATCTGCTTTGAGTATGTATTTTGATAGGCTCGTTCCTTCTTTACTCTTGTGTTTGGCTTGGTTGGAATTGAACATAACCATGGTTGTGTTCAAGCTCTTATGAGAGCTTATCTCAGAGGCTTGCAGTCTATGCACAAATTCCAAGTGGCTGTGACATCTATATGCCCATCCCAAGCACTGTGCGGAGTTCAACTTGACACTAATGCTTGTATTCGCAACTGGTAAAGCGTGCTTAAAATTAAGCGTCTACTGTTCAAGCCTTTGGGGTAGTGAACAGGAAGAGTTTCCAATTGTGAGGGGACGTTTCACATTCTATTGCTTTTTAACTCCGCACTGGGTAAACTGTTTTGGAAAAGTGCTCAAGCGAATTTTCTTAGTGGTAAGGGGCATTATAAAATGTCCCACATTTCGTTCACAATGATGCAAGTCTCGTCAGAAGCCAGCTGCTAGAAAACACATTCACGGGTTGTGTGTTGTGTGCCCATTAGCTGTTTCTTTTTCTTCCACAAAATGGGCACTTAAACAATCCTTTAAGCCAACAGGTTTAAAAAATAGTTTATCAAGTACAACTTCGGGGTAATGGTTGGTGTCGAGCGTGACATTGCCCATTCCCGAGAGTACTTCTTAATAGTACCTTGTGCAAGAACTGGAGCCAAGGCCACGTGCGTGGATGTGAATGTCTGTCGGTGTTTGTGAAAGTTGCGGTACAGCTGGAATGTGTATGGATCATGGGTGGCTTTAACAATAAAATGACTGCTGAACGTACTTTTGCTCTGGTATCAATGAGCAGCATGTGAGCATTGATAAGTGCTTCTCTGTTGACATTTTTGCTACACAAAAGCAGGTCATGTTAAGGCCCCCTGGCAAATATTCATGAAAAACACTGGACAAAAAAGCTGCCAATACATGTAAACCGTGTTGATCACGGCACCTTTCCTAGTACTTCAGTACCGTTTATCAGCGCTGTATTTTTTCCCCACTAGTAAACTATCCCAGCGTTGCACCTTAAGCCAGAAACCAAACACTTGCTGGTCAATGACAAGTGATCTGCCAAACTTCCGTGTCTATGCAAAAAGTGAGTAGCTCTACTTTCTGTGCACTGTTTGTGCTGTGAAGCTCCATTTCTAAACAAAATACCGGGGTTCTTCTGGAAGATGCACAGCATTAAAACCTCAACAAAAAAGGAATACGCAAGTGATACTTTCTTGCACTACACTAGAGTCCTGCGGGAAAGCCAAACCAGCAAGTGATCTTTTTCTACAAAGCGCTGCAGAGAAGCCAAGATAAAGGTTCCTTTTTGCGGACACCAATGCTACGCTGGAAAGCCAAAATGTGTGGTGTCCGTTACTGCAGATTTGCTGCAAGACGGGCATGTGAATGTATTGCAATAAGGCATTTATGTTCACGCAAAGATTTATGAACCAGGTTGGCGGGGTAACAAAATCATTGAGTGAGGTTACAACAAAATGTGATGAAAAATGATATAATACTGTTTGCTATAAATAGCACTTAAAGGTATAAAATGGTTTTGACACTAGTTAAGTGGCCTGTTGGAAATCATTGGCAAAACCTAAAGAGCAACATTTCATACAGCTGCAATTGTGAAATAGCAAAGCGTGGTTCGGGCCTGAATTCAGCAGGCATGCTCCAGCTGAGAATGTATAATTGCAGAGCAAAACAATTATAAAGGCCTAGGGAAAAGGTGAGCTTAGTTGAGTTACCACCAAGGTATTTGGTAGAGAGAATAGTTACAAAAATAAAGAAGCAACATGGGAAGCTTTATTTTCCCTGATTTAAGTTTATCAGCACTGAGCTTCATGTTCTGCATGTCCCATTGAAGAATGTCATACCTTCATTCACTCGGCACATCACATTTCATGGTATAACACAATTTACTTCGAACATAGGTAAATAAGAGAATATTGCATAAGCAGTTCATTTATACGTGAAATAGAAACAGCAGGGTTTTTAAAACGAAGCCCGTAAGTGTGCTGAATGAAAGGGACCAATGATGAGTTTATGTTGTTACTAATAACAAATTTCAATGACCTTGTCAGAAACAAACCCCTTCCATGGAGGGACTGTGTGTAATCATAAGATTTTCTTGATAAAAGGTTGTAAATGCCCTGTAAATGTATGTCAAAAAGTATTTTAATGCCCTAGTCGTGGCCTGTGAGTCGTCGGCGCTTTTTTCTGGTGTTTAGATGATCAAGGGCTGTTGTACGGGATCCACCTTCTCTTCTCACTTTGGTCACCATCTTTCTTAGTCACTGCATTCATGTGCTTGGTCAGGCAGCTAGCAAGCGAGGATGACAGTCGGCACCAACTGTCAGCCGAGTTCCTTCAGGCTTGGAGAATTGCTGGAGAGGCTAAACAATGTTTTTAATATCCCTAACTGAGAGCTTTCACTTTTTGTTTTGTTAAAGAACATTTAGGCAACCTTTCAAGAACTGTCCGAAATAACAAAAATGACTACTGTGCCCATTAAATAGCTAATCTATGCACAGTGAACCATGGCATAAAATCTATCAATGCGAACCTACCCTTTGAACCTGCTTAATATTTAGCAGAGACTCACTCCATTCATTAGCTGTTTTATAGCAGTGTGTGGGTGGACTACTGGTTTCCACCTATGGAGCGTGTGGGCCGCGCTAGTTTCCAGTCGTCCTGTCAAATGTTTTTGGAGACTAGCACTACCTTGCAGTGTACGAGCCATGGATTCCTTGGGTTGGCCATGGGAAATTCTAGTGAATCGTTACAAGCCACCAAAGAAAGTGAGCATTTGTTTATCGACCACTGTTTTGTGGCCACGAAAAGTTTCGTTCATTAAAAAGACTAACAAATGACATCAATTTTATTGCAAACTGCAAACAAATAATTGGTATTACAGAAAATGTGTAAAGCAGCCGGAGCTCCATAGCCACTTCCCAGCTATTTCTCCATGCCGTCACAGAACCTTATTTTTGCGACTAACAGATACCGACCTATTCCACTGCAAAGAAACATAACTGGGCGATTGCAGTGGGGCCTCTGGTTCCGTTTGATCATATCACTTGAGTGTTTACGTACAGTTAACGTACTGATGACTGTGTTTATAGTGCATGTACATATAACATCAATGTAGTTTGAAATTGGGATCTTTTTCACCATTTCTTTTTGTTAAATTCGCCCCATGACAGCCTTGACGTTTGCCTATCAATTACATTTGCAGCATGCTCGCTGCTTATACCTGTTTACACAAACAATCCCTAGATGCTTTCACGTTCCAGGCACATCTTAAGATTCTCTTTGACGTTGCTTATTGAGCCTGTGCAGAACCCATTGGTTTTCATATGCTGGAGTGCATGTATGTGTATTAGACATGATGGCCGGCCAAGCCAAGTGTACATCCTTCCTATTACCGTCTGTATACAGCCTCTTCTCTGACCCTATCGTCTGGGTGTCCTGAATTAACTTCCTTAACATGAGGGACTCAGTCGAGTCTGGCCAACATAGCGTACACCACGGTACAGTGAGACGTGAAAGTTATACCAGTACAACGTAGCTATGAGATGAAGCGCCAAGCTAGTCTACCTTTTGAAGGTCGCAGGTCCTAAATTGTCGTAGAATCATGTATTCTACTACGAAAACTTTGGTTTCTACTAGGAAACCTTTTTATGCGCTGAATATCACGCAATTATGATGCTTGTGGCGCATGCTCACAAGACGTTTCTGCTCATAAAACGTATCGTGGGTGTAAAACAAATTTTCTACAATTTCGCCCACTAGAAAAAAAAACTTCCCGATTTTCGGAAGTTTTCCTTGCTAATATTTCAGAAGAGGAGATCTACTGTAGTGGTACATACGCGATACATGTGTGGAGACACCAAAGATTACCTTTTTTTCCTATTCTTGGCGCAGTTTGTAATTGTAATGCGCACATGCGCCTAGTAAAAACAGTTGCCGCCACTACCCTTCGTCCTCGGCACTGTACATTCCGATTATCTTTTGGCGCTGCTAAGTTGTCTTCATTTCGAGAACACACACCGCGATTTCAGGTCGCCCATTTAAGCATTCTGGACTTGCCGTGGTGCAAACTGTTGATAGCAGATGCCGCCGCTCCGACATGCGTCGGAAAGTTCACAGAATTACGCTCGGACGGTGTCTTTTCTTGTGTGGAAGGTAGCTTGTTTGAACGGGGCCAGTCGGCTGTGCGATGTCGTCTCACGTACGCTGAAACTGTACGCAGGCACCATCGGAGTACACCAAGCATAACCAAGCGGTCACAGGTCAACATTACTCGAGAGCGGCTATTTTGCTGCGGTCTGGAAAGGCTGGCTGGGTCCCCACGTAATACATCATCATAAACAACTTTCTCACGTTTTCAGATAGTGCTTCTAACAACATGAACTCCGGTCTATCTACGTTGTCGGCCCGAGAAAATCGGAGCTTCGTCCCGCTTTCGGATACGCGACTCCACGTACGCGATCAGCAGCATCGCCGGCTGCTCCCGCAAGAACAAAAATTGTTTGTTTAGAAAAGTTTTAGCAGTTCAATGGTGCGTTATTTTGTACTGCAAATAAAAAAAAATGTGTATTTCGGACTACACAACACAAAACAATGACGATATGACGTCATTATGACGTCATGCGTGGCAGCAGCCGTTGCCAGGGGGGCGTGGCTCGTGCTACGCGCGTGGCACGAGACGTTGCCTTTTTATTATGGTTTTATTTGTTCTGTTTATTATGTTCATGAGACTTATCGTAAACATTCTGACCTGCAACTTGCGTTTTCTCCGCTCAAACATTTTTCGCGAAAAATTTACCTCGCGTAATGATCGCACCCTCTAAATTTCCATCATAGTTTTGAAAAAAAAAAGTGCGATCATTACGCGAGTAAATACGGTGTAGTTGGTAGTCCATCCACCTATTACTTAATTGGTGCATGCGGTGAATGCGTCCACTGTTGCCATAATTGGAAACACGGCGCTGCATGAGCGAATGCCTCTGCGTTCTCTAAAAAAATTGCCCGTCTCTCTCTCAAATTACTTGCTTGCACCTGAAGAGTATGGTGTTGGTCACACCTGCGCGAAATTTCCACAGGGAGTGAATGTTAATGCCGGAGCTATAAATACCGCATTACGCGAGAAACGCGGCGTTGGCGGAAAGGGTCTAGGAAAGGGTCTTCTAGGAAAGGGTCTAGGCGTTGTAAACCCCCAGGCTATACTTACCAGCACCCCCCCCCCTCCCCCGGACACACACACACACACCTCCCCATTTCCCTAAACAGCTACCAGCGAGGTTAATCTAGAGGGGTCAAGGCTGCCTGTGAAGCTTCTACTGATGAATATTTTCAGCTCAACCTAAAAAAATAGCACTTTTGTTTTAACGGCCTCTCAACATTAAAAAATATTCGTCATCATCATCCCCAGCCTATCTACGCCCACTGCAGGGCAAAGGCCTCTCCCATTGATCTCCAATTACCCCGGTCCTGCGCTAACTGCGACCACTTTATCCCCGCAAACTTCTTGGTCTCATATATCTGCCCATCTAACTTTCTGCCACCCCCTGCAACGCTTGCCTTCTCTAGAGATCCACTCTGCTGCCCTTAATGACCAGCGGTTATCTTGCCATTCGCATTACATGCCCTGCCCATGCACGTCCATTTCTTCTCTTAATTTCTACTAATATGTCCTTAACACGCGTTTGTTCCCTGACCCACTCCGCTGTCTTCTTGTCCCTTAATGTTACACCTGTCATCTTCCGCTCCATGGCTCGCTGAGTCGTCCTGAATTTAAGTTGAACCCTCTTAGTGAGCCTCCAAGTTTCTGCCCCGTAGGTGAGTACCGGTAAAATGCAGCTGTCGTACACTTTCTTCTTCAGGGACAGTGGTAGGCTGCCATTCATTATCTGAGAATGCCTGCCGAATGCACTCCACCCCATTCTTCGGAGGAAAAAATTTTCGGAGGAAGCCTAATATTTTTTGCCTGTTAGCGTGGAATTAACGCGATAGCGTTATCGGGCCCGTTCGCATCACATAACACCTTCCCAGCGGTGAAACTTTGCGCTCCCGCTTGCCAGGCATGTCTCAAGGTAGCGCCTCAGGATCCCTGGGGTTTCAGTGGTCACCGCAAGGTGGCCTTACGGGATTTCTTGCCCACGGTCAACGCCGGCGGCTTATCTGTGGCACGAGGCCCTTCACTATTTGGTTGTATGTATTTTATTTCCGGCTGCAAAGACTTGTTATGGTGTATACATAAAACGAAGCTCATGGAAGTATTTATTGATCTTCAGCGTGTGGCCCCGAGAGAATTTGTAGTTATATTTAAGCATTCATACTTTTAAAAACTCTACAGCGACAATTATCAATAGTCTTATTATAGAGGTACTTTTCTCGGCGTGTGTATGTCGTGGTGTGGACTCCACCTTGTCCCCGTCATCGTTATCACGGTGCATGCGCGGCCGAGCTCAGATCTGAAACCCCATAAATGCTTCCGCCAGTTCCAGAAAACGTCCATTTCAATCCTAACGTAATACAGCCGCCCCTGCATGGTGGTGGAACCCTGGCCTTTCTGTGTCTGAAGTGGGAATAATACCCATAAGCCACGAGGGTTGGCTATCAAGTTACGTAATTGAGGCACTTTGTGTTCACGTTTTGTGGTTCGTAGTGCGGCCTCTGGGGGGGGGGGGGGGGGGGGGGGAGAAGAATTTATTGTGGCTTGTAGATCTCCAGGACTGGCCCATGCATTCAATCAATTGAGAATTACCAGCGTTTTTTTTTTTCCTTTCCCGCCTCCAATCCATTTCTTCCATCTAGATCAGTGGTCCTTGTTTTCTACTTTTCTACTACTTTAACTAAAAATAGCAACAACAAAACAACGTGCCGGTGCTGCCCACCAGCCATGCTCGCGCACATGAGACGTATCGAGACGGGGGATTGGCGAAAAATGTCAAGATTAGTATCTTGCTGGTATATGGAGTTTCGTCTACGCTATGCAAATACCCATATATGCGCACATGGTTAATTGATTGATTGTAGGGTTTAACGCGCCGACGCAACGCAGGCGATGAGGTGCACCGTAGTGGAGAGCTTCAGATTACTTTTGACCACCTGGGGATCTTTATAACGTGCGCCGAAATGTGAAGTAACAAAAGCTTGATGTGGGCGAGTTGGTACATTATGCTAAAAAAATTTACTCGGCGCTAAAGCAGGGACGAAGAAGAAACGCATAACACACAACACAGTGCCGAACTTCCAACTAGATTTTATTGAAAAAAAAGACGCTGTTTATATACACAAAAACTAAAATACCAAAAGCATTGTGACGTCAAAGTGCACCACGTTTCTAAAAAGGCTACTTGAAGCTCATTTTATCAGACAGGCAGGGGAACTGTGTTAGTACTCCGTCCATATCGCCTTAAAAGGTCGGACCGGAGCAGCGAAGCCTTCAGTGGGCTCGGCTGCACGGCCAAGATGGGTCGTACTAATGTTCCCCGCATCTTTCTCGTGCCTGCAGGTAATGAACACTCACTGCCTTTTTACAAAACGAAGTAGTAACCGCTGTCTTCTCGTGCTGCCGAGGCCAGGCTGCATTTGTGTCACTGTGTATGACTGTGCATGCGTCTTACGTGATCTTTTGATATTGAAACCAATCCCGGTCCTCCCGACGATGTCCCAACCGATGCCCCAACCAAAATGATAAACATGCTAAAAGAATTACAATCCGGTCAGGCAGCCATGCTCGAGATGCTGAAATCTATTAAAAAGACATTGCCTGATCATGAGAAAACATTTACAGAAATAAACGTTCTGCTAGACAAGATCGAGGCGGCCTATTCGTCGATCGAAACTATGAAGTCCGAAATTAGTGAAATCCAGACAGCTACCAATGAAAGCACAAATGAGCTTAAAATGCTGACTGGCCGTATTAACGATGCCGAAAACCAATCGCGGCGAAACAACCTCGTTTTTTTACGGAGTGAAGGCCAGCAAAATGGAAACTGGCTGGAAAGTGAAAAGACAATAATTGATATTAGTAATCGCCTCCTTAAAGTAAACATCCAGCACCGTGAAATTGAGCGTGCTCATCGCATTGGGTCCTTCTAAAGTCTCTTGATCGGCGCTTAGCGGCTAAAGCAGATGAAGGGACTTTAGGTCCTTCCAACCCAACAAATGTTGGCCCATTGTTGTGAAAGTTTTGCACTTCAAAGATAAGGATAAGATATTGAGCGTGGCTAGCAAGTTTAAAGGCTCCGACTACAGCGATCTTTCAGCTCGCATTCGCCTCGCCCAAAAGCGCCTCATTGAGTTTGGAAAGGCCCAAAACCTTACATTCAAGTTGCGGCATGAAAAAATTGTCGCAAATAACAAAACCTATGTATTTGACCGCTCCACCAATCAGGTAGTTGAGCAGATTTCCTAGCACTTCCGTCATACAGAAGCGTGCACCAGTTCCACCCCATCGATGCACCTTGTCGTTCTTGCTTGCTGATGTCCGCAGTGTTGTCCCCAAGCGAGATTCAGTCTATTAAGTTCAACCTCGGCTAACGTTCTTCTACTAACCGAAACGTGGCTAAATTCGTCAGTCAACGACAGTGAAATATTGTCGTCCGTCGCCAATTTTGACATATTTCGCAAAGATATATCTGATAGCGCCCGCGGTGGCGGTGTACTTATCGCCACTAACCGTAATCTGCGTTGTTCGCCCGTGAAAATATCGTCTCCATTGGAAATGATTTGGCCCAGCTGCAATGCTACTCATCAACGCGTCCTAATTGGTGTCTGTTATCGTGCCCCTAACATCAACAGCTCCTTTACGCTACTACTTCAGGACGCCTTAAGCACATTAAAAGCGAAATACCCAAACAGCCCGATTCTTCTTTTTGGAGACTAACTTCCCCTCTATTGACCGGTCCGATCCTGTTTCTACGCTATCAAAAATAACGCCGATAGTGATTTTGTAAATGTCTGCCTTACATTTGATTTGTCTCAACTGGTGGCTCAAGCAACCCGCATCACAGATCATTCTTCCAACATTCTCGACCTCATTCGATCCACCCATGCTGATAACTTTTCCTCTGTCACTTGCCTGCGTGGCCTTACCGGTCACATGGCTGTACATACAACATTTTCTTGCGACATAATTAAAAGCAAAAGAGCAAAAAAGATTCTCACACTATACGATAAAGGTGATTAAGATAGTATACGCCTCGAGCGCGGCCTGTAGGGGCGCCACTGAAATCCCCCTAGCGGCCCGTTTTGAAAGCAGCCGCGGGAGTCCGCGCCCCGCTCCCCAGTGCCGCTGCTGCTTTTGCGGCCCTTTCACGACTGAGATTTACCGTTTGCGGGCGTTTGAAATCCGTGTTTATGTGGAGCAGTCACTCTGTTCGCAAATGGGGTATGTTTACGACAGTGTAAATGTTTCTGACGCGATCTAAGTGGCGCGGTCTGTATAGCGCCAGGTGTGTGTCACAGGCCAGTGTCGCGGAACCGGCGTATGATGGAGCCGATTGTAGTTACACTGACCTGAATTTACTACCCGTGTCTCCGTAACCACCGGTTACTTAGGAGTTCATGCTACGGCTATACACTACGATTTAAATCGGTTTTGTGCGCTTACATAATCAGCGAAGCACTCATACCTGACAGCACGCCAGTTACGTTACGTTTGCCAATATTATACCTCAGATATTTATCACCACCATTTACAAGCCAGTCTGTGTTAATTTTGGGAATATTCAACAAGAGTACAATGGACAATGCATAATTATACTCGGGGATCAGCACACAACAGAGTCGTCTTGTCGTGAAGTGAGCGCCCGCAAACATTCATCTGCTACATATATCCTCTGCGAGCAGCGCGGAGACGGGCTTAGAATATAATCCGTGTCTGCCACTAAATGCTTCTTCAAAATATCGTCATATGGCACAGGAAGCCTGCAGAATGAAGCAGAAACTGAAATCAGAGGGCCTTATCACCTACCACACTCTTCCGACGACACCTTTCATCGCTTGTTGAACAGCCTACCCTGTATATTTCCAAAAATGCGTGCGCCGTACGATCAGCTCTTCGTTGAAGAAGTAGAAAAACGAAAGGAAAGTGAACGCGAGATTTGTGTGTGGGATTACTAAAACGTTCATTGCTAGATTCCGCTCCGCATTTGTACACAGCGTCCTCCTCCCCTGCCCCCCCCCCCCCCCCCCCCCCCCGATGTCTCGCGAAATACCAGTGCATTTCGCGTCTAGTGAACCCTACCTAGCTTAAGTTTCGACGAACGTATTTAGCATGTCAGAAGCTGCACTGTTTCTTTTTTTTTTCATTTCCGTTAGAGCTATTATATTTCTTAATTCCGCACTTGCACAGCATTTATTTTTCCGTGGTTTCATTAACTTGCCTTGGTTTTTGCTATATTGCGTGTGTGGGCACATATTTAACGACGCACAGGCTTGGAATATACTTAACATTTTCGCATGGTTTATATTCTTATAAAAGGCATAAGTTATTGTCCAAGAATAGGTAATCACACCCCCGAAACATATTTTTCTGCGACGTATATATTCTAAACGAAGCCGCATTCGATGTCCACGCTGCAAAATGAAGCGAACCTCTCATTGTGCCAGCATCAGGTCTAAACGAGGCGACAGTAGAATTCATTTGTTCCTGATGCTTTGGAGGTGACATGGGTGATATGTTGCTGCTGCCGCCGACGCACGGACGAGCGGCGACGAAGCGAGCAGAACCGCGTCCCCAGGTCTTGGAGGCGATCGCGTACTCTACGAAGACGCAACTGCTTTTTAAGTGATCTAACGTACTCTTTTGCCTATAGACGTCACCATAACAAGTTTGTTTTAGGGCACGGAAGGGCGAAAAGAAGCGACACAGAGCCCAAACACAGCACGAGCCCCTATCAGCCACGCAGTGCAAATCCCGTCATCGCCGCGGAGAAGCGGCGGCAGGCGGCGCAGCGATCGCGAAGCTCGAGGCGTATAAACCAGGCGCTAACACACTATTTGATAGCTTATTCACTGCCTTCTCACAACGCTCTCTTGTATCAAATTGATTGCTTCTTAAGACAGAGTTGCAACGCTTAGTACAACTTTACAGTCCTACCATCGAAACAACGGAGTGATCGGGCTCCCCATGGTTTACTGCATCACTAAAACGTTTAAATAATAAGAAGCGTTTGTTTCGAGCAGCTAAAAGATCTAACCGTAGTTGCACAAGGGAAAAGTACTATAGCGCAGCCAAAGAGTTTGACGCCTTAATGCAACAGACGAGACGCAATTTTTATTCAACTACTCTACCTTCTATGCTTCAAACTGACCCTAAGCGCTTCTGGAAAACTATAAATCCAGATCAATCTAATTTGATAGCCCTTTGCAATGACTCTGGCTTTTCGGTTCCCGACAACGAGTTCCTGATATCCTGAATGCAACTTTTAGTGAAAATTTTACGAATGAACCCTTGAATAACCTTCCTGATGCACCGGCCTTTGCGCATCCACCAATGAACAACATTTTCGAAACTCACGGAATAGTAAAGGTAATTGATTCGCTAAAAATTCGTCATCTACAGGAATAGGCAGTATTAACGCCAAGGTATTGAAAACACTAAATACACTTGCAGCCTTTTTCTGTCGCTATTTTTTCAAGAATCTTTAAACACCGGCTGCGTACCACGTGACTGGCGCGCAGGTAAGGTCATTCCAGTCCATAAAAACGGAAGTCGGTCATGTCAAAACAATTACCGCCCAATTTCTATCACTAGCTTTTGCTGCAAGGTAATGGAGCACATTTTATACTCACACATCGCTACATTTCTAAAATCTGTGGATTTCTTTCACGCAAACCAGTACGGCTTTCGTAAAGGTCATTCGTGTGATACGCAACTCGCTCTTTTTCTGCATGATATTCACTCAAGTCTAGATCGCAATATACCTACTGGTGCAATTTTTATAGATTTTGAGAAAGCCTTTGATAAAGTTCCCCATGCTCGCCTGCTGCTGAAATTGTCATCCCTAAATCTTCACCCGTGTGTTGTTAACTGGATCCAGGGTTTGCTAACATGCCTACAGCAGTTCGTCTATGTCAATTCTCATTCATCATCATTAACACCAGTACTCTCAGGCGTACCACAAGGTACGGTCCTGGGACCTCTTCTCTTTTTATATATATCAATTATTTGGCTTCTAACACTTCCTCTGGCATTCGTCTCTTCGCAGACGATTGTGTAATTTATCGTCCGATAACTAATAGCTCTGATAACTCTGCTCTTCAAGAAGACCTTAATCGCATCCAACATTGGTGTAACACTTTGCTTATGTCTCTAAACGTCTCTAAAACGAAGCTAATATCCTTTCTGCGTCGCCGCAATTACGTCTTATCAAATTATACCCTTAACAATCAATGTATCGAAACTTCTGATTCATTAAAATACCTTGGTGTGTATATTTCATCTGATTTAACTTGGTCTACTCCCATCGACAGCGTTGCCAATTCTGCTAACCGGGTGCTTGGATATCTTCGCCGTAATCTTGCCCTGATAATATCCTGCTGTTAAGGTTCTTGCCTACATAACTTTCGTCCGACCTAAGCTTCAATATGTTAATGCCAATTTAGGTGCTTACCAAATTAACCTCATTGATGTTCTGGAATCCGTCCAAAATCGCGCAACAAGATTTATACATTCCGAGTTCTCTCGTGATTCAAGTATCTCCACCCTGAAAACCCAACTTAATCTTTCCACACTTGTATCCCGCTACGAAATTGCACGACTTTGTCTTTATCACAGATTTTAAATGCAGAGCATTTCTTAGCCTCGCCTCTTCCTGCGTCGGACGGCGTCAACAGCTCCGCGTCCGCAGCAGGTGCGCCTCTCCTCCTTCCCTCCTCTCTCTCAACAGCAGCTGGCGCGCGCATGCGTCGTAGTCGGCCCGTTCTCTCCGTCGCGGTCTCGGCGTAACAGGTGCGTGATAGCAGCGCGGTGAGGCGTGGAAGGGCGCGCGCTGCTTGCGTATGCGCGCTCTCCCCCCCGTACTGCTCTCCCTCTACTGCGCGCGCTGCAAATATAAAGCGGCTAGCGGTCGCTCGTGCTTAAGTCACTGCGTTGCTCCTTCCTTCCTTGGTTGACGCTCGCTCCCACGTTTACTCGTGTCTGCTACTCCAGCATCACGGAAGAAGCGATGGAAGCAACACTGCCTTCAACCAGTACTGAGGCCCCAACGCTCAGCATTTACTCGTGTTCCCCTCGCGGGAAGGCGCGGGAATTTTTTTTCATTCTTTGCCCATCGATGCTCAGCGCATCAGAAGAGCGCACCGCATTTCACGCACCACCCATCCTATTCCTAACGCAGTGTATTCCGACTATGCCCGCACCACTACTTTTCAGCGATCTTTTTTTCTGCGCACTGCTCGAGACTGGAACGACTTGCCTGCCGAAACCACGCTTATCATTGATTCCCAGTGTTTTAAACGAACCATTGAAACACGCCCATGATGTTTCGCGATGTCATCCTATGCCGTATACGTACGCCCACCCCTCATGTAATGCCCCAAACCGGGCCCCTTGAGGAACCGATAAATAAATAAATAAATAAATAAATAAATAAATAAACAAATAAATAAATAAATAAATAAATAAACAAATAAATAAATAAATAAATAAATAAATAAATAAATAAATAAATAAATAAATAAATAAATAAATAAATAAATAAATAAATTGTAAGATGGGTTTATTTGCGAAGGCAAGGCAGCAGAACGCTCAGCGAAGGCAGTCCGAAGCAAGCGGGGCTGACGGCTGGCTCTCACGCGCTCTTCTCGCGGTCCAGGTTGATGATGATCCCTGTCCGGCTCACTGGTTCTTCATCTTCCTTGAAGCTGTATTACCATGGCCAATCTCCTTGAAAGGGTAAGAGATACTTGTATCTCTTCCGCACTACAATCATCCCCCCGCGGCGAAGGGAGCCACCCTGGCGACTTAGAGGCACGCTACGACAACAGGATCGTAATAACGCTTGAGGCGTTGCACGTGGGCTGTCTCGCGGCCTCGGCGACGAAGGTCTGAGGACGGGGTTAGCGGCTCCACGACGTAATTAACAGGTGACGCGCGTTCGACAACGCGGTATGGGCCGTGGTACTTGGATAGCAGCTTGCTGGAGAGACCGGGAGTAGTAGTCGGTATCCAAAGCCATACCAGGGAGCCGGGAGAAAAAGTCGCTTCTGGGCGGTCACCATCACGACGATGTTTTTGGTGCGACTGGTCTTCAGAAGTTAAATCGCGGGCAATCTGGCGGCATTCTTCGGCGTAGTTGCAGAGTCGAGAAATGGTCGTGTGCTCAGAAACATCAGGTCGATAGGGGAGAATGGTGTCGAGAGTGCAGGATGGTTCACGACCGTAAAGAAGGAAAAAAGGGGAGAATCCCGTGGTAGACTGCATCGCGGTGTTATAGGCATACGTCACAAAGGGAAGAATCGTGTCCCAGTTGGAGTGGTCGGAAGAGATGTACTTCGCGAGCATATCGCCAAGAGTGCGGTTAAACCTCTCCGTCATCCCATTCGTCTGCGGGTGGTAGGCAGTAGTGGTGCGGTGAGTCACGTTGCATTTTTCCAGGAGAGCTGCTATCACTTCCGACAAGAAGACACGCCCTCTATCACTTAGAAGTTCACGTGGTGCTCCGTGACGGAGGATGAAACGCTGTAGAAGGAAAGTAGCAACTTCGCTCGCCGTGGCAGCCGGTAGCGCGGCGGTCTCAGCGTAGCGCGTAAGGTGGTCGATA
This sequence comes from Haemaphysalis longicornis, assembly GCF_048455015.1. Lineage (NCBI taxonomy): Eukaryota > Metazoa > Arthropoda > Arachnida > Ixodida > Ixodidae > Haemaphysalis > Haemaphysalis longicornis. Next base: position 43,659,481 of record NW_027526204.1, read on the forward strand.
GCAACCACGACCCAACGGTTTCCGGCAGAAGTAGCTGGCAGCGGCCCGTATAAGTCAATGCCGACCCGATCGAAAGGTCGCGCTGGACAGGGTAAAGGCTGCAATGGACCGGTTTGTTGCTGAGGCGGAGACTTCCGACGCTGGCAGTCTTCGCATGCCCGAATAAACTTCATCACGAAGGTGTACATGCCTCTCCAAAAATAGCGCTGTCGCAGTCGTTCGTACGTCTTCAGCACGCCTGCATGGGCAAAATGCACATCCGCATGGAAGCTTTCACAAATGGCAGTCCGCAGGTGACGAGGGATCACGAGCAACCATTTGCGTCCTTCTGGGCGATAATTGCGGCGATAGAGCAGTCCATCACGGATGGCGAAGTGCGCAGCCTGACGTCGCAGCGCTCGGGGAGCGGTACACAGCGTAGGATTAGAAAGGAGGTCGCAGAGTGAGGATATCCAGGGATCCTTCCGCTGTTGCCCCGCCATGTCCTCAAATGGTTGGAATGTCGGGGTAGAGTCAATGGCCATGAGCTCTGCCGTATCCGCGCCCAGAGGTGAACGAGAGAGTGCGTCCGCATCATTGTGTTTTCGACCAGACCGATATATCACGCGGATGTCATATTCCTGGAGGCGGAGAGCCCAGCGGGCAAGGCGACCAGAGGGATCCTTTAGTGATGACAGCCAGCAAAGGGCGTGATGGTCTGTCACGACATCGAAGGCACGGCCGTAAAGGTAGGGGCGGAATTTGGCAATAGCCCACACGATGGCCAAACACTCTTTCTCCGTGACGGAGTAATTGGATTCGGCTTTTGTAAGCGTACGGCTCGCATAGGCAACAACGTACTCGTCAAATCCTGGCTTCCTTTGGGCAAGTACAGCTCCCAACCCGACGCCACTGGCGTCAGTATATATGGATCTCAGTGGGCGCACGAGGATCGAAGTGGCGCAGTATAGGGGGTGAGGTGAGCAACCGACGTAACGTCAAAAAGGCTGCCTCGCATGCAGGAGACCAGGTGGACAAGTCATGGCTTCCGCCGAGGAGCTTGGTCAGAGGTGCAATAACTGATGCAAAATTTGGAACGAATCGCCGGAAATAAGAACAAAGGCCAATGAAACTGCGCAGGGCTTTTAGGGTGGTCAGTTTCGGGAAGTCGGCCACAGCTTGTAGCTTAGCAGGGTCAGGGAGAACACCGTCCTTTGAGACCACATGACCTAGAATTGTCAGTTTTCGGGCCGCGAAATGGCACTTCTTTAAGTTTAGCTGTAGACCAGCATCCGTTAGGCAATGCAAAACTTTCTCTAGACGAGTAAGATGGGTGTCGAAATCGGGGGAAAATATAACGATATCGTCCAAGTAACATAAACAAGTTTTCCACTTGAGGCCACGCAAAATGTCGTCCATCATGCGCTCAAAAGTGGCGGGCGCATTACACAACCCGAACGGCATTACGTTAAATTCGTATAATCCGTCGGGGGTCACAAAGGCGGTTTTTTCACGGTCATCGTCTGCCATCGGCACCTGCCAATAACCGGAGCGTAGGTCCAGCGATGAAAAGAACTCAGCTCCTTGCAGATAGTCTAAGGCATCGTCGATCCGGGGCAGAGGGTAAACGTCTTTCCGAGTGATCTTGTTAAGTCTACGGTAATCCACACAAAATCGGATAGATCCATCCTTCTTCGTAACAAGCACGACTGGAGAAGCCCAAGGGCTATTAGATGGTCGAATTACGCCTCGCTGGAGCATCTCATCAACGTGGCTATCGATGACGGAACGTTCTTTGGCCGAAACGCGATACGGTCGCTGGCGCAAAGGACGATGAGAGCCAGTGTCGATTCGATGAGAGACGGTTGATGTGCGACCCAAAGAAGTCTTCTGACAGTCAAAGGTAGATTGAAAACGCTGAAGAAGGGTCAGAAGCTGGTCGCGCTGAACAGGATCGAGACTGTCGTCTACGGCGGTAACGAAGGCAGCAGTGTCAAAAGGTAGAGGTCGGCTCATTGAATTGATCGACAGAGGGGCTAACACATCCGGGAAGTCGACGAGGTGGCTATCAACAGCTTCCACACGCCCAAGGGACTCACCACGAAGCACAGTTAATGGGGAAGGAGATGCATTGCAGACAGCCATAGTGCCTGCCCCATTCTCGATAGTAAGGACGGCATAGGGGAGAGAGGTACCTTTGCGGTGGGAAAAAAGATTAGAGGGCGTGAACACGCCTGTTGCCTCGGAAATTGTGTCACAGGTCACTGGTATCAGAACAGCAGAAGCTGGCGGAATCGTGCAATCGTTGGCGGCGCATAGCTTAGAAGAAAGTGGAATACTGTCCTTTTCGGAGTCAAACAGAGGAAGTAAAGCAAGCTCGGCACGGGCACAGTCAATAATGGCGCTATGACGTGACAAGAAGTCCCACCCTAAGATGATGCGATGGGAACAAGAGGGCAGGACGAGGAACTCGATGATGTAGAGCTCATTTTGTACTAAAATCCGGGCGGTGCAAACTGCGATGGGCTCGACGTGGTGCGCTGTGGCAGTACGGAGATGAAAACCGGAAATTGGCGTCCTCACTTTTCTTAATTGGCGGCAAATCTCTTCGTCCATAACAGATACAGCAGCTCCTGTGTCAACTAAGGCGCAAGTGGGGATTCCTTCCAAGTCTACTTCAATCGTGTTCGCAGGGGACAGACAAGGGCTTCGGTATTTCGACGGCGCCGCAGTTCTTGCCTCCGGAACTGCGGCGATTAGTTTTCCTCCGGGGCAGTCGGACGACGCCTCATCGGCGAGATGGAACGGCGTCGAGGAGAGACGGATCGACGGGCACCAGAAGAGAGTTCGTCACGAGAAGGCGGAGAATAGGGCGGCTCAGCATGGGCGTCGTTGTAAGGGCGGTAAGGAACATACGCGTTATCAGCGTAGGCTGGCCGCCAGTAGGCGTCTCCTGGCGGTGGAATCCCACGGCGGCAATAACGTGCGACGTGGCCAGGAATTCGACAAGAGAAACATATTGGCCGGTTATCAGGCGTTCGCCAGGGGTTGGTGTGGAGCGGCGACGGGCGAACCTGAGTAAGATGTGGCGGCGGCTGTGGGCGGCGTCGAGGCACATAAGCGTGAGCCGGGGTCCGTGCCGCAACTTCAGCGTAGCAAAGTGACGGTGCAACAGGCAAGGGCTCGGGAGCAGCTGAAATGGCGTCAGCGACTTGCTCCCGAATTATTTGATGGAGTGGCGACGACTGGGCAGGATCTTGTGTCGGCGACGACTGCTGCGGTAAACAAGGCAAGAGAGAGATCTGCCGGGCGACCTCCTCACGAATCAGCTCTTTGATGCGCCGCAGCAGGGACGGGTTTCCGTCGACTTCCAGCGCACAGAGTGGGTCGTCACGCTGCGACAGTCGGCGACGAGTCAAGGTGCGCTGCCTGCGCAACTCTTCATAACTTTGGCACAGGCTGACGACTTCGCTTACGTTTTGGGGATTTTTCGCAAGCAGCATCTGGAACGCGTCCTCGTCGATGCCTTTAAGGATGTGCTTGACGGTGTCTTGCTCAGGCATCGATGGATTCGCGCGTCGGCAGAGATCTACCACATCCTCAATGTAACAGGTAAAGGTCTCACCGGCCTGTTGAGCCCGCTCTCTTAAGCGCTGTTCCGCGAGAAGCTTGCGCACAGCTGGGCGGCCGAATACACGAGTAATGTTCGTCGTAAATGCGGTCCACGTTGACCTATCAGCTGGGTGGTTCAGAAACCATTGTTCAGCCACGCCCCTCAAGGAGAAACCCGCGTTACTGAGCTTCGTGACCTCGTCCCACCGATTGTAAGCGCTTACTCGCTCAAAAGAAGAAAGCCAGTCCTCGACGTCCTGGTCGTCGGCGCCACTGAACTGCGGCGGGTCACGCTGGCGGATAGCGCCGGAGCAGATGACAGCCGGCGGGGAAGGTGGCGCGGTGTGTTGGGCATCACCAGGCATGGTTGACTCAGTGGGAGATGGTAGGGTACGACTGCGGAGCTCCAGTCTCGAGGGTAGACGGGATGAGCTGAGGCGGAGAACCCGCACACTCCACCAAACTGTAAGATGGGTTTATTTGCGAAGGCAAGGCAGCAGAACGCTCAGCGAAGGCAGTCCGAAGCAAGCGGGGCTGACGGCTGGCTCTCACGCGCTCTTCTCGCGGTCCAGGTTGATGATGATCCCTGTCCGGCTCACTGGTTCTTCATCTTCCTTGAAGCTGTATTACCATGGCCAATCTCCTTGAAAGGGTAAGAGATACTTGTATCTCTTCCGCACTACAAAATAAATAAATAAATAAATAAATAAATAAATAAATAAATAAATAAATAAATAAATAAATAAATAAATAAATAAATAAATAAATAAATACTTTTTAGAAACGTGATGCACTTCGACGTTCCTGTATGTAGGCCCATGCTTTGCAATCCTTTGCAACTTTTTTTTTTGCTTTCTCGTCTTAAAACGTATGGCTTTGTGCACGAGGACGCGGGTACGAGTCCCGGCCGTGGCGGCCGCTTTTATGATGAAGGTGAAATAAAAAATCCCGTGTGTTCAAGATTTCAGCGCACGCTGAAGATCCTGCAGTGGAGCCCTCCACTACGGCGCGCCTCATCGCTTGTGAAGCGTCGGCGCGTATCAACCCCTCAACCAATCAATAAATCGCCTTAAAACGACTATTTTAAAACACATCGCATGAAATATTGTTTTTCGAAAATCCCGACGATCGCATAGCCGCAGTAAACAGCTGCCGTTGTAGATCGTATACGTCAGAGTCATCATCTGTGACTTATTTTAAATATTTGTTGTGAGGCAACAGATTGTCCGAAATAACGTGTCGCATTACTTACAGCGGCAAAAAATGAGTAAGACCTGTTTCACTTCTGTTTAGGCAATCGCCTCTACATGCAAAAAAAGGACATTAATTTGCTCTACAAACATTACGAGCTGCGTGCGGGCAAAGCGTGGGTAAGATACCGATGCGACTGGCGCGTCTGTAATCAGGCCTCCATAACCCCGCGCGCTTTAATAATCACCACTAACAGATAGGAAATTAACGTTACGAGGCAATCCTAAATTACCCCTAACTCAGCCATGCGGCGGCAGTGTGTAGATAATTAATGAACCCGTAGTTAGCGCAACGGCCACGTACTTGCTTGCCCTTCTAGCCCTATCGTAACGCAGTCGCTGCTGGCCGCCAGGGCGTGTAACGGGCTGAATGCCCCTGGTATACACGTCATCGTTAGGGGCCCCTTTATCTAAAATAAATTACAATGATTTGAATCATAATTCGGACGCAACCTACTCAAAAGGTGACTTGTACGCTCTAATGATAACGTATACGCTCTAAATGATATCCGAACGAGTTTTCGCGTTAGGCGGACTAATTTGTTTCGGTCTTCGCAGTTAAAGAGTAACTCTAAACGACTAAATATCTAGTACCTCCATTTGTAAGTAGCTCTATATAGAGAGCGCACGTCACCGGACAATGACCACTTTATCTGTCAAAATACCGAAGGCGAGCACGTCAGCATCAATGGTAGTCGACAGTGTGCGATTGCTTTGGGAGTCCTTTTTTTTTTTTTGGAGGGAGGCTAGATGCTGGGGTGAGGGCTGTTGCTAAAACATGTCTGCCTTACCTCTCTCTTCTCCACTGCAATGTGGGGGGTCGAGAAAATTCGTGGTGGTTCGTTTGGCTTCAGGCCACTCCGATGCTTCGCCTTCAAAACCGACGTGACCCCACGGTCTGCCATCTCGTTTGGGACTGCAGCGCACCAGACTTGCTTCTCGCAAAACACCGTCCAGATTGGGTGCTCTCATATGAGGACTGGCTCAGGCCAAGTGGTCGTCACCAAGATACGTTGGCCGCTTTGTACGTGGCACTTCGTGGGTGAGGCAGCCATGGCCGGACATTGTTAACCCACTCCTCCAACCCTGCGGCCTCGAGCCATCCCCAATAAAAATATTTGTCTGTCTGTCCGGCAGTAAGAAGCTGAGCCGTGCAGTCTATGAGTTGCTCGCCCGAGGCGCTGATGGGAGGGAGGGGGAATGCTGTGCTGAAGAGATCCTAGTCAGTGTGTATGTGGGAGGTCCCCTGACTGAGAGTTGGTTTCGACGATGAAGTGATTGCTACCTAATGTGTGGTTGTGGGTTGGGTGGGGGGGGGGGGGGGGGGCAGTGGGAGTGTAGGAAGGTTGGCCCTGAAGGTGAAGTCTGGGGTGGTGTCGCGTTGGACCCTCACGCGTATGCGAGCAGGAAGGGAGGGTTCGGTGCGGAGAGTAAGAGGAAGGGTGTGGGCCACGTCCGAGACAAGGCGTCCTTTGCGGGGGGTGAGGGGATAGCCCCATTGAGTGTGCAGGGCATTGAAGTCGCCAACGACGCTCGGGGAGTTGAGTTTGGCTACAAGGACGGCTTGGTGGAAGAGGTATTTAAAGGACCCTGCACGCACCGAAATCGAAACGCACGCCGCCAGCTCTGGCTGGGAATCACTGGAAAAACGCCTGTGACGATGCATGTGTTGACAACTTTGCACCAAGAAGGTGCATACTCCGCTCTACTAGGCTCCACTACCAGCAAAAACCAACCCCCCTACCGCACCACTCAAATCATCCATAAAACCAAATTACCCCTTCACGCCCTCTGTGCTGCCCTAGAGGATTTACACATACCACCTCTTCTCACACTGCCTGGTCCCCCAACTACAATTAAGGGCACCCTATCACATATGCAGAAAACCCAAGCCCCCCTACGTAACACTGCTCCTGGCTCTGATAATATCACTAACACTTCGCCGCCTTACTGAAGACGCCATCGAACGCCTCGTACAGCTATTCAACCACCACGGCGAACACCGCAGCCTCCCACCTTCCTGGAAACATTCCAGTATCGCGCTTATACCTAATCCAGGCAAACCCGCGGGCCCTATCCTTTATTCTTTATTATTTATTCGGTGAGTGCCCCGCTTTGCCAACGAAGGCGTTACAGCAGGGGGGTTACAGACTGGAATAAAACAATTCTTCGTTCATACAGCACACTTGCTTGTCTTGCAGCCGGTTCCAATCTCTAATGGTCATCGCAAAAAAAGGAATTGTAAAACATGGTTGTTCTTGCACGATACTCTTTCACTTTGTGTCGGTGGTCATGTCGACTAGATATGTAACTGGGTTCACGGAAATAGTTATGACGGTCAATTCCAGTCTTCCCATGAAAGACAGAAAAGAAAAACTTCAAACGCAGTTTTCTCCTGCGCAAAGAAAGCAATTCCCAACCCAATTCAGCTTTCATAGCAGTGCAGCGGTCTCTCCGCTTGTACCGCCCTAAAACAAACCGCGCAGCTCTGTTCTGTATTTTTTCGAGCTTATCAATCAAGTTCGCCTGCATCGGGTCCCACACAGGACATGCGTATTCCAAAATCGGTCTAATACATGTGAGGTAGGCTGTATTTTTTAATGTTTGGGGTGCCCATCTTAGGTTCCTCTGAATAAAGTTTAGAGCCCTTGCCGCTTTACCAACAACGTGATCAACATTGGCATTCCATGAGCAGTCATGCGACAAAACAACGCCAAGATATTTGCATGTTGGTTCGGTAGTAACAGTATGCGTATCTATGGTGTACGCCGTTACTATTGGTTTCTTTTGTTTGGAAACACGCATGTGAACGCACTTTTTGGGGTTCAACGTCATTTGCCACTTCTGGCACCACCGTATAATACAATCCAAATCGTTCTGCAAAGAAGCACCATCACCTTCGTTCCGAACCTGTCGATACAAAACACAATCGTCGGCAAATAAACGTATGCGCGACGAAATACCCACATAAATATCATTTACAAAAATAAGAAATAAGAGCGGCCCAAGGACAGAGCCTTGGGGCACGCCTGATGTAACGTTAACATAAGATGAACACTTCCCATTTAAAAGCACGCATTGACGCCTGTTCAGCAAGTAATTGGATATCTAGATGAGCACATTTTGGTCGAAATTTAGAGTCTGTAATTTAGCGAGGAGAAGAGAGTGCGACACGGTATCGAAGGCCTTTCGAAAATCTAAAAACACACAATCTGTTTGCCCACCTTCATCAACGTTGGAAGCCAGCTCGGGAAAGAACTCTACAAGTTGCGTCGTACAAGAAAAACCTTTACGAAAACCGTGCTGCTCATTTATCAATACATTATTAGCAGTAAGATGGGTCAATATGTGCTTGAATAAAATGTGTTCGAAAATTTTGCATGACACTGACGTCAATGAAATGGGTCGGTAATTTGTTACATCTTTTTTTGAGCCACCCTTATGAAGCGGAACAACATGGGAAATTTTCCAATCTTCGGGTAGAGTTCCCGTTGAAAGGGATTTCGAATAAATTATATAAAGGTATAGGGAAATTGGCGGTGCACATCGCTTTAGAATACAAGGAGAGATGCCATCAGGGTCAACTGCTTGGATTCATCTTGGTTTTCTAGAAGAGAACATATATGCCCCGGACACTCAGTTCTACCGGCGGCATCGGCGGAATCATGGTTGGGTGCGGTTTTGAAGGAACGTCAAGCTTGGGCAAGAACACGAATTGGAAATATTTGTTTAAACAAGTGGCTTTAGCTTCCTCATCAACTACAACCATATTATTAAATTTTAGTTCAGCCACTCCAACATGATCAGATCCACACTCTTTGATATAATGATATAATCCATACACAACCTCCGCCCCTGCATGGGTAAGCTCCGAACACGTCCTCCAAACCAGAATAAACTCATACCTAGAGCGCACGCTGGCCTATTCCCCTAACATGCTTGGCTTTCGCGCGAATTCATGCACCCACGACGCTTTCCTTCAATTCCACCACGACTTCCATCTTCACCCACCCCACGGGATCACACGTCCCTCCGCTCCCTTAATCTCCAATAGTACTTCGACAACATCTCCCACCGCAGCATCTTACAGGCCATGTCACGCCACAACTTAGTCACCCATTTCGACCACTATAGCCCCGTGTACATGGACGCGACAAAGGCGGGGTGAGTTGAGTGGCGGGGTGAGTTGAGTGGCGGGTTCAACTTACCTCGACGCGTCCGAGTTTACAAGAACCCCGTCCAAAGAATCGAGGTGAGGGGAGCGGCGGGGTTCACGAAAAAAGGGCTACCGTATTTTCACGATTCTAACGCGCACCCACTTTTGCTAAAAAGTAGCCCAATAATTGTGTGCGCGTTACAATCGGGCTCAAAACCGAAATAGACTTTCAAGCGGCCAGCAGCATTGCCATGCGCAACGGACACGAAGTACCCGCAAAATCCAACTCAATCCAATAAAAACAATCCGTCAACATCACGTGAGTGAATTTAGGCGCACTGATTCCTCAATGCCATGCCGCATACCCTGGTCAGCTGTTGCACATCTTTTTGTGCTTCTGCTTAGCCCGTAACGCTTAGAATCGTGAAGATCAAGGCACTTGAAATCGCAAGCAGCTTCAGTGTTCCCCCCATAACTTTATTTCCAGCAGCAGCTGGATAAGCAACCTTGTGAAGCACAATTCATTTTTGGCTTCCAGAGCTGCATACGCCAAATAAAATCTCCCTCTTCCAGGTACGTGGTGTCATGTCTTTTCCATGATCCATCTGCGCAGTACCATCAGCGTCACATTTTTTTTCCGAATTTTCCTGCGCGAAGTTACCCGCGCGTTACGATTGGGGGCGCGCTAGAACCGCGCAAATACGGTATTCTGCTCCCCGCGGCCCGCCGACTCAGCCCGACGAGCGAGCTAACCCACCCCATGCCTCCGAGTTGACTGGACTCGCCGCGACGGCTCTCTGACCCACCCCGTCCGCTTATACATGGGGGTGTCGAGTCCAAAAAACCTGTTTATTTCGACTCAACGCGCCCTCGTCGGGTCAATGTAAACGGGGCTTATGCATACAACTTCCTCTCTGACCACACCGCCACCATACACCTCGGACACGTATTCAATCAGCTCCTTTCACCATGCCAGACGAAAGGCACCCCTCAAGGTGTCGTTCTATTCCCCACGCTCCTCACGCTTACACCCGTCGCCCGAGCATGAATAAAGTTGTTTCTCTCTCTCCCTCTCCCTCTCTCTCTCCATCTCTCTCCCCTGTTTGGTGTAGATATAGTGCCTAGAATATACTATAGCTTTTCTGCTCTCCGAGGTGCTGCTGATGCCGTGTCCCCTTTCCCCGGTTCTCCTACTTCGCGCATAATAAGGAGGGCTGTAACCAACAAAGAACGTCTGACAAAGACGACGAAAGAATAATCTGAGGCGCGCTTCCTATATTATCACAGCGGGGAGGGAGCCCAGTCATTTGCACGAGAATAGCCGCGAAGGTAGTCTGGCTTGAACCAATATTTATCTACGGGGAAATATTCATGAGAAAATAACAGTTTATGGGGAATGTCGTCCTCGGGATATGGATAAAAAACTGTCGGCGATGGACACCAAATTATGGGGTTTCGAAAATCGTCGACGTTCAGGTTTACCCTTCGAGCACTACAGCCGTGGTCAACCCTCCGGCAGAGCAGCGCAGTAAAGATGCGGGCTTGGCCCGTATACCCTTATTTATTCAAGGAATTTCGCAGACCCACCCAGAACCGATTCTTCTGTCCCTGCAAGCAAGAGGGAGAGTACCATTGGGTGGCATTTGAACAAGCTTTGAATAAATTCATCGAAGACGAATGCATAGAGTAAGCGTACAAAGTTCAGGTAACACAGTAGCTTATCGCCGGCAGAATGATATATCAGGGTAGGGTCGATCAATACGATCAGTCGCGCCAACGTTAATAGTGGACTATGCGGGTAGTTGCTTCCACTGCTGTTTTACTCGCGGGATAAGAGTGCATAAGGATAATTAGTCATGGCGTTGTCGGGAGCACGGTGTTAGAAGTATTGTCAGGAGTTAAGGGGTACTCAGCTGTTAACGTTCCTATGGCATTTACTGCTTCATATATATATATATATATATATATATATATATATATATATATATATATATATATATATATATATATATATATATATACAGGGTGTCCCAGCTATCATGCACCAAGATTTAAAAAAAAGAGAAATTGCGTAACTCGAAGAAAACCTAGTGCATAATGTTTGCAGTACTGTGAAGAAGCGGAGAGTAATTTTTTTCGTTAATGAGACTTAATTAATTAACTGTAATTAATTATCTAACTCGACAAATACTGTCCTAATCACTAAAGTGTCAATGAGGCACTTGCAGGTAACCACGAGGGGCATCCAACTACGCTATTTTCAGTGACGAACTAATTGCGTACTCATTTATTCTGACTGATAAAGGAAACCCGCGAAATATGAAAAATACCACGTGACGACGCTTACGCGCGCATTGTAAAGCAGCGTCTCCAAACAAAGCTGATTGAAAGCAACTGCTTCGCGTGTTACCCGCCTGAAGAGACAGCGCATCACCTTGATAATAGCATGCATGGAAGGAGCAGCAGTAGCAAGATTCGCGGGACGCGTGTGCAGATAAGGAACAAACTCGGTCGCAATTTCTTCTTTCTTTCTTTTGTCTATTTCATTCTGCCTAACTCAGAGGCAGCCTGTTTGAGGGCGTTGCTTTACGGTGCGCGCGGAGGCGCCGTCACGTGGTATTTTTCATATTTCGCGGGTTTCCTTTATCAGTCAGAATAAATGTGTACGCAATTAGTTCATCGCTGAAAATACCGCAGTTAGATTCCCCTCGTGGTTACCTACAAGTGCCTCATTGACACTTTAGTGATTAGGACAGTATTTCTCGAGTTATATAATTAATTACAATTAGTTAATTAAGTCTAATTAAAGAAAAAAATACTGTCCGCTTCTTCACAGTACTGCAAACATTATGCACCTGGTTTCATTCGAGTTACGCCTTTACTCTTTTTTTTAATCTTGGTGCATGATAGCTGGGACACCCTGTATATATATATATATATATATATATATATATATATATATATATATATATATATATATATATATGAAAAAATTACATTAACATAAATACCCAAGAAACGGTAGGGGAACATAGCTCCGACGGTAGCGTAGTGGTTATCGCACCAGACCGGTATTCTGGAGGTCGTGGGTTCGGTTCCCACCTGGCGGGCAATTTTTCTGCACTTTCTTTCAAATTCTTTATCTGTTTCAATTACCTACCATATCCTCCCCTTTGCTTTCCGAGGTTTTCTTGACTGCCAACCCTTATTTCTGTGTTATTTCAACGAGCCCCTCATTTCCTATTCTGATTCGCTATATATATATATATATATATATATATATATATATATATATATATATATATATATATATATATATATATATATATATATATATTGAGAGGAGGACCTTGAGGGACGGGTGCAGGAGGACGTTTATTAGGAAGCGTTGCAGCCGTCGCGGACCCAGAACCAGCCTCTGAAGACGATGATCTTCCCAAGAGGGGAATTGGTCGAATGGTGATGAGAATGATTATGAGGGGAAGAAGATGAAGCACAGGAGGTTGCCCACAATGTACGACCCGGTCACTGTAAATAGGACGCGATGCTCAGAACGTTCTCACAATATATATATATATATATATATATATATATATATATATATATATATATATAGAGAGAGAGAGAGAGAGAGAGAGAGAAATAAGGGTTGGCAGTCGAGAAAACCTCGGAAAGCAAAGGGGAGGATGTGGTGGGTCATAGAAACAGATGAAGAATTTGGAAAGTGGAGAAAAAATGCCCCCCTGGTGGGATCCAAACACACACACACACACACACACACACATATATATATATATATATATATATATATATATATATATATATATATATATATATATATATATATAGGCGCACACATACAATCTATAATAAGTCTTTTCAGCGGAACAGAGCCTTGGCTGATTTGCAATCGACGTCAGAATAGAAAACGTCGTCCTCTGCCATTGGCGGCCGCAGCACCAGATGCCCCAATGACGTAATGACGTCACACTTTTCTGAAATGTGTTTTCAGTGCTATGTCAGCCTCAGAATTTCATAATCAATATCAATTTCCTTTTCTTCACGCCCATGTTGTGCAGGCTAAAGATGCTAGCATTCCGCTTAATGCGCGCCCTTAAGGCTGAATAGTGTCTCATCATAGCTGACGTCAGAACATCGGCAGTGTGTGTGTGTGTGTGGGGGGGGGGGGGGGAGTGCGCTAGGAGCGGTCCTTTCAAACACATTTTTTAAGCGAATGCCTTCTTGGTGGAACCGATGGCGTCTTGTCAAAAAAACGAATTCATTTCCCCGTAGACCGGTTGGTCGACCGAAAATCTCTGATAGCATCTCCGGACACAAGGCGCGTGCAGGAAACCGGGCTTTCATTGTGTCAAAACGGATACCGTAACCGTTTTGACACAATCGAATGAAAGTCGCGAAAAAGCAACGGTTAATTCTGGATAAGATATATCGATGATGAAGGAGTATAATAGTATAGCTTTATCATCTCAGAAACCGCGCATCGGTATACGTTTACATTGTTCGTAGATGTTCGTTTTACTTAGCGTGCGACAAACCGTCGCGTGGGTCCGCGCTTCGTTTGCGATATGGGTGTTTAAAGGTTTGACGATCCATTGGACGCACTTTCAGCGAAAGTTTTAGCGAATGTTTCGCCGCACTTTTGACGTTAGAATGATTTCGCGATTCTCTCAATTTTCTTTAGGAAGTGATGGCAAAGCTTTCATCCTTCAATGCCAGAGAAATTCCGAGTAATTTCGAAAAAAATTTGAGAAATTTTGAGAAATTTCGCCGCTAAACTCCGGGTTTAGCGGCGAAAGCCCAGTGATTATCATACCCTTTACTGCCACATCGTGTTTAAAAAGAAGAAAAAGAGGCAACTGCGTATCTTCCTTCTTTTTATTCACCTTTTACGCGAATTACTCCGACAGGAAAATAGGCGCACTCTGCGCTGCCAGAGTCCGCGCACTCCTCCGTGTGCACCCGTTGTATGCCCGTGACGTCACGGGCACCTGCCGCGGGACCCGCACCAGGCCAATTCTTGTTCCATTCTTCCAGGCCCCCGCACCGAGAAATCTCGCGTGCGGAGGCAGTAAAGTTCCGACAGTTGCAGACCGAGTGCGTGCTGACGCCGGCTCTGGCCCGGCACGTGTGCCCCGACATGTTCGTGGACGCAAAGTGCAGTGTGTGCGAACGTGAACTAGCTACTCTCCGCCACATCATGTGGGGAGGGTGTAACAGTGCTGTGGACAATGGGAACGGGCAGTGCCAGGACGCCACGTATCCCGAAGAGATGGGAGCGTGGATACGCTCCGAAGACCCGAAGACGCAAAGAAAAGCCATCCAGCGGCTTGAGGAAGCTTTGGCGAAGCAGCGGAGAAAGGGAGCCGACGACCCGTCTAACGGGCGCGGAGGCACCCGAGTACCTGTCGCATCCTCGAGGTCTAGGCTCTGGGACTATCGGACTCTAATAGCCGTAGTCTTAAGATAGGGAACATCCGCGCCCTGAGAGGCCGGGGACTTCCCACACGCCGGATATGTAAATAAATGTTATTTCTCTCTCTCTCTCCAGGGTGTTGGGTTGGCGCTGTGTTTAAAGCACAATTAATTAGCTGTTGATCTGGCGATCCGGGTTCAAATCCCAAACGAACCCATTTTGGCTATAGCTATAGCGTATGGCTATAGCTTGTAATCACTGGCGAGGCACGCATGCAAGCATCCACGTGAGTGCGCCGTCACTAGTTACGTCGGGCTCCGCGGGATGGCAGTACTTGTCCGTGCTAAGCCCATGATATGGGTTGGACGTTACAAGCTCTACCCTACCAAACGCAAAGTAATGCCTCGACTCCAATGTAAGTGCGATTAACAACATCTCTGTTGACACCACCGTTGAGAATCGGGTTGAAACGGAGCAGACGACGCACGCCGTTCTTTTATGTTTTTAGGCGTGCGGGCGCAGGGGCACAAGCCGCGCCATGTCCGTGGCGCAGCGGTCATGTCCGTGGCCGTTCCCAATGTTGCCAAGCGAAGAAATTGACAACTAAACTTTTCAATGAACATATAAGATCCCAGAGCCTCGCGCCGGCGGCAACAATTCATTCAGCGGCCGTGTTGTCAGCTTATAGAAAATTCCTAAAAAATTAGCAGTGGCTTAGCTCGGCTATGCCAGGGTATACGTTGCGTGAGCTAAGGTTCAGCTGGTTATTCTTAGGTTTCCGGGTTGTCTAGGATTAGCTGATTATGCTTGCTGCTGCTAAAATGATTTCCAATCCAATCCAATCCAATTCAATCAAATCCGATCCGATCCAAACCAATCCAATGCTATAGTGAACTAGAATAGTTCACTGCACCAATGCTCCTCGCGCTTGCGCAGAACGGCCCTTCTCGGTCCACGTGAAACTGCTCAACCTCGGCCAGAGTAGGTTATGCTACAAAATAAACAAAGGGTCGGGGCGTCCATATTTTTTTATATTGCCCCAGAATAAAATGTCTTCCCAGCAATGCACTTGTGCTCAGAGCTGAAGCCGACTTTAAAGGGGTGAGTGTAAGCTTGGTCTTCGTAACCCGGCTTTCCCCCATTACGTGTTGCGCCCCGAAGCATGGCCATCTACGGAAGAAGTATGGTTACAGCCCCTCTTTGTACTCCTTCGACCACCGCCGCCTCTTTCCCGACTCGTGTGCACTCCTCGCCGCGCGCGGCATCCCTCTCCCCCCCCCCCCCCCCTTCGACATTGCGCAATGACGCGCTCTCTTCGGCGGCCACCTATGCGGCGCGTCACCGTTCTATAACAAAACGTCATTGTCCTACCCACCAATTGTGTGTGCTCTTAGCTTGTGACGTAGATCGAGAGAGAACCAACTTTTACTGAGCCCTTAAAGAAGGCGTGTGCGCGCAGGCACCAGATGGGGTGGTTCCCTAGTCACGGGACCCATACGTGTCCGGCAGGTCCTGGCCCGGGCCTCGCCACCAGTCCGCACTAAGTGGCGAGGTCGGGGCTGACAGCAAGGTCTCCCATCGCTCGAGGGGGTTGGGGATAGGGGTGGGGGGAAGGGAAGGTGGTGGGGGGGTCTTGAGTTTTGTGCACTCCCCTATGATGTGCGCGAGAGTGCCTCTCGTCGCCTTGCAGAACGGACACGAGCTGTCGTGCTCGGCCGGGTACATCTTGTTCAGGAGCACGGGATGCGCTAGCGACCCCGCTTGCATGCGACGAACTATCTTCTGCTGTCGCCAGTCCAGCTGCGTGTGCGGACTGGGAAGGCCACATATCGCTCGTTTCGCTACATTTGCACTGTCTTTGTTGCTCGTGGCGGGGTGCGGTGGCTCGTCCTCGGCCCGGATTGACATTTCTCGGCCGTGGTGGTCGGGTCACAGCAAACGTATTCAACATAGCAAACCACGTAAATCTAACCGGAGCGCCAGCTTCGCTGGAGCTCCCTGTTCGCAGGTTTGAAGGGCTTCCATTTTTACAGCAAAGCCGTATACCTCTACCCCCCAACGGTTTCATCGCCGTGGGCAAAAACGCCAAGACGTCAAGGCCTAAGACACCGAGCGCATGCGTCAGGCTAACAGGCATACAGCATAGAGCCCAGAATTCGTTTAAGGAAACCACAAAACAAGCATCGAAACCGCATTATGGATGATATGGCGCCTGTGAACAATGGCACCCCCCACCATGTGTTTCTTATAAAGATTATGTTTGCAGATTATCTTTGAAAACTGGGCAGGACTAGCGTCACTAAATAGAGCAGTTCTTGCCCAAGACACCGAGCGCACGCGTCAGGCTAGGCAGGACCCAGCATTTGCCGCCAGAGAAGCGTAGTGTCAGAGAATAAGGTATTTGAGTACGGCCACTGAGGCACGTCAGCAAGTCAGCAGCGGCGGCCATTTTGTCGTTTATCAGGATTGCCGCGTCTACGGCCTCGCCGTTCACTTCGACCGGGTCGTTTCTTAACAACACTATACCGAAGATGCAGAAAAACGGCATGTTTGGACGCACTTCTGCTGCTAAAATGCTGTCTCACGCGTTATCTTTGATTCGCATTCGGAACGACGACAGTCGCGCGCAGCCGCAGAGCAGGGAGGGCAAGCTAAGCCTACCAGAGTTGACCGACTAAGGGCCTGTTCTAAACTGCACATTTTGACGTTTCATGACGTTTACTGGCAACAGTTTTGATTGATTGATTGATTGATTGATTGATTGATTGATTGATTGATTGATTGATTGATTGATTGATTGATTGATTGATTGATTGATTGATTGTGGTGCTTAAACCCCGACGCTACACATGCGGTGAGGCGCACCGTAGTGGAGGGCTCCGGATTAATTTTGACCACCTGAGGATCTTTAACGTGCGCCGAAATCTCGTACACACGGGCGTTTTTGCTTTTCGCCTCCATCAGAAAAGTGGCCGCCGCGGCCGGGAATCGAACCCGCGACCTCGTGCTCAGCACTGGCAACAGTTCTACAGTTTGCCTTATTTCTCCTTACTGAAAGCGTATAATTCTTGGCCGGCAATGAAAAACTGCAATAAATGCACCGGACCTGACAGCGTATACGCCTTTCTTTGCTATTCAACAACAATACGGCCTGTATGTCACGCACTGCCGCACTTTAAACAGCTGGCGGGAACGAACGCGTCACACATTGGTAACTTCAGCCGGCGTAAAAGTGACGTAATGTTACGTAACAGCTTGAAAATGGCGGCTGCTGTCGCCGTGAAATAGGGCAACGGTTTAGAGCATGTTTTATACCAAAAGAAGTAATAGTTTTGACTGTTTCCAAGTCAGCGATAACGGAGCATACAAAATAACGTGCCGTATTTTGCTTTTACGTTTGGCAATAAAATAAAAATATTTTGTTTGGCCTAATTGCAACTTAAGAGGGCAGTACAAGCCTCTCCATGACGAAGAGAACCCCGTGCATGGCATTTGTCCACACTTCTCCTGGTAAGCTGCTGGGTGACATGATCGAACTCAAGAGAAAAATAACCAAGAAAAGTGACTGTTTTAATCATCACTGCACTGATTAAAGTCGACCTCGACGAATGAGTGAATGGGTGACATCGGTACGCTCCACTGCTACTGCAGGCGTAGCGCTTCGCTGCCCTTATGCGAATACAAGCGATGATCACGACCGTCTTTTTCTGTGATCACGCGATAAACTTGTAATGTAGCCGCAGACCATAGCGTGGTGGTGGTGACGGCCGGTAAGGTGATAACGCAACAAAGCTCGAATTGAAGCAGAGAGCTCATTTTTGTTACTAAAAGCGATTAAAATAAATAAATAGATACGTTAAGAAAGGGTGTGTAATGTTCTTTAGCTCAACATCCCCCTTTCACTCGATTTTGGATCAACGTTACTCGATCGCCTTGTGGTGTTTACGCCACTTTCGACCTGCAGAAATGTGTTTTCCTTGTCAGCCTCAGCTATATACCGTCTTAATTTTTATAATACATGCCAAGAATTTTTATATCTTTTATGCGCAAAAATCTGACACCTCGTTGGGATCTTTATGAGTGAAGCGTCAAATTGCACTGCATGTCGTCATAGCTATCCGTGCATGACGTCACTGATTGCTTACAGTCGAGGATAGGGCCCCTAACACACCTAAACAACAAAAATGGCGGCGCACACGAACCGTCGCAGTGTAAACAAACGCCATTTAATGCGAACTGACCAATCACCATGGCGGCGGCACGGAACAATACGATAATAGAGTGCCGATACTCTGTACCCTTACATAGTGACACTAGCCGAGCGCAGCCGAAAAGCCCGCCGAGACGACGAGAAACATTTCATAGCCTCCTCCATCACCATTTGTGGTGGTTTACACCAGCTTTGGCGGACATCCACTTTCGCAGGGCGAGATGGCAACCAATTTTTTGTTTTATTTTTTTCTTGATAGCGATGGGGATTTTGGCACCATCCGTGTTTGCGCCGACGACGACTACGGTCACTTTTTGCGTCTGATGCGTCACCTAAGGCTTTCGCCATTGCAAAGGAATCTAAATATCGGGCGTAAATGTTGATTACACGCGGCCTATGCATTCTATAGGCTTTATTCCAAGATAATTTAAACGCACCCTTTAAATCTCCCCCTGCCGCCCTCTACGCTTGTCACGAAGGTATTCGGCCACCGCGAAAAGTTTCGTCCGGGTGCAATGGGGGGGGGGGGGGGGGGGGGGGTGCTGGGGGTATGAATTTTCTCCCTGTCGATATGAGGTCGGAGCTGTAAAGAACATTATTGCACGCTAAATGGCGAAGGAGGGAAAGTTCTTGTTCGCGTCGTTTATACTTAGAATTGCGCGGATATATTCCTCGCCTATTTTTACTTTAACTTGAAAGGCGATAGTTTCATTCCATTCTACATCTACATCTCAGCTATCATCCTATTACGCTCACCCTATTTCGGGAAATTTCCGCGCTATTTCCATGGTGTTGAAACACGAACACATTTACGTAATCATGCCCAGAGCAGTTTCTCTCGGGCGCCCAGATCGCGCAGGGCGATCCTTCACCGCACGAGCCGGGGCATGACGTTGAGAGCGCCCTTTAGAGTCCTCCGTATACCCTGACCGTATACCAGCGACCTGCCATTTAGTGAGTTAGGAATTACGAGCATTCGCGTATAGGCCACGCAGACCGCACGACCTTGGCCATGCTGACTTCCACGTGTATACGATAAGGCACACTCGTCTTCCGTTCATTGTATTTTCAATTATTCGCCAAAATTCTGAGTTGAGCGTGAGGCTAGGGACGGGTGCCCCATCTGCGCATGCGCCGTTTCGTGAGAAAAGAAAAGAAACGTTTCACTGAGTTCTTTCAGTAAACAATTGCTGTAAGTTAGTGATTGCCCTTGTGTTTGCTGTTTCTCCTCACGATGAAGATTTCTTTCTTACGCTGGTTTGTCTCTTCTAGTCATCAGCCAACAGGCCCAGATGTCTACGTTAGTAAAATTCGGCTATTTCTCAAGTCCTGAAAGGTCGCCGGGTGCCCGACTTTCGTGACGATAACCATCCGCATATTGTTGCTGTTGATCCCTTGAGTGTGGCGCATACCCAATAAGCGAGTTACACAGTACTGTAAAAAAGATAATTTAAAGAGGTTGAAAATAATTTTGGATTCATAAATTATGAAAGAAATAACTGCAAAAATTTAAGGTGAGAGTAAATATTGCAAAATATAATGCAAATACAGTTGAACCTCGTTATGAAGAACCCTGATGTAACGAATTATTGGCTATAGCGAACTACATAAGAACTTTGGTTGGTCACGCTTTGTTTCATTGGCACTTATTCTTTTATAACGAAACTGAAACCATGAACCGCGCGCGATATCGGATATAACGAAGAGATATTTAACCGGGAGGCTGAGAAGCTACTTGAAAAAACCCTTCGGCATCCGAAGGCTGCAGACCCTTTTGTTCGTGGACACTACGGAAAACTCCATTGTGCTCAGTGCTGTGAATATCCACGAAGTGAAGATCACATCCTTCATCAAACAAAGAAAGACACAGGCCTGCTTTTTTTAAGTGAACGTGGTTCTGTTGTAATTTCATATACTCATGTTCCGGTTTATTGAGCAGCTTGAAATAAAACAAGGAGAAAAGTAAAGGTTAACTTGTTCAGAGTGGGTTCGAAGCCTAAAAAAATGCGTTTTTGTATGAAGTATTTTTGCGCGAGCCAGATTGTCGATTTGTTAGAGCCGATTGTTACTTATACTGTTACAATGAATATCGGATATAGCGAACTAATTTGCTTCCCCTATACTACTTCGTTTTAACGAGGTTCGACTGTCTATCAGTATTTTCAATAGAGCTCAGGAGGGTAGAGAAAACATCCAGGCGTCTGAATTCCGCCTAAGAAGCGCCGAATGAAAGTGATGCCAGCACTGACATGGGTAACCCAAGGCTGCATATCTGACTCCGCTTCGTCCATTATGCCGTTTAGTTGAAGAAGCGCCTTTTTTTGCGTCTGTATTTTACGCAAGGCAATTGAGTAGGACGAAGAAATTAGAAGTCATTCCACTGTGAAGGTAGGTAGGTATAAAACGTTTATTTAAGCCGCTGAAGTGGGAGTGGTTCCCTAGTCCGGGAATCCATGCATGAGATGAGCAGAAAACCTTCGCTCTGGATGCCAGGAGTTGTTGGACGTTCCGATGTTGGATTACCAGCGATGCTGTATAAAACGCACGTCCCAAACGTATGGTTAGGGAATGTGCAGGTAAATCTTTAAACACTATCGGTAATGGTAGTGAGGAATATATGTCTTTGTGACTACTTAATGAAACTCGGAAAGACTGAACTTTTACGCTGTAGAGATGGGGATGTCCGTTTCCCTCCCGCAGAAGCCAATGTACTCACAGCAGACTGAAATTCTGTAACGTTTACAACTAATCGTGCCTGGTAAGTGAAACTCGGAGTAAAGATAGCGTCGCCTTAGCGACGAATTGTAATATAATTTTGTTGTGAATTCTTTTATAAACCAAGAGTCACAGCCGTCTGTAACCATATTCCTCACTGTTAAAAACTAGGTAGTGGCACTTACTAACAGAGCACTAACCGGTTACTTGTCGCAGTATCCACTAGGTACTTAGTGCTTTTATTAACTGGTCATGCATAATTCGTACTCAAAAGCTACGCGTGACAACGTCGTTCTGCTGAGCGCACAGCCCGACACATATCAATCACACTTACACAACAAATCAATTAAAAAAAGAAAATTAACGGGATCCACGAAAAGAGCCTTGTATAACGTAGCTACATTAGAAACACATCTGCTCTTCTTCCTTTTATAACCGGCAGCGGAAAGTCCCCTTATAGAGTCAGTGTCGCAAAAATCAAATATTTTAGCGATAACTTTAGAATTATGCATTATAATGTGAGTATATACAAGTCAGCATATGGATTTGCAAACACTTTTTAATCGTGATTTGGAGTGGGGAAAGTGCTGTAGTTATTTTGTTCAATAATTCAAAGAATTTTGTTACTATCAGTGAATGTTAGTATCAAACAAGCAGCAGTTACTAAGCGCACGGTTTAGAATAGTAATGACGGCATGTGGGTTCCATGCTTAGTGGCACATACCATTGTGGGGATAGTAAAGTTCGTAAGGAGCTTGTGAATACAGCCCGTTACTATCTTTTTACTGGAATTTTTGTTAAGAGTGCTGCCGTGTGGGCCCATGAATCGACAGCACACGAGTATCTTGTAACGTTTACAACTTCACTGTGAAATACGTAGTTATGACGAGGAACCGAATCTCAGCGCTATGATAAAGACCTTTTAGCGGCAAGTTGCAGTAAAGTTTTTTTTTTTTTTTTTTTTTTTTGGGGGGGGGGGAACGTTGGTAAAACGAGAATCGCAGCCGTTTTCTGCTGAGCTCTCGCGATAAAGGTGGCTTTGCCGCAAGGCTGTCTTACCGCCCCAGATGTATTGACGGATACGAAGAGTCCGCGGAACCCTAACAATACGCAGTTTGTTTCACAGTTTATACACACTTGCTGTAAAAAGCGCTGCATTAATAAGGGCGCATAAAGTTCCAATGGGCGCTTTGTGTAGCGCTGAGCTGCCTCCGCAAGTCCGCTGTATTAAAACAATTTTTGAGTGATCGAACTGTCGCTCCAAGGCGTGGGCGGGTAAGAATAGGAGACGACCCGCCGAGGCATGGATCGATATCCCGCAAGGTTCCCCGCTGGGACCACTGCTGTTGCAGAGTATCGTCATTCGTAGCCTGGGCACGCGTTCGCCGACCAACTTCTACGTTGCAGGCGGGTACGCAGATGACGCACTATTGAGAAGCTGGCCATCGATGCATTTGGGATGTAGGGTGCTAGACCGGGCCTCGCAGTGCGGTGAAGTCCACATGGATAGCCCTAAAAGTGCGCTCATATCGAAATGAATGAATAAGCAGGTATGTAAAAACGGCCGCCAACCATTTCGCAGTGATGGAATGGCCGTACACGAATACCACATTGATGAAACTCCGCCGGAGAATTTTAAAGCAAACTATTGTTCGTTCTGTTCAAGCAGCGCCAACGCCAATACAGCGGACTTCAACGTCCACTGCTATGCACTCGCGACGCCCCGCCGTGATTCTACTAAGTTGGAACTGAATTGAATCATTGCGTTACTAAAATAAAATGTAATTCTTTCGCATTACAGCACATGCGAATTGTCTTGAATGTGCGTCCTTGGTATTCTTTTTTTTTTCTCTTCCGGGCCACTCTCAGTATGTTCCACCCGCTTTGTTGTTACCCGGCGGGGTGCTGTGCCATGGATTCAATATATGGCCGGATAAGCTGCCACCTCAAGGCTTCGTTGAAGGAAACTGCCATAAACAGTCAGGTAAGAAGTTTTCTGCAGGGCCGATTGCTGGAACGAAGTTAGTGCAGTCGAACCTCGTTAATTCGAACTCCGATGCGATAGAAAATATGTTCGAATTAGCCGGAGTTCGAACTAGCGGGGGTCCTTCTGAGGAGCAGTACAGCACACGCTACCAGTATTAGAAACGCATGCGCGATAAAGTAGACGGTATTGCACGTCCTTCGGTAAACACTTTCAATAATTACGTGCTGCGGAAGTACGGCATACGCAATGGTCAGTTCGAGATGTGAACCCGAAGAGGCAGGCGGGCACTTCCGGGCTACGATCCATAATGCGAAGGTCGTATGGTTTATCCAGCTGCTTCGGTGTACACCACCTTTTCTTTCCTCCATGGTGTACACGGAGCAAGCACGCGGTTACGGGTTTTGAGCAGTGGCGCATTGAACTTTGACCTTCGGTTTCGAACCTCACGAAATGTAGACTGTGCGAACAGGCAGCATTGTTCAAGTTAACTGTGGCACATGTATCACGCTCGAATTAGCGAGAGTTTTCCGCCAGTCAAATACACGTCACTTTGCCGGGACCAATGGACCAGTTCGCATTACCGTTGGCTCGAATTATGCGACTTCGAATTGACGAGGTTCAACTGCATTAATTTTCTTTTCACCAGCCTGCGCGGCCTACCGGAATAGGATGGCCACCCACCGCTCCTAACTCTTTCTCTCCCCCTCCCCTCTCCTTTTTTCTGAATAAACGTTTTCCTCCTTTTTCCTCCTCACCAACATCGAGGCTCCAAAGCTATATTGCAAAAGCGGTTTGCGAGGGCGAGGCGAATAGGTCCAGCAGACACGCCCGGGTACGAAACTAAGGTTTGAGCCCGGAAACAGTGTTTGTTCTTCCACTAACACCTCAAGCTCAGTGAAAGACAGACCACACCCGTTCTTTTCAGGCTTCGAACAGTTTACGCCCTCTTTCGGTCAAAGCCATCCTTTGCAGTAAAAATGTGGCAGTCATACACATAATGGCACAATTTCTAGTGCATGCAAGCCTCCCAGGTCGCGGTTAAAGATACCGCCCGAGCTCCTCAAAACAATTTTACTTACCACGGACGCGACACTTACCCCAGTGCGAGTATACGCCAGAATTATGTACACCCAGTCACCGTTCCAAACATACGTAGAACTAAAAAAAAAAAAGGCTGGCGATTACGATACTCACTGACGCGATATTTGGGCGCAGCAGCAGTGCGCTGAGGCAACACTCACTCGTGGGTTGTCTCGACGACAGCCTCTGCGTCGGCGGCGCGAAATGAGTCTCAGGAAGAGACCGCGAACTGCGTCTTAAGCGAACGCACATCATAGTCACGCGCACGGCCCCCTCCGGTGTTTGACAAGCGTCGCGCCGTCGAGCGCCTTTTGCGGGCACAGCATACTGCCCGCTCCCTTCCCCCACCGCACACTTTCGGAGAGCGCTGGCTCGCGCCGCCACGGCGAACCGCCCTCCCCTCCCAGTTTCGGGACGCTCTCCTCCTTTGCTTTCTTTCAACGTTCGCTTTTTCTTTCACTCGTCGGTCCAGCCATCGTTCGCTTGGTCGCGACGACGGTGACGCGGCTCAGCCCAGTGACGGCCACCAAAGGGCTGCGCCCTAAAACATAAGCAGCTTCCCGAATCGGGTATTCCATGTCTTGTTCTTAAGTACTTCCTCAACGTTTCCGTGCAAAAAAAAGAAGAAACTACGCGGACATCAAAGCACTTACGATTTATGAATACAAAAGCATTAGTTACATTAGTAATAGATTAGTAATAGATTAGTAATAGAAGGCATTAGTAATGCGTACATTACACACTAATGCTTGCGCGTTCTTAACGTCATAAGAAGTGCTCCGGTTGCTCCTGCGCTTTCCGGTGCGATTCAAGTTTCTTCGTATGCGTGCTTCGCGACACGTTCCCCGGCTGCTGCCGCTCAACTGCCGCGTTTATTCGATTTCGCAACTCTTGGCGGCGCGTTTCCACGCTCTGCCGCTTCGCGACCCCCTCCATCTCGGAGCTGACGATGCTTCGCAGGTGGGAGCTTAATTTAGGACCCTTTGCGACGCCTTCTCTCTCTGCGACGCCGAGCAAGCCGAGAGATGCGCGCGGGATTCCTTGGCATGCTTCGCTGATCCACTTTCTACGTCTTTTGCGATCGAAGGGCACGTTCATTCACCACACTTGCTTCGCACACTTTCAGCCAATATGGAGCCAATCAGATACGTAGAAGTCTATATCGGCACCACCAATAGCGCCCGAAATATGGCTTAATCACCTCAAACGGAAGTGGAACTTCCATCCGCACACCCTCCAACGGTTCTCCAACAAACCACGAGGGCCGAAAAAAGGCTATCACAACCTTGGAAGAGCAGTAGCGGTGGGGATCTTTTCATACAGAGGGATACATTGTGACCTCAACTGCACCTGTACCCAGCGTGAAACAGCGAAAAGAACTCTTGCGCGACTGATACGAAGAAACTTTTAAGAGCTGAATCACTGTCTTGGACCGTGGCGGAATCACACTGACGCGGCGCTATCCTAATACTGCAGGTTTAGTTTTTGTCCCCTATTGTTCATTGTTTCTACGTTCCTTATCCCCTTGTCTTTTTTCGCCTCACTGTATATTCACCCCCATCTAAATTAGGAAGCCCCGCCGTATGTGGGGCTAACCTCTTCAGTATTCATTAAATCTCTCTCTCTCTCTCTCTCTCTCTCTCTCTCTCTCTCTCTCTCTCTCTCTCTCTCTCTCTCTCTCTCTCTCCATCTTTTACCTGCACCCAAAGACGCGCACTTCAAGTTCTGCATAATTTCACCCTACACACTATCGCCGGCCTGCCCCATCATAAGCAGCAGCCCTCACACCAATCGACAGCATCACTCAGAAACAAACGGATCAGCACAACTTCAAACGACAACTCACCCTCCAACGCATAGTCCTCACAGCGTGGGGCCAACAAGGTCCTATTCCCCTACGCAGCCCCAACACTCCCCTGGCAGCCGCCCCACTTCACCCAACCTGAAACCTATCAGAACACGACGCACGCACGAAGCCCAAGCTTCTACAGCAAAAGCTTCCTTCACGCGAAATCAAATGGCGAAGGGTCAAAGTCAAAGCCGCTGCGATTAAAAGTACCAACTGCGTGCGAGAAAAAGTCAAAGCTAAACGAGTCGAAGTCCGAAGTTCGAACTCAGATGAGAAAGCTTCACGTTCAATCATCGTCGTCGTTGGACGGAGGGGTGCATCATTTTCATTTTACACGGGAGCACACGTTCTGCAATTGTTAACCATTGATTGAAGGTGCCTCGATGCCAGCAACACACATCGAGGCAGCACAGCTAGGGCCTTTCTTGGGACTAATTCTGTTCCCGCACCGACACTCGTTTGAAGAATTCTTTTCCAGCACGGCACACTCCTTCTTACAAAACACTATCGAAGTCAGTATAGCGCCATAAAATGCCCCTCCTTGTCTGACAAGGCAAGTCGCGCGCGATGGGTACAAAACCAATTCACAAGTGGGCCAACGCACTTCAGATTGCTTGCATGGCGAGTCAGTAGTGCGTCGACACCATCATCAACGAACCGCGGCTCAAAAAAACCATTGCCAGAAAAATCCGCTCTGAATGAGGCGTCACTTTTGGCGCATCTATACGTATGATTAATAAATTTAGAGTTGCTAGACAGCACGCGTCCTGTGACCCATTCTTTTCTACGTCCGCCGTCGTGTTGCTGCTTAATTAAGCAGAATGAACCCGGAACAGCTTGTCCAACTGAGAGTTGAATTTTGCGTGTCCGTCCTCGTCGTCCATGTAGGCAGAAAAGCCCCTGTAAAATTCACAGCGAAAAAAAAAAATTACTCCACCTGAATCGAGAGGAGAGAAAATTCCCTTCTCCTCAAACTACTACTCATAATGCCCTATACAGCCTCGAGCAGGGATTGCCTCGATCTAGGACGGCAGTTGAGATCCATGTCCTCAAGTTGTCATCCTTTTTTGTTAAGAAAGCCTCTTCCTTTAGGTAGGGAGCATCGAGGTTTGACCATCACGCCCTGCGAATATTGTTCTGGTTCTTCGATTAACTAATGGTCGTTTTTGCTGAACCAACATTTCGTCACAGATTTTCTCATTTTTCTACGCTAATTTTTCCTTTTCCTATCCCCTGCTTTGTATCGTGTCACCATACCAATATCCGTATAATTGCAAAAGCTAACACGTTGAGCGCCAAATTAAACCGGTCCTTTCGCGCGCAATCCCAGATTAATGCCTCCCATTCGCGAGAACTATACGCACAACTAATTCAACCCCTTTTCACGCTGAGTGTTCTGCATGCCTCGCAACCACCGCATGTTCTGCGGAAAGCTCCGACGACATCGTACGTAGCTGCAACGTTGCACAGCACACGCATTCCATTTGAGAATAAATTAACTCCGTGACACTTTCGCTGCAGGCAGCGTAAATAAGCACGTTCGCCTGAATTCGTGATCAGGCACACACACACACGCCCTGAATCACGAATTCCACGACGTCTACGCGCCTGGCGGTGCTTAAGAAAGGTGTTTCGAAACCTTGTCCTCGCCCATAAAATAGCTCTCCTCTGCGGGGCATAATTTATGCATCAGGACGGCGCGAAGCCTAGTTAGGGACGGGCTTATAGCTCGCCTTCCCGTGGAAGCCTTGCTCGCGTGAAGCCTCTTTTTAGCTTCTCCGGCAGCGTGACGGCCGATTCTTGTCGCCGATCGTTAGGCTCGGATCCCCAAATCCGATTTAGCGGCGCCTTTTGGGTCGGCAAGCGCAGTCCTAAATGAAGTAAAATAATTGTTTTTCTTTTTAACGGCGCACCTTTGTAGGCATGTTCCAATTTTTGAGCGTCACTACGTGCGCGCGTGATTGTAAAAGAAAGCTAAGGGCGCCCTCCCTTTACTTTGTCCTCGTCCTCGTTAAGAGATGCCTCCCTTGGGTCCGCATTTTGTCTCTCGGAGTTTCTCTATAATTCGGTTCTCTTAACGCCAACCCAAGCTGAGCACGACCGTCGGTCGAGTCACTACACACACACGCAGACACACGCACACGAACGCACGCACACACGCACCCACACACGGCCAATCCCCCACGTGGGTATGTGTCACTAGAAAAGGATCAACAACAACAACAACAACAAGAATACATGCATGCACGTGCTCGCACACGCACACGAACGCACGTACACACGCGCTCGCACACGCACACACACACACACACATGTGCTCGCACACGCACACACGAACGCACGCACGCACGCACGCACACACACCCACACACCCACACACACGCGCGCGCGCACACACACACACACACACACACACACGCACTGTTAACTGATTATGCAAGAGGAAGGAGTAACTTGTTACTATGTTTCTGGGACATTTATTATCGTGATATCACCACCAGCGGATGACGGTATATATGTGTCAAACAAGAGCCAGCAGGCGTTCAATGCAGTCGAGCCCGGCCACAGCGACCGTCGTCGGCATGTAAGTTCGTATACCTTCAGGTTCATTCCTGTGTAATACATACCGTGAAGGTCGCTCAACCTCCGCCTGCAATACATGTAACCTCGATTTATATGACGTCGTTATATAAACTGCTTCAACCGAACTGCATCTTTCTCCTGTTGACCAGAAGGCTCTTCGTATGCGTACTTTCTGCTGTAGAGCACGCATTTAGGCTGCGTTGATTGTCGCAGTGTCACTCGCCCTCCTTCAGCTATACGCTAACGTGAAGTTGCATAGTTATAATGAGCGATATTACCTCTATATCTTTGTGAAGTAGGCCAGAGCTCCTAAGGTTGCTGTCAAACCTTGCCATTCCTGACTTGCCCGAAGCACATTTGCAGCGAAGCTGTTATCCTCTCGGTGGTCAGAATTTTTCGTGCCGTCCGTGTGCAAAAAGGAGCCGGAAGTCAGTCGGGAACAGGAGAGCAAGGGAAAAAACGAAGCCGAAAAGCGAATAAACACGACACAGCCGCTTAAGTGCACTGTATAAGTCTAAAGGGACGTCTCGCCATTGGCCTGCCGGACGTACACCACGTGAACACCTGAAACACCAAAGCTTTTAGACCACACCGCGAACACGTGTACAGTCAGCCACTACCTACGTGGACACCTCCAGCCGGTAAGACGATGTAACAAGGAATGGGAGACGGACGATAGAAGGAGCTGCTCGGTACCTCACAATTGGTCTGGTCGCGACGGCCGTCATCTGTCATGCCGGGGGTAAGATTAAAAGACGTTTAGAACGTAGCTCTTAATGTTAGTTGCAGGGCTATAAGCAGGAGAGCTGGCGACGACACGCAGCGACATGATTATCTATACGGTGCGGGAGGCAGGAGTCCCACAATCGGCGCTTCAACTCCGCGCGAAGGGGTAGGAGCAGGTTCAGACCCGGAGTGGTCTGAACCTGCGCTGCGCGGGTCTCACAAGGCGCAGTGGACTCACAAGGCGGGCTCCTCTCCCTCCAGCTAAGGGAAGGAGAGGGGAGGGGGCCTCTCGCCGTTGACATTTTGCTGCCGATTCCTTGCGCGAACTGTAGAATTTGAGCGGTGACGGCGCTGCGGTTCTTGGGCGTGCGCCCGTTGACGTTGGAGCCGACAGAAGAGAACCACGTCTCCGCTGTTTAAGCGGATTTCACACTGGGTGAAACTGGGTTTCATTTTTTGTTCTCGTCTTTTTTTTTTTTTTTTTTTTGAGATGCCGTGTGCATCCAGCACTGAACCGGTTGTACCTTCCGTTTTTTCAGTTGTTAAAAACTACCTCAGCTGCATGTGTTTTAGGGGCAAAGCCCTTTAGGGGTTCGGGCTGCCGGCGTCTCCTGTCATCGTCGTCGTCGTATCTGGTATCATGTAGTCACGCTACTAAAGCACCGGGACACTCGTTTTCCGACGCCTCGGGCTAGAACATTTCATCTCCGTGGTTGAAAACGCGTATACTAAAACAACACACTGGGACACTCGTTTTCCAACGCCTCTCGCTAGAACGCTTCGTGCTTCAAAGACAAGAGACTTTTACAGCAAAGCTGTATACCTCTACCCCACAACGATTTCATCTCCGTGGGAAAAAACGCCAAGGCGCCAAGAATTACACGTGTACACTGCATGCTTCGCCCCTCCCCAGGTTTCGCGTTAGTGGAGATGGCCCGGTATTTTTCTTTCGCTCTCACCAGGAAACCTGCTCTTTTCTTTCTCTAACACACGCGCGCACGTGCCCCATAGCAAGATGACCATTTCGTATATGTCTCCGCGGGGCGCTATAGCCGCTGTTGTCAGTGATGGCTAGTGCTTAAAAAGCAACGCTCACTCAGGGACTGGAAGCAAAAGGAAACGTGGTCGAGTATACTGGCCATAATGTGTGTTTAGAAGAAATTCGAGGGTGCCTGTATTTGAAAGAAAATGTGTTCCAAAAAAGACGACGCAAACAGGGTTCGGATCAGTCCATTTGGAATTCTAAACGTTAAGGAGATAACGGGAGCGGAGGCAATATATATATAAGAACGTATTTCCGTCCGCGAACAGAATTGCGCTGCTGTTAGTGTGAAACGAACAGCAGCGAACTGTTGTTCGGATGAGCGTCAAGCTAAACGCGACCGAAAACAATTTCCTTTACTCTTTTCCGGGATC
Organism: Haemaphysalis longicornis; assembly: GCF_048455015.1. Classification (NCBI taxonomy): domain Eukaryota; kingdom Metazoa; phylum Arthropoda; class Arachnida; order Ixodida; family Ixodidae; genus Haemaphysalis; species Haemaphysalis longicornis. Next base: position 43,690,478 of record NW_027526204.1, read on the forward strand.
AGCTCCTCGAGCTCTGGTACGACGGCACTCAGAAGGACACTGAATTTATATGTTGTCCGTCGTGACATAGATTGGATTCTCAGATTTCACGGGTATAGACGAGACGTCTTCAAAGCCCCTTTCGAACAACGGTCTGGGAGGTCGCATCATGACTCTCTTTTTGCGAGGAAAATTTTATTCTCTAGATCAGGAATAATAAAGAATTCACTAAAGTGATTTACTTGGCGAATGAAAGCTTCGGTGATTGTCGAACATGCCGAATAGAGTTTCTAAATATAAACGTTCATTTAGTGGCGCCTAATGAGATTGAAGGACATGTCCGTTTGAGTTCAGAGCTACACGTGCGCAGATTTACGTTGCATAACAGCTTTCCCGCATTTAATTTATAGAAGCAGCCATAGAACATCTTTCAGAGCGGACAGCATTGAGCGGGTGAAAAGGAAGTAAACATTCTGCAGTCCACACGCATTGTATAGGGGCAGAGATTGCGCTTGCTGTGAATTACTTTCACCCTTCAGACCTTTAAGATCCGTACAGAAGGCTGTCTAAAAAGGCCGCGCGCACGCACACGACTACTGGATTAACGTATCGATGCTATTATTAGGTACGAAAAGTGCTGTCTATTTATTAGCCCAATTCTATATTAATGGTATTTATATACATTGAAATGAGCACAAACGACTTCCGGGGCTGGAACGGACGTGCTCGTTCTTCGAAAATATTGTGACTACTCTAGCCATGCGTAGATAGCTCACGGCCATTTGCCTAAAATTGATTGATTGATTGATTGTAGGGTTTAACGCGCCGACGCAACGCAGGCGATGAGGCGCGCCGTAGTGGAGGGCTCCGGATTAATTTTGACCACCTGGGGATCTTTAACGTGCGCCGAAATCTCGTACACACGGGCGTTTTTGCTTTTCGCCTCCATTAGAAAAGCTGCCGCCGCGGCCGGGAATCGAACCCGCGACCTCGTGCTCAGCAGCGCAACGCCTTAGCCACTGAGCCACCGCGGCGGGTTGCCTAAAATAAACCATGAACGTCCACAGCTAAAATGCATCTCCGGCCCAGGAGTCGCGAGTGACTGTGTAAAGCAAAAAATTTCTTAATGGTTGCAAAAGCGCCATTTTTTGAAAACGAAGACTAAACAAGAACGCAAGAAGAGGCGTTATAGTAGCAACTGAAAAATTTTATTTAGAAAAAAATCCCGGGCCTCTTCACTAACGTGAAACCTGGGGAGGGGCGAGCTTCGCGATGACTGCGCCGCCTGCCGCCGTGTCTCCGCGGCGTTTACGGGAGCAGCGCTGCGCGGCTGATAGGGCATCATCCAGTGGTTTGGTTCTTTTTCGCTTCTTTTACCACGAAAGTGTTTTATTGCGGGATCGCACTTACGTCATATCCGTCACGCAAATGACGTCAGTAAACAAAGCAAGTGGCCTGTGAAGGGTGCACCCCTGCATACGCGGTCTTCTTGCGGGAAAGCAACCTTTAGTACGAAAGAGCACGACATACTTAGGGTTGTTCGTTTTCGGGTTTCATATTTTAACACCAAAGTGTTTTATGCCGCGAAACCCCAAGATTTCACTGACGTCACATCCGCCTTTTCCAATAAAGAGCCTTCTCTCTCTCTCTCTCTCTCTCTCTCTCTCTCTCTCTCTCTCTCTCTCTCTCTCTCTCTCTCTCTCTCTCTCTCTCTCTCTCTCTCTCTCTATCCGCCACGGAAATTACGGCAGTACACCTTTGCCGAAGCGACCTGCCAGAGGACGTCGCTCGCCATGCACACCCACAAGATAGCCGCCTACCCGCAAATCGTGCTCAGCTGCAGATTTCGCTGCACATTTCACTTTCGTGTTTCACCGATTCCTATGACCGAGGAATCAACCACAGTTTTTGTCTTTTTACGCCCTCAACAACGTGTCATGGTAAGCAAGGCTAAAACGGGGGCTAGTTGGTTATACATCTTCTTGAACCGCGCTGTTTTAAAACTTAGATAAGGGAAGAGAACACAAGGAAGGGACGAAGCGCGAACTAACAACTGATTTATTTTTCACAACACACACAGTTATGCATAAAAAGACACTGATCCAAAGCAACGGCATAAATTGATAACAAAAAGAATTCAACCCGTCAAAAACACCCTCTCGTCTCAGCGCCTCTGCGCAGGTGTAAGCAATTCTACCTCGCTATCTGTGAGGGTGACTGACGACATGCTTATGCAAGCGTCGGTTTTCATGATAGCGGAGGCTTCAAGAATCTCTCTTATCTTCTCTCTGCCTCGGCCGATGACGCTTGTCTTGGTGAAGTCTGGAACGCTGGGACTTTGGCGGCAATGATGGCAATGATCGGCGAGCCTCCCCGGATGAGTATTCTGCTGGCAGTTATTCTCTGAGTCTCGTGTTGACGCAGCGGCCTGACTGTCCAACGTAGCGCTTTCCGCATAGTAATGATAGATGATAAACAACATTTTTTTTTTGCATTCTACAAACTTGTGCTCGGAGCAGGCGTCTCGGGGTTTCTGCGCATTGTTGACCTTTTTGCAAGACAAGACAAGCGTCATTGGCCGAGGCAGAGAGAATATACAAAGAGAGATTCTTGAAGCCTTCGCTATCATGAAAACAGACGTTTGCATAAGCATGCCGTCAGTCACCCTCACAGATAACGAGGTAGAATTGCTTACACCTGCGCAGAGGCGCTGAGACGAGAGGGTGTTTTTTGACGGGTTGAATTCTTTTTGGTATCAAGTTATACCGTTGATTCGGATCAGTGTTTTTTTATGCATAACTGTTGTGGAAAATAAATCAGTTGTTAGTTCGCGCTTCGTCCCGTTCTTGTGTGCTCTTCCCTTGTCTAAGTTTTAAAACAGCGCGGTTCAAGAAGGGTGTCATGGTAATGTCCGCAAGAAAATAGCACGTTCAGGGCACTTCGAAAAAAAAATTAGCAGTGGTTTAGCTCGGCTACGCCAGGATATATGTAGCGTGAGCTAAGGTTCAGCTGGTTAGTCTTAGCTTTCCTGGTTGTCTAGAATTAGCTTCATTATCATGCTTATACTGCTGCTTCAATGACACACAGATGTGACGCATGTATATTTATCAAGCGGCTCTGGCGCAGCACCACCAATCGCCCCAGAGTAGAGTTCCTGTATATAGCTCCCTTACCCCAGAGCAAAGCTGGTTCCACAGGCACACGCCGGTGTTGCTGCGACGCACGAGCCATCGGTTCCACACCCGGCCACCCCTGTCATGATCATCAAGTGGACCGGGCCGCCACGTGCGGAACAGAGGTCGGCGAAGACGCTGGGCGCGTGGGGTGCGTGAGAGACGCCGGATAGCGAGCAATGTTGTGTGCGCCGTGTGACGTCACTGATCCTCGTGCATACGCAGCACGGCTCTCCAGGAGCCACGCGAAACTGCTCAACCTCGGCCAGTGTAGCTCACGCTACAAAACAGCTGCCTCTTGGTAGAGTGCTCGAATGCCAACAAAAAGCTATCCGGGGACGCGTTTCTGCGCTGTTTTTGGCCGCTCCTACGGGCGTCACGGCATATTACCGCTGGCACCTGCGAACCCGTCAGGCCCAAGTGAATTCTTTTGTCGCCCCGTTTAGACATGATACTGGCACAGTGACAAGTGTGCTTCGTCTTGCAGCGTGGACAACAAATGCGGCTTTGTTTCTAATATATACGTCGTAGAAAAATCTGATTAGAGGATGTGATTACCCAATACCTGCTTGCGCCATTTATGGGAATATAAACCACTCGAAAATGTTAATTACATTCAAAGGCTGTGCGTCGTTAAATATGTGCGCACTCACGCGTTATAGCAAGAACCAAGGTAAGTTAGTGAAACCACGGGAAAATTAATGGTCTTCAAGTGCGCAAAATATGGAATAGTTCATACGAGAATGAAAAAAAGAAAAACAGCGTAGCTTGGGAAATATGCTAAGGACGTTCAACTAAACTTATTCCAGGTAGGACTAACTAGATCCGGAATGCACTGCTGTTTCGCAACACATAAGCGCAGGTGGCGAGGAGGGGGGGAGCTTAACTATTGTTGGGTTCAAATGCGGAGTGAAATCAAGAAATGAACGTTTTAGTAATCCCACACGCTAGTTGCGCGTTCACTTTCCTCTTGTTTTTCGACTTCAACGAACGGCTGATCTCTCGGCGGACGTATTTTTTGAAGAATACGCAGTTCTCGAGTGATAAAAGGTGTCGTTGGAAGAGTGTGGTATCTGATGACGCCCTCTGATTTCAGTTTGTGCTAAATTTTGCAGGCTCCCTGTGTCATATAACGATGTTTCAAAGAAGAGTTTAGTCGCGGGAGCGGATTGCTTTATAAGCCCGTCTCGGCACTGCTCGTGCAGGATAAGTGTAACAGATGAATTTTTGCGAGCGCTCATTTCACGACAAGACGACCCAGCATTAAATTTTCGTCGTCTGCTGATTCCCGACTATAATTTTGGATTATCCATCGTACTTCTGTCGTAGAGTGTTCGCGAAATTTATGCCACATTGGCTTGTTCGGGAGCACAGAAGTGGACCGAGTTTTGTGATTGAAAATGTTGAATGCATCGAATGACATCTTTCCATTTTTATTTTTGTTTGTTAGTTTTCTTTGTTTTTTGCTTTTTTGCTTTCTTTCCCTTTTTCTTCTATCATCTAGCGTAGCAAGCCAGCGCAACGACTCGGCTCACCTCGCTGGTCTTCATTAGTTTCTCTCTCTCTCTCTGATCAATGTCCAGGGTACGATACTGGCAAGCGTAACTGGCGTGTAAGTGCCCCTCTAAATTACGTAAGAACACACACACAAAACCGATTTACATCGTACTGTATAGCCCTAGCATGACCATCTGATAAAACGCTGCTTATGGAGACGTTGTTAGTAAATTTCAGAGCAGTGAAATTACAATCAGTTCCATGCAACATGCCGCGGTTTCGCTACGCTGGTCTGTGACACACACCTGGCGCTTATACAGACCGAATGCACCACACTACGACCGTGTCAGAAGCATTCACACTCTCGTAAATAAATTACATGTGCGAACAAGGTGACTGCTCCACATAAATATGAATTTCCAACGCATATAAACGGTAAATCTCAGTCCAGAACGTGCCGCAAAAGCAGCGGCGACAATGGGGAGCGGACCGAAGACTCCCGCGGCTGCTTTCGAAACCGGCCGCTAGGGGGATTTCAGTGTCGCCCGCTCGAGGCGTATAAGTGCATTCAAAAAGATTGTATCTCTCTTCTTGCCGCACGGCGCGCGCTCGCCGGCGAAGCGCCGGTGGGAGCAGCGATTGCGCGCTTGCTGAGGCGGTGGCGCCCTCTCTTGCGTTGAACTGGATTTAAGCAATTAAATGAGAGACAGACTGGCCGTAAGTTGTCTTCGGGCCACACGCCGCAGCATGCTAAGAAGTAGGGCGAGGCTTTGGAGAACTAGTGTCCCGGTGTGTATTTTATTGAGCGTTTTTCCTCGTGGAGGTGGACCGTTCTAGTGCGGTGTTGGAAAACGAGTGTCTCTGTGTTTTATTTTAGTAAGGTGACTACAGGAGACGAAAGGAGACGCTGACAGCCCGATCCCCTAAGCTGCTTCGCCCCTAAAACACACTTGTGTGTATACAAGGAACGAAGGCCCGCGTCATTACTAAAACATTGTCGATATCAAATAAAAAAAAAGTACTCTTTCTGGTCTTGATGTAACGCGTAGAATTCTTTTATTTGATATTGTCAATGTTTTGGTAATGACAAAGGCTCTTGCAAATAAAAATTTTCAGTTGCTATGTACAGCTTAGCCCTGGGTTCTCGCTTAGTCTTCGCTTTCAATCGCGCTTTGCTAACCACGAACATGTACCGACACCTACGTGGCTGGAACCGTCAGTTTGACTCCAAATGGCAGCTCTAACTTCTAAGACGTACTTGGCAGAGAAACACCAGCTGCACTCGTAATTATTTTCCACCTCTTGTATATTGCGTAATTTTCTTTGGGTCCCGTCCGTTATAGCGCCGCCTACGATGTTCCCAAACGACAACGAACAAACTATAGCCTTCCTTTGTGCAGCCGCATTAATTTTGTACAGCAGGGTTCCGTGCGCCTTCGTATTCGTTGAGGAGATGGCGTGACTGCGCCTAACAATGCGTCTCCTACGCGTTATCGGCCAGGGCTGCGAGGTTCACAGTAGCAAGTGTTCTTGTCGACAGCCGAAGTTAATTGGTTTCTAAAAATAGCCCTTCAGGCAAAACCGCTATGTCGGCCGAGGTGATGGAGCCAGAGGGTTACGGCTCAAGACAACATGTTAAAAAAGAAGCCACAATATGAAGACAAAATACAGGTTGGGACGTAAATAAAATGACTGCTTTCTCCCGATAACAATGATATTGATTTTATCGCGGACTTCATACAAGTAATGGAGATAGGAAAACAGTTGAGGCAGTGCCCACTCCCCTAGCCCTTTTCCGGCGAGGTCCCTATGTGACGTCATAGGATCTTGTTTGTGCGATCGGCGGCTGCCCACCTAGCCACCGCCAAAAAATACGACTGGACAACGTGTAGTGGGCTTCCACTTTATTATTTTTTTTGTTTCAAAATAACCCTAAAGGCCCTCCGGCGGAGGGTATACCAAAACACAATTGTGAAACAATAAGTCAAAATTTCATTAAAACAAAACACAAGAACAAGAACCCTTCTGCTCTTGATTTGATAGAGCGAATTACCACTGATAGAGCGAATTACCGGCTATAGCGAAAAAATACGAACTTTGGTCACGCTTCATTTCACTGACACTTATTCTTTTATAACGAAATCAAAATCGTGAGGGCTGCGCGCTATATTGGATAAAACAAAGAAAATTTGGCCAGTCAGCTGAGAGGCTACTTGGAAAATCTTCCGGCGTCCGAAACTGCAGAAGTATAAAAGACCATTTTCTTCATGGACACTGCGAAAAACTTCATCCTACGCAGTGCTGCGAATAGCCACCAGACGAAGATCACGTCCTTCCTAAAAAAAATAACGCAGGAATGTTTTGTCAAATGAACTTCGCTCTTTGTTCTGTTGTAACTTCCCGTTTCGTGTTCTGGTTCGTTGAGCTTAAAATAGGGGCTACCTTGTTTGCAGTCGGTTCGAAGGCCAGAATATTGCGGGTCTGTATCAAGGATATCTGCGGAAGCCAGACTGCCGATTGGTTGAAGCCGATTTTTAACTCTACTGTTACAACGAATATCGGATACAACAAACTAGATTACTCCCCCGATGCTTCTTCGTTATAACAAGTTTCGACTGTATCACTTGATTGCTGTAACGTTCAGTTAGCACACTCATAAGTGCACTGCTGACTGGTAATAAAGGCAATTTTTCAAGATTTTTTGTATTTTTTATATTAAAAATATCGTTTTGCGCGGATAGAACAGGGCTGAGCGAGTTACTGAAGGATAGTCTTTCAAACTGAATAGAGTTGTTTTTTTTTTCGTGGCATCTTTAACACAGAACTTCCAAAGTAGAAGGACTGATGTCCGCCGCTGTGGTTCCCTCATCACACAATTGCGAAATGTTCTTGGACGCCGATTTCCCCGTCGCAAGGATCCCGCGGGGACGGGAATTTTATGAATTCCAGCGATGTGTATATGGCATTAAACTTTCATATGCGGGTCCCTAGGTACTTTGAAAGCATACCGGTGCCAGAATTATACGCGAGGAAATGGAATAATGTTGTTTCTGGAATGCGCCGACTCTTTCAACGGGATTATGAACAGGTAGTAACGCGCAGCTTCGAAGCGTCGACGGACAGTCGTCCCTTCAAGCTGTACATTGCTTAGCATAACAATAGGCAACTCCGACAGCTACTCGTGTAGAACACATTCCTTTAGAGTGAAATGTTTGCATTGTTCTTCTGTATGCGTGATGAATACTTAAAAAAAAAAGATATGGCAAACCGAAAACACGGTGGATTGTAACATTTCCAACGTGTTAGCTTGAGAGAGCTTGCAGCTTTCCCAAGGGCAGATTAATATAATGTGTGTGCATATGGATATGAATGTGAGTGTATATGGATATGTATATGGATAGGCAGTCAAGAAAGCCAAGGAAAGCAAACGGGGAAATGCGGTAGGGCATTTATTATCCTTGAGAAGAATACAGTTTTTTTTTTTAGAGAAAGAAAGAAAGTGGAGAAAGACACGCCTGCGGGGTTGGATCTGAGCCCACGACTGTCCGAATACGCGTACTCTGGGGGCCGTGGGTTCGGATCCCACCCGTCGGGCATGTTTTTCTCCACTTTCTTTCTCATGAAAATTGTATTCTTCTCAAGGATAATACATGACCTGCCGCACTTCCCCTTTGCTTTCCTTGACTTTCTCGACTGCCTATCCTTTTTTATGGACAGTTACTAGCGCTTCGTCTTCATCTGTACATAACCATCAGTACTAGCTCGTACGCCTGCGCTTCATCATCTTAATTCCATACACACTCATCACCATGGTGTGTTTGCCATTCTAGAGACTGGAGTTCTTCAATAAACGGCGCTCCGAACCTTGGTCTCCAATATGGAATTAATTGAGTGGTAAAAAAAAAAAAACGAGCATAATAAGCTCACCTATGAAACCCGGCCATTAATTGTAATCATACTTGTATAATGTATTCCTATCTGCATTATGTATTCCTCACTGCATAATGTCTTCCTACCGTTTGATGGTCACGTGCAATCGGCCACCGGAGAAACTTTCTAACGTTGCTGTAGAGAGCCCACTGATGTCCGAAAGCTCAGCCCTGTTACGCAGCAGCGTCTAGATTTCCTCAAACGTAACTGCGAGGAAATCTACGTAAGCCTTTGCTCAAAGTGTCCCAAATTTCGTGTAACAGAGCTTACCCTGAGCAGGAGTCGTATGCTTCGGAGAAATAATACGTACGCTATCATCATCATCACGATGATCATCGTCAAGTCATGATTCACACCAACTGGCTGATCCTCCCCTTAGAAAAATCCCGGATCCAGCCGTGGGTGCGGCATCAGCATGACTCGTGAAAACAAGAAAAGAACTCATTATCGATTTTGCAAGGTTTTTACAACCCCGATCCTGAGGTCAACCTTCCCCTTCCCACGGGTGGGCTTTCATCAATGTATCAATCACTGAAGCAATAAATAATAATAATAATCAATCAATCAATCAATCAATCAATCAATCAATCAATCAATCAATCAATCAATCAATCAATCAATCAATCAATCAATCATGTTTATTTGCGTGCCCAGGAACAGCCAGAGGCCTGAGTGCTGGCGCACGGATAGTTACATGAAAACAAAATACAAGAAACATATAGCAAGAAACAAACAAACGACAAGACACACACAAATTGAAGTAGTGAAAATGACAGAAATAAAGCACAGGCGGAGCCTGGGTACAGGTAAAAAAGTAAAAAAAGAAGATGCCTATGTTGCTCTGCCTGTCGTAAAATAATAATAATAATAATAATAATAATAATAATAATAATAATAATAATAATAATAATAATAATAATAATAATAATAATAATAATAATAAAGCAATAGGGCATCAACTCGCCCTACGTACAGTGAAAAAGCGCCTGATTAATCTTGTCGGTAGTTGTGCTACATTCTAGCCTGCGTCGTTGCAAGATCGTTAGACGAGGTGCGTATGCGCCTCACCTAACGGTTCTTTCTTCGGCAAAGCGCAGAATGTCACCGGGCACTTACACATGCAGAGCGCGGATGCGGAAGTGTCATCCAATACAGGCGAGCGCCTAGCGCGCAAAAACACCGCGGTCGCGCTGGGTAAGACTAGTGTGCCACCTGTGCGCTTCCGAGCAGCGTTTCATATGCGCAGCTGTCCAGCCATCTGGCCGCCGCTACTGTTTGTAGAAGCTTAATCGGCGCTTCTCGTTGACGAGCACTTAATCGAACATCCCTCGTCGCCGCGACATATCAATCTGTCGCTGCGCACGCCACCGTTTCGCCGCGTCCGCCTTATCGCGTCGCCCATTTCCCGTGTCTCGCCGCTCACGGATTTTCTTTTGAAAAATTCTCCCGGTGCAAATTTGCGGGCCAATTTTAGCATCGCGCGCGAGCAGGCGTGGCCGATCGCCTGGCGGCGCTGGCTTCGGCGCCGTAGCAGACGGCGCGCTGTGGCGCGCTGCTCGTCGTCGTGTGCGCTTCATTAGCGTATGCGCGGGGAGGAGGAGAGCGGGCGAAAGCCGAGCATCGCTGTTTGCGGCGAAAGCAGCGTGTCCTCCGGCGTGACCTCCGTGGTGGTGGTGGTGGTGTTTGTTGTTGTGCCGCCGGCGCGGATGCACTGCTAGAGCCAGCATGAATCGGCCACGGTACGACGTCCCGCCGGAGCTGACGAACCTTCTGCTCGAGTTCACGGTGAACGTGATGATCGAGCGGCCCAGCGACCTGGTGGAGTACGCTGCGCGATACTTCGCCGGGCTCCGCGACGAGCGGCAGCGCAGCGGCTCGTCCGGCCGGCCGCCGGCGATCGCCGAGAACGACGAGGCCATCTACAGCGACGAGGACGAGCCCATGCCCCCGCCTCCCCGTAAGTGGCCCCCCTCCCCGGGTCTAGGCCTAACCGGCGGCCGGCTTCCCCGGAAGCCGAGTCGCCCGAAACCTACGGCCACCCGACGCCGCCGCGGCCGCCGGGACGCCGGGGCCGTGCTCGTTGCTCGCGAACGCTCCGGTAGGAAGGCTTCGTTCGCCGCGAACGTGGGGGAAGTTGAAGGCCTCCTGCTCGCGGAAGCCACTTGTGGCTGGCGACCCGCAGCGCGCTTGGTTTCGCGCACAGCCACCGGTGGGTTTGGGAAATGCAGCGCATCGGTGCACACTTACGAAACCGCGCGGGCTACGCTGCCGTGCTGCCCTGGGCTCTGGCGTAACGGGGAACTTCCACTGCTGTTGGTGTGTGACCCGAGAGTTTGCACTGCGAATACGAGCGCGAGCCGTCCCCTCGGCGAGATCGGCCCAACGCTCAGAAAAAAAAAAAAAAAAGCGGGGGGGGGGGGTGTATACATAATTACTGCTGTCAAGGTCGTTCCCCTTTAAAACGCACCGTGCAAGCCTTAATCTCAACCGAATGTGTATGTAGCAGAATGAGCATTTCATTTGTTAGAGGAGAAGCGACGCTGAATAAACGCCCACAATCTCAGTCCGTTGGTGTGTTGGTGGTGTTTTCGGAATGGTTGGTTTTGTGTTTCTGCATAAGCTGACGCCGAAACTCCCGTCTCTGTGACGAAGCTTTCAGACGAGAGTCAGTGGCGCACGGTGTTATGTGCAGCTGTTGAAAGCAGTGAGCATTGATGATTGCGGTCACACGGAGCCATGGTTTTTTGCCCTGCAATGAAGTGCCCAACTTCATCACAAATTCACGAGCTTTGGAACACAGAGACTGGCCCGAAGTCTCGAATGACGCGGAAAGTTATTTGCGCTTTTCGACTTCAGGTGCAGTCATTTGTACAGTTATGTAGCTTCGTCACAATTCCCGGTGCACTTCGAATGTGTCTCCAAACATGCTACCGTTACAAAGCGACCTTGATGCATTACGTTCACTTATCAGCCTGTTGTGACGCGCATACCTGCCCGTTATGTGGACAGCTAGTGATAGCCCTTGCTTATATCTGTTCTGGGATTATCAGATGGCCATCCAACATACGCTATCTCCTATCTCTGTCGTCGTCTTTTGTTTTGCACTTGGGGTCCCCAAAACAGTACTTCTTGACATTTCCACTTAGCGACTCGAGACTTGGTTTGTGCACAATGCCTGAGTCACAGGACACTTACAGATTACGTTTGTTTCGTAACAATGCTTCCTGACGCGGAGCGCTTGCCATTTGAACGGTCAACAATGGGCGCAGCAAAAGCGAAAGAGCACCAACTATTACAACATTTTGATCGCAGTACAACATCGTTCAATACACAAACGTTTGTTCTCAGATCTAACAGCCTTAGTAGTTCCCCCTAACCATTTTAGTCTGTTTTGTTGGCATGTGCGCCGTGTACCGTTCCAGTTGTCGCTTCGTGGCTGCCAGCCAATTTGGCACGCAGTGAAGGACCTCGACGACAGTTCACGGCGCACACCGAGAGAGTCTTTCATGTAATCGGTTTAGCGCAAAATCTGCCTGTGGTGAAGCGCTCTAATGAGACAAATGGGCTAGCGCGAAGAACAAATGTCTTGCCGTGTAGTCCATGTGTTCGCCACTTGTTCACGTCGCACAATGTTCCGGTGAGCAGTTAGATTCCGTGGAAAGAGAAGTGTGATCGTATTCGCTGAGTTTGTTGGCTGTGGCCAACGTAGTAGTTCCATTGGAAGACATGGCTTTGCCCACAATCTCGTCACCATTGGGAGCAGAGTGGAATCAGGGTGTATCTTGTCTCAAAGAGGACTTGTGTAAAAGCAAAAGCATACAAAAAAAATTGGCGGAGCTCGGCGCATTGTAATTTGGGGTAAATAACGAGCCAAACACAAAAGGCTGTCTTTTTTTTTCTCGCATGCATTGGCAATTACTTCTTTTGCAATTGAAAGTTGTACCTTCATTTTGCCTCCTTGTGATCAACTTGGAGGGCAATGGATATTTTAAATAATTGTCACTGAGAGCGTGTAATTCACAGCGAGATCGGCTAATGAAATTGAAAAAAAAAAAAATCTTGCTGTGGATGTTTGCTGTATGGGGAAGCTTTCAGTTTTATGGAAGGCGTATTTACCCCGAAATCGACTGCACAGATGGACATACCAAAGAAACGGAAGTGCTGAAGCACGATGCCAGGAATTGAATCACTGCCTAGAGGCCTCCTAGATATTTGCACTCCAGTGTTTTTATGTTTTAAGCCAACTTCATAAGCAGGATGCGCTCACTTCCTGTGGGGCAGAGAATGACGTTTCTCTTGTTGCGCTTATCCTTGCCCTGGTTTAAAGTGTCGCTGGCCTTTGCCTTTTAGTTGACCTATGTTTGTAAACAGGTGTTGCTTTCTATACAGTGGGCGTTTGTGCGCTCAGCAGTGTGGTGGACTTTCGCTGGCAGCCGAGATTGTGTCACCGTCCTGTGTCATCGTCAGTATTTAGATGCTTCAGTGGAGGGGTTCGATGAAAGTAGCAAGGGTTTTTGGGGATATACCTTACGAGTGGAATGGCTGCAGGGGTTTTTATTTAAACATTTTGAGTGAAAATGGAGAATGCGGCTACCACCCAGAGAAAAATAGACGTGTTTGTATTTGTTAACATTAGCTTTCATGAGCATGTTTCAAAGAAAAAGGAATTTGTGGTCCTATCATTTGTTGTTGTTGCTCAGTCTTATCGTTCAGGCATGTTCCCGTGCCCCCAACTTCTTCTTACATGCCAAATAAAGGGCGCCCTCAGTGTTAATTACAATCATTGGTGCGCACAGGTGCAAACCTGGTGTTTCTTTTTTGCACCCTAACTTGTTCAGGAAAGGGACATGCACCTACACAGTGTAGGTGTGGTCATAGGGATCAGCACTTCAAACAGAAGTGAGGTGTCGACGTAGCAGAGTCTATGCAATAATGAAGTTTCAGACGATTGGCAGTACACACCAAAAACTGCACAGGCATTCCCGCATGCAGGTTATTCTACAAAATAAAAAAAATAAGCAATATACATTCTATTCATTGTTCTTCCAACCCTTGTTGAGGGCCAAATTTCACCCTTTTTCTTTTTCTCCATCCAGGTTTGTGGCTGGAAATTGACTGGCACGGTGATGTGCACACAAACACTTTTAATCAATCAAACAATCAATTAATCAATCAATCAATCAGTAAACAGTAGAACAGTGATTGACACTGTTCCTCTTACACTCACGCACACACACACCCACACTCTCACTTTGTCATGTCTATACTTTTGAGGTGTACTATACTGAGGGGCAGCCGTTCTAAAGGGAGTGAATTTGTATTCTAGAAGGCAAAAAAAAAAATTCAAGGTTTAAAACGAAGGCTTTCATTAGCATTGTCCCTTCCAAAAGCTCATCAGTCATTTTCGGGTGATCGTCTTTTCAAGAAAAGTGATCCATCATTTTCAGAGAATCGCACCGAAACACGAAACAATTCCTCGAGTAATTTGCGTGTTTTTTATTGTTGCTCAATCTTAGCAGAAGATCGTTGCACTGCAAAATGTATGCAAGAGCATATGCGTGCATGCCTTGACCTTTCCTTCTCGAAAAACACCACTGAAACCTACCTCCTTTTGTCTGAAGTCACAGCAGCTTTTCGCAACATTCATTATCCAAAGTAGTTTTAAATCATCGGTCACTGTACCTGGGGCTTCCCTCCCCATCTCTCCCCCTCTTGTACTTTGGTCATTGACATTTCTGACCTAATTAAATCTCTTTGGTTATAGATTCATGGTGTATCATTTAGTGATGAAATAGAAAAAAAAAAATGTGAAACGGAATTATAGAAAATGGAGAAAGAAACGGGAAAAAAATTTCCGTTGTTTCGCAGACAGCAATGACTGCTTTTAACAATAATGGAATTTTTTTTTGCGGACATGGCATTTTTGACATTGTTAGCTTATGTAATTGGTATCCTCACAACACTATTGTTGCTCTGCAATGTATCCTTGATCAAACTTGATAAGCATGACACAGAAGCTGTATAGCCTTCAGTACAGCCAAACTTCCAGCGGTGTTTTAATTCCCGATTCTTATTTTGTCACACCGGCACTACTTAATCCCAATCATCAATCCTGTAATTAGCTTCCGAGAGCACCTTCGAAATGCCTCTTTATTGCATTTGTGGCGACAAATGAAACGAATAATTGACCAGTACTTTTCATTGCTGAAGCTTTTTGCAACGCTGAAAGGTTTTGCAAAGATTGATCACTTCAGTAGGGTAAACTTTACAACGTGCAACTTCATCGACGCGTAACGTCATTTTTTTGTGCGGGAGACTGCTCATCATGTGTTAGCATTCAATAATGTCAACCATGACGCCGCTCAGGCTAGACTGCAGGGAATGCTGGGAGCACATCTATTTCTATATCAACTCTGTCTGAGTAAAAATGCAGTTGATAGCAATGTGAAATAAGGAAAAATAAAAATTTTTAATTCAACGGTAGGATAACACCACTGGGGGGACCGGTGTCTTTGTAATGACAAAACTGGAGCTTTTAATAAGAGCTCACCAACGCTACTTCATTTTGCATTTTAACAAAAGTACGCTATCGGAACTGCCTCAATCATCGTCCCGTGAATTTTGTGAATCCACGGGTCCTGTGCCAGGAAGGAATGCGTGACTTTGTATACTATATAGAAATTGACTTTGTATACTATATACTAGGCTTTTTCCAGCCTTCAGTGGTGTCGTTTCAGTGGAGCAGCTGGCTACCCGAGTGATTTGTCATCATGAGGCATGTGTCACAGCTGGTCTCTTCTGCAGTGTCTGTGGTTAAAAATGAAATTATTTTTCCAGCTGGGACTTCATACTGTTACTTCCCCTAAGCATGAGGTTTTACAGGTATCGTGTCGTGTGTTTGCCAATGTGCTATTCCTATGGTCTTGTTGAAAACAGTTTGGCTATCAGAAACAGTATTGAACTCGCAGAACTTTGTAGTGTCCAGCTAACGGTGTATGTTGGGAGGATAGTCTCGGGTAATTTTGTTTGGTCTTCGCTTACTCATGCAAGATCCTTCAATGATCCACGGTGCCCTTGAAGGGCATTACATGGAGGCCATTTCACATGCAAGCTTTACGCACAGCCAGGTATGATTGGCTAATGCGTGGCAGCATGAAATTCTTATTTTTAGAGGTTCCTCTTTTTGCAAAAAGATAGGTTATCTGCGGTCTAAAAATGGTATTTGGATAGAGTCGTTGCTTAAGATGCACTTATGAAGGAGCAACAAGGTGGCAGTTTATCGGTAATAGACTTGTAATACTGGTCTGAATGTTCATTGAATGATTGTGTTTTAGCAGTTTGTTGAAAATAAAGGTGAACTTTGTGTGTAAAGGCAGACTAAAGGAATTCTGATAGGAGTGACAGATGTACCATCTATGAACTAATTTTTCTAATTCTTTCTTTGGCTCCCAATTTCTGCAATCTTGGTTGACTTATACCGCAGCCATATGTACCTCAGTAATGTCATTACTGATTTAGGGCATTGAGGAATCAATTCGTATTATTTAGGCAGTCCATGCTATACCACTTAACTATGGAGGCACTAGACGTGATGATGCGTATTGGAATCTTAAAAGTTGTAGATGCAGCACGAAAACGTGGCAAGGTGTAGAGCGGGTTTAAAATAGTGAGAATAAAAAAAATATTTTTTAAAAGATAGCGTGAACATCGTTTGGCAGCCAAAATCCGATTATAGCGCATTGTGGCTGTTCACAAGTAGAGTAGCCTGACATTTTACCATTTTCCAGCCTTATACTCTTTTCGTGACTTTTTCGGACAGCTGTGACATTTCTTTACAAATACAGAAACACGGGACGCAGATGCAAGGCAAAATGTCAGTGAACACGCACGAACGTAGGAAGCTGCAAAATGTAGGTTGCCAGCGGGGCACGAAAAATTGGCTCGCTTTGACGACGTTTCCACGTCAACACCCTCATGCCGAGAGTTTTTTTGGCCTTATTCCATGTCCATCACGCCGGAGAGTACACAGATTTAAGGCGAATGAACTGTGCGCAGAACTTCCAAGGGTAGCATTACAGTAAAGAGTAGCATTACGCTAAATAGTGTTAGATTTTTATATGTTGTAGTGAATTAATGACATTAAAATTTAAGGCATTAAGCGCTTAAAGTTTTACATGTGCATGTGGCAGAGGTAGGTATTGGTCTCAGTTGGCTTACTAATGTTTATAACTGAAGTAGGGCTTCTGTGTTGCTGCCTTTTATTGTCACATAATCTCTAATATCTAGAAAGAACGTTGCACAGAAATATGGATGTCTCAACGAGAATATAGGCATTTATGCAGATAAAAATGAATAAAAATGCTTTAAAGGCAGTCATAAATGTCTTATAGTTCCTTCATCAGGTTAAAGAACTGAGCCCGTAAACTAGATGCTGCAGTTTTACGACTGCAATTTGTCATGCAAAAGTTCGTTTGAATGTTGTTCAGTAATATAACATGCTTTACCCGTAAAAGCTTTCTGGATACAAATAAAAACAAATTAACCTTAACCTAAACCAAAATTAAAATTTCGTGGACCAAGGCAAGGTCGAACCTCATTAAAAAAAGTGGCCCGGTTTTCTATTATGCTGGAAATAAAAAAGTAAAATAAAAAAAATGACTTTTTGCAAGCCAACTTTTTCAATCTAGCCTTTTAAGGCGTGTCACACTTCGTGAGATGAGATATTGTGGGTGGGACCCAATAACCTTAGTTCACCGCAACCCTGGATATATTGTAAGGCAGTTACAAAACTTCAAGAAAATAAATCTTAATTAAAAGATTCTTCTACGTTTTGTTAGGTTGAGTGCTCGCAGGCCAATTCTTGCCAGAATGCATTGCTTGACCATGTAATGAGAATACCACTCTGCTCACGCACATACGTCTTGACAAAAGCATTTTGGCATGTATTCAGGGCTAGGAAGGAATTGGGTGATTTGAAATCTGTCCCTTTAAATGCCGATTCCTCTGTAAGTGGCATATCATTTCCTTCCGAACAAAGTTGTGTGGATATATAAACTGCCTGACCTTTCGTGTGAAGAGAAGTTGCGTGGGTTATTCAGGCTTCGTGTGAGGGTTTGTCCTTTGTGGTGGCTGGGTTCACAATTGCTCACAATTCTACCTAACTGAGGTCGACACTTCGGTGACTCTGACAATGACGCCACAGGTGCATGTGTCATCGTCTATGTTCGAATGGCTTGAAGTTTGAAGTCGCAGTTCACATTCAGACGCGTACAATGGCTGATGAGGCTGGCAAAAAAGGGCGCTTTGAAAAAGAAAGAAAAAAGCTTTGAAAAGGTTTTGCTCAGAACGTGCTTTCTGAACACTTCGATGGCCTGTTCTCGCAATTTGTGCCGTACAAATTTCTTACACCGCTGATTTGACGTCATTTGTGGGAATAGCGATAGTATAACACCTGGCTTTCTTATTCATGGAAAACTTGAAAACAGACAACCCCACCCTCAATTTGCAAAATTTGTTTTAACAATGAAAACTTTATGTGAAGGCATGGCTGCTTCCATGAATGAGTAGAATTCACGTTTTTAGAGTACAGTGGTTTTTGTCTTGTCCCAATTCAATAGTTCTCTCAAAAAGAGAAAATGAAGGGAAGACGTACGAATGTTTCAAGATATCAATTTTAGCGTACCAACATTCTCCTGTTTCTGCATGTAATAAACGTAGGGGCCAGGAATGGGTCTCATAATACAGTGATAATAAATGACCTTTGTTGTAAATGTTCGTCGAAAAAGTCAGCAATTTGCAAGAAATATGCTTTTAGTCTTAGTGGTCATGTTGGTATAATGGGCTGGAAAGCTATTTTTGGGCTATCTTTTAATATGTAGAAACTGATTTCACCACAAAAGTTTACAGTTCCATGTAGTACCATGTAATGTGTGGAAAGCTCATTCGAGTGGGGTCTGGCCATCACTGAAGACATCACTGGTCTTGCTGTATGTAAAAACTGAAAATGTAACCACGCCATTTCCTAAAACCAAATGTGTAGCCATTCATAAGCAGACCGCAGATATAAAGACGGTGTTTGCTTGATACTTTGTGAACCATTCAACACCCACATAGTCATACTGCACTTATTTCTGGTCCGATATTGTGCTAAATTTTGGCCCATAAGGGTGATTTAAAATAAAATGTTTCGGCTCTTGTACTGACCTTGTTGCCACTTTTCTTTTAAGTGCAGAGAACTTTAGGGGCTCGCCTTGTCGTCGTAGCTCGCTCGCTGGACCCAAGTAGAGCCACACGGCGTTCTGTCGTAGCGGCTGTCGCGCGGCGTAACCCAGAGGCTTCGAAAGCCAAGGGGTTTATATAGCCGTAAGCATTCGAAACTCGCGAACGCTTGGCGCTTGTCATACATCTCCCCGTTGTTTAGCGCAAAGAAAACTGCGGGTACATTTGAGGCAAAATTTACATGTAATTAAGTGGCAGCACCCGCGTTCATTTAGTTAGGAACGTCCGTTGGGTTGGTTTTTACGATAGTAAGCGAAAAAAAGTGGCAGTGCAACGCTGGCACGTGCGGAAGGAAAAGCAAGTACAAAGAGAACAGAACTCCCGCTGGTGCAGTTTCAGGCAGGGGGTGTGCGAGCACTGCAAAGGTGGGAAATTTGAAATGTGTTGGGTGGTAGCAGTGAGTGGATAACGGCGCCACAGCCCCTTATGACGAATCACTGCTCTGCACTTCCGACAGCTTTTACATTGAATGTAACGGCTTCAATTTTTTCTACTCCTCGTTGCTGGTTTTAGCATCGTGTACGTTGGGCATTGTTTTTTCCGGATGCCGTCGTGAGCTAGTCGCTACGCTACACACGGGTGCCATGACAATTGGAAGCCGTTTGCAAAACCGCACGTCCCGTACGCCTCTGTATCCGCTGTCGGCTCTGCATCCTGCGTTGCGCACGCACCTGTTCAAGCGTGTCCCAAAAACACTCTGCCAGCTTTTCTGTCGCACATAAGCTTATGTACGGACAAAAAAAAAATGCTGGAACTCAATGGCACTCGTTCACAACACCACCATTTGCAAATATATCTATATACATGCACGTAATGTAGTGACTCACTTTTTTTTACGTTTCCATTGGGTATTTAATGCATATCACTGCATCTTGGCCATCATGGCAGGCAAACTATAGCGTCAGCTGTTAGTGCGGCTTTCCTTTTTCCTTTTATCGTTCCAGAAAACAGCCACTGTCATTATCATCTTGCGATTGCTCAATCAGATGAGTGCTGTTCTACTGTAACTGCCACTACTGTCTATCAGTGTGGTGCCAGGCGGCAGAAATGCATAATGAAAGCCAGGTTTCGCATAGCTATCTGCTTGCTTGATAACGCAGGGAGAGAACTGCATGGCAAGGCGAACTTTGTGGTGAGAGGCAACTTCAAAGCAAAGTCAGCAATGTCTGCCAATGTACACGAGGATGTGACCCTGTCCATTATGGGAACTCTTGTGATTGCATGGGCGATGAGGCCCCCCCAGAGTCATGGCAAGGATGTTACAAGGTCACTGGCTTGAAAAGTGTCTGTTACAGGCGCAGGGGAGCAAATTTCGTGTGTTGGGTCTCAATTTAAAAGTGATGTTAGTGCACTGTTTCACTCTGTTTGTTCACCGCGAAAACTTTAGGCAGCTCTCTGGTTGTTTCGCTTGTATAGCACGGATGTTGATGTTGCTGGCACGGTCACAGTTTTTTGAACATACTAGAGAGGAGTCTGCTTGTAATATTGTATCGAAGGTGAAAACGTGTTAAGGGGACCAAATCGACGCTGGGAGGGATTATTTTACATAGGTAGGAAATAAAGGCACAGCGTAGCAATAAAAGAGAAAAAAAAATTGTGTTTTCTTCCGTTTTCTGCATTTGTATTGTGTTTTTTTTTTGTGGCAGAGGTACTGCGCAAATATTTATCGCGTATGATTGCTTCCTACAAACCTGTGTTTCCCCAGAGTTACAGCAGCAAACCAATTTCATCAACCGCTTAATCTGCGGCGTAATCTGCTGTGGGATTGAGATCGGCTGCTGTCGGAGCTGTCGGAGCGCTTGTGGGCAGCTTTTAATCTTCGGTTGGTTCTGTTTAAAGCGTTAAAGGAGTACTGACACGAAATTTCAAAGCTGAGATAACTATGTAAAACGCTTCCTTTTTATCAGGAGATATCTCCCAGCAAGTTTCAACAGCAACCGTTCAGCGAAACATATTTAAAATCCATTTTAGTCTTCGCCCGCACGAGAAAGCCCAGAGCGGGCCGACGTGACATCATCTGCTACGTGCCCCAAACTGTCGACGTCGGGGCTCCCGTGACGAAGCCGACGCGCTGGCTGTGGTTGGCGCGCGCTGCTCGGGCGTGTGTACACGTCATGGTTTTGCGACTGACGTCATGCTGCCCGGGCCTGTGGGGACGGCGAAAACCTCGGCCGGTCTGGGCGCGCGCGTGCGCTCGCTCGCGCGCGCTTCCAGAGAGGCAGCGATACGGCAAGAATGGTGACGTCATGTTATACATGCTGTCATGGCGGCCGCTCGGCGTTTTTCAGTCGAAACCGAAACTGGCACGAATAAACGACGCCGTAAATGAATGTTTACGCTGCGCTCGACCGTCTAATCTGTCATTCTATGATTAGTGGGCTGGTAGGCACGCATAGCAGCGAAAAAAACGTAACATAAAAATTTCGTGTCAGTACTCCTTTAAGAAATGTTAACAGCTTTGGCATGCATCAGGAGCTGGGACATTCATAATAAAGGGATTGGATTTGGTTCTGTTTAAAGCGTTAAGAAATGTTAATAGCTTTGGCATGCATCAGGAGCTGGGACAATCATAATAAAGGGATTGGGTTAGGAATGAGGCTTCTTATGTGCCTTGAGTATGGTGATCGTACAGTGCAGTTTTGGAATCAGTACGGAAGTGAAGGGGAGTAAATTATTATGGGTTAACGTTAACACTTGCTGTTGCTGCCAATGATTTGTTGGCCTCTGGGGGAAGATTCTGAATGGTTTTTCCGCAATATTGTCATGATATTCGCGGCATACTGGGATCTGCTAGGGGAACTTACGGTCGCTAGACAAAATTTATGCATGGCTTTAGTTAAAAGCTAAGCCGGTTTTTCGAGTAAGTTTTGTTGCCACAAAAGCATTCTGTTCTCCTGTTCGCAAACATTTTTTTAAAGAGGATTTTACGGGTAACAATGAGGTTGTTGTGCAAACCTCTTAATTGCCAAAATAATTAAAAAAGTGATGTGTTTTGCTATTGGTTGCACCTTGCTGAGGATTAGATTGTACTGCTAATTTTCTTCACACGTAAATATTTGTCTCTTGTTAACATGCAAAGTGGATGAAGCTCATTGTATTCGCAACATCGCTGGCTCATGTATAAGCCAACCGCTTGTCACACTATACGTTAAACTGATATGCTCAGCTGCGATTTCAGTCTTATTCGTTCTTTGCTCTCAGCCTACTCACTGTTTTTTGCTTACCGTTTTTCTTTAAAAAAATATTTTCATTTAAAACTAGCTCCGAGCAATTTGAGGGTAGTGAAGTTATATGGAAATCAGTACTAGCCGCAAAGACAGGGGTACTTATCGACAGTCATTGTGGTTAAACGTTGTAGTGGCAGCATCGTTTTGGCAGGTGAATAGAATTGAATAATTGCATCCGTCATGAGTCATTTGCACTTAGGCGCCGTTGCAAGCAACAGCTCAATAATGACCACCATTTACAATGTACTCTCTGCTTAGCTGTTCACTGCGAGAGTAGTAACAGTAATTAGACGGTAGCTGTAACAATTCTGTAAGAGCAGTAAATAAGAATAATTATACACTGGCCACCAATCAAGCCAACTCTGACCACCTATAAAGATTGAGACCATCGCGGGTGCGGCCTTGCGTGCAGATAGGAAGCCCAAGGGCGCGTCCAAGTCGACCGAGATCAAGCCAGCGGGCAGCCGCAGCATACCACTGGCTCGCTCCGCAGACAGTTCGGCTCCACAAATACTGTGACTGGCCGTCAACAACTGGCTATGATCACGGCTGTTCGAGGCATTCCTGTACAACATGGAGGGAAGACACTTGCGCTCTGTCCTAACCGCAACTCTCTGCTTCCAGGACGGGAAGAAGCCGTTTGGCACACACTGTCAGGTGGGGAAGGTCACCCACAATGATTGCCTGGACAGTTGGTATCAGATTGGCAACTGTTCATTAATAATGCTCGTCGTTAGGCCAATTGACTTTATCCTCTGTAGTAACTTCAGCAGAAAACAAAAACTGTAAACAAAAGTGAACTGTGCCGGTCATGTGTGCGCCTCATCCTCTGTGTTCTTCGTACTATAAAATATTCTTTAGCACTTTATTTTTTTTTAACGTCTTTAGCCTGGGATCGTGACGCCCAGTGACATTGGGCGGATGACATCCTGGGCTGTTAAGTGCTCCGCATGTAAAAAAAAAAAAAAAAAAGAAAAAGAACCGTCTCGTATGTACGTGTCAACTTTCTCCTCTTCAGTACGCCACTCGAGCCATACACGGACTTACGTAATCATTTTAAGAAAAGCAATTCCATTTGCAATAGCGGCACGGAGTGTCTGCTGACACAGCCTAATTGCGGCCCATCTATTTTCGTCGCATCTGCTATTTCAGAAGCGAACTTTTTCTTGCTCATGTCGATTACGGAAACCACGCTGTGTCAGCGCACCTTCTGTGTCCTATCGCAAGAGGAATTACATTTCTTTTCTAGGACGGTTATAGAATCCTGCCCATAAGCATTGAAGAGAGGAGAGTTGGCGTGTTATGTGTTCTTTTTTTCCCGAAGTATGCCTCGTTTGAATTTTGCGGTTGTGGTGTTGTGTCGTTTCTTTGCTCAGCGCTACTGGTCTCATTACCTAATGATGTTGCACTGGTTTTCAGTGTGTTTTAATGATATCTCCGTCTCAGAAATATTGATTTTCACCCGATGCATTCCACGGTTAGAGGCGCCCTATTGCGCGCCAAAAGCGGCGTTGTTGTCCACTAAAATTAATGCCCTCCGCTCTAAAGAGCGCAACAAACAAAAAAAAGTAAAAGAACACTTGAAAATTTTTCGAATCTGGGCCAGTGCAAATGTGGATTGACAACGATAAAATAAATAACTTAGTTTGAAAATAAAATTGGGCAAACTTGAGTTGGTGTTGTACTCGGACTAGGTCTCCAGAGTTGGAGCCAACTGCATTACGAAAAGGAAATCAAATTGCGGGGTTTAGCGCGCGCTTGGGGTACGAGGCGCGCTCTAGTAGTGGGCTCCGGATTAATTTTGACAACCCGGTAATCTAACTTGCGGTGAAAGTTATTCACACGCGCGTTTTCGCTTTTCGCTTCCACCTGAAAAGCGGCCGTAGCGTCCTGGGGCTCTGTAGCAAATCGCCTTAGCCACTGAGCCACCGCGGCGGGTTATATGCTGCACCAGCACGTTGGCAGTGACGGAAAGCCCAGTACATGCGGCGCTGACGTCATTTCCGGTGAACGTGACGGCCCGTGAGTAGGGCAGTTGTATGCCAGCCACGTACAGCTCTGATTCTGGGGGAGCTGAAGTGTTGTCAGCGCCTGCCGAAGTGATTTGCGCCAGAAGACGAATAAACCAGAACGAAGAACGATACGCAGACACGATAAAGTGGTAAAAAAATTTTTGAAGCGTATCCTCAGGGGAAGCCATAGCGCTTTCCCTTTAGTTCAGTTCGGTTTGCTCATGTTACAGAATTAGAGAACCATTTGGCTAGTATTTGTTCCAGATGGAAAGTCGCTTTATTTGCATCCAGCAACAGGGAATGAGCACAGTGGTCAAAGAAAGGTCAGTAAACGCAGCATTTAACAATCATGGCATCAATAAAAGTTGGCCAAGGCGTTGGGCTGCTGTGCACGGCGCTATATGTGTGGTTGTACGGTTATGACGGTTGCGGTTACGGTTATGACTACGGTTATACGATTCCCGGCCGCGGCGGTCGCTTTTTTGATGGAGGTGAAAAGCAAAACGCCCGTGTGTACGAGATTTCGGCACACGTTAAAGATCACCAGGCTGTCAGAATTAATCCGGAGCCCTCCACGACGGCGCGCCTCATCGCCTGCATTGCGTCGGCGCGTTAAACCCTACAATCAGTCAACATCAGTAAAAGATCGCGGATCGATATTTTTACGAACTTAGCTCGTGCTAAAACACGGGGAACATTCGCGACACTGCAGTCGCGCCCCCGGATAGCACAACTGCTCCGTGCACACAACGCATGCAGAGACATTAAGCAGAAGCATTTCACACGCGATACTCCAAGGCATTCACATTCGTGCATGAAAGCGGTCTTGAGTGTGTCTGCCGATCATTTATTTGTCGGTTCACGTAGAGACTGTGTGGGTTAAGCGCACTAACGTGCCACTATGTTTAGCCCGCGGATTTACACGGGTCGTCATAGCCTACGTCAGCAAACCGGCGCTGGCAATAGTGAGAGGAGAACGACGCAGATCACTAGTTTAACATGCGTGTAAGTTGACCGAAAAAACTTGAACCGCAGCCGATACATGCTGTTTTGGACTTTGTGGTAAGGTGACTGGCGGTGTTTACAAGTCACTGCAGGGTCCCTTTTAGGAAGCCTAGGAAGCTAGGAGCTTAACTCTTGCACATATTAAATTTTATACGCGAGTAGGCGGGTAATTTTGCGCGAGAAGTGTCTCTTCGACGGAAAGGGGTAGAAAAGAAAAAAGGTATACATTATCCCGGCAACCGGAAGAATTACCGTCAAAAATTTCTCACGCAGCCGCCTTTCATTGGCTAAGCATGCTACACGGAGATTTTATGGGATAAATATTCCCTAAAATGCCACGCTCGCAGCTGTCCCTGTAGCGCTGTGGTATTGTACTCGTTTTTAAACGATAAGGCTCATGTTCGAGTCCCCCCTTTCGATGATTTTTTTTTAGCTTTCAGAATTTTTCCGTCATCATAATTTTCTTAATACTTTTTTTACCCTGGTTTTTAATATGTCAAGAGATCGACGCACAGGACTTCTAGAATGGATTGAATTACGTTTAATATAGGTTGTGTCCTGTGTCGCTGGGCTGGGTTAGATTAAGTTTGTTGCAGTTGGGCTGGATTTGGGTAGGTTATGCCGCGTTCGGTTAGGTTACGCAAGGTTCGGTGAGGCTATGTTATGTTACGTTGCGTTGGGACGTAATATTATTCAGCAAATTTTAGGCCAGCCAGCTTTTATGGAAACTGCCGTGAGAATTTCCCGTAGGTAATTCTCACGGCTGCCGTGAGATTAGACGCAGCCAAAGAAAAATGGCTGCGGTTTAGCTCAGCTATGACCTTGAATGTGCAAACCAAAAGCTTGGCTTACTCTGGTTGAGTCTTGGTGTCGCTCGGTTAACCTTTGATGTAGCTGTAATGCCGACCACGGCTCGAAGCCGTTTGGTCCCGTGCAACGCTCACAGAAGGAGGCCCGGCCTCGCTTTTATTCACGGCGAACGCGGCGCAAGATGAGTCACGTAGCCCGAGACGACCCAGCGGCGCATGCGTGGGACGTTGCGGGGGTGGTCGGGTGCCGATAAGCTGATCGGCCGCAACCGCCGCGGCCGGCGCCGCTCGTGGTTGAGCAGAACGACTGAAAGCGGGGTTTTGTGCCCCGCTTTCAGCGCTGAAAACGGGTCCGGCGAATCACGCGATGAGCTTCGAGGGGTGTGTCGCAGGGGGTTTGCGCATCCGCGGCGAAACCGCTGGACGAAAGTGAGCTAGGAGCTTGTTTGCTGCTGCGTATTGTGTAATATAACTGTCGCAGTGTCTGGGCTCTTTGTGTAAAAAGGGGCTTGTTAGTGTAATAGTGCTTGGTGTATCTAGTGAAATAGTTGGGTGATTTGGTGATCACCCACTCCCCTCAGTAATGCCCCTCGGACCTCAGAGTACGTGAATGAATGAATAAGTATATATATATACACACAAAAACGGCGGATTCTTTGTCGACTTCTATTTTCGCTTATTTATCACTGTATCAAAGAAATATGACAAACATACGTCATTCGGCACTATTAAATATTTCTAAAAAAGCCAAATGGCATTGGCAAAAACGACTGCAACATTGATAAATAAATATATATATATATATATATATATATATATATATATATATATATATATATCAAGGTTGCAGTCGTCATTGCCAGTGCTATTCGGCTTTTTTTCGAAATATTTAATAGGGCCGAATGACGTGTGCTTGTCACGTTTCTTTTGATTCATTGATAAATAAGCGAAAATATAAGTCGAGAAAAAATCCGCCGTTTTCCGGGAGCGGGACTCGAACCCACATCTCCGCATAACCGGTGCGGTGCGTGTTATATATATATATATATATATATATATATATATATATATATATATATATATATATATATATATATATATATATATATATATATATATATATATATATATATATATATATATATATATATATATATATATATATATATATATATATATATATATATATATATATCAGTG
Organism: Haemaphysalis longicornis; assembly: GCF_048455015.1. NCBI lineage: Eukaryota > Metazoa > Arthropoda > Arachnida > Ixodida > Ixodidae > Haemaphysalis > Haemaphysalis longicornis. Next base: position 43,717,588 of record NW_027526204.1, read on the forward strand.
TGTCGAACCGAAAAAAATACCGGTTCGGTTACGGTTCTGGTTCAGGCGACATCATTTCGTTCCGGTTCAGTTCCGGTTTGACAACATCACGTACCTGTTCCGGAGCTTGAACCGGTTCGATGAGTGAAATTATCATTGAAATTATAAAAAAAATGAGTAGTTTAAAACGACAGCCAAATCAAAATACAAACAGAAATCTGCTGTTCCTCAAGGGCAGTGGCGCAATGGCAAAGCAAACTTTAAACAATTACGAGATATTAGAAAAACAGATGAAGTGGCGACGATTTACCACCTACTTTCCCGCCCAGACTTTGTTGTCCTAGCGACTATTCATAAAGCCACCGCCAAGAGATATGACTGTGGGATATATTTTCTGCCCTTTCCTTTTTTGTTTTAAATCGCAATCGTCGCTATGGAATCGCCCATCACGATAACCTTGAGGCCTTAAATTTAGGCCTGCGTACTGGCGCGTTCAAATACCAGCGCTTAATACCAATGGCGCACATTTTTTATATTTGTACCAAAACAGAAAAATCCTACAACAGGCACATAAATACTACCAATGAATTAGGTTATTTGGTCACCCTGAATAATTTGTTAGCTGTCACCTTATCGAATGTGTTAGCCACACTTTTGTTAAAAGTAAGCTTTAGTTAACGCTCAGTCACTGCATTATTGCTCTGACCACTGCAATTCCTTTTGCGATAGCTATACCGGATGTGTGCATTACAATCAGTATGTCATCGTACCGCCTGACCCCCGGCCATCGTTCCGTGTGCTACATTACAGAAACTTAACAGATTATGCTGTTGCAAAATGAAAGGGAAATTTGACTTGCGGAGCATGAGATGGGACTTTTTTGGGTAGACGCTCTTTAATTCGTCCACAGCAGTACTCCCCTCCGGAACGAGTATATCAGTAGAAGTAATGTAGCGAGTTGGGCAGTCAGTACAAGTGCACCTTCGAACAAAAGCAGATCTGAAAGAGACAAAACTGCATCAGCAGCAAACGGCTCAGCCACTGAGCAGCTCCTGCGGTCACACTTGTCAAGCATTAACAATTTGCAGGTGTCGGACCTTTTAAACAAATTACGAAATGCAAAAAGTTTGCACGCATCGGGTGTGGGCTTTCGCTGTTGCGCAATGGAGCACTCCTGCAGCCTCATTGCTCCAAAAAAGTCGCAGCTAGGGAAGGGCAAAGTCGTTTTATATCCCCTGCAAGCTGCCGAAAATGACATTTCGTTTGGTCAGCTTGCACTACACTCGCGCCTCCAGCAGCAACAGACCGTTGCTACATTGGTGCTCATTCATTTCCCCTGTTGTTACACAGAGCGTGATAGTGTTCAATTGTCTGGAAGGGAACGTGCGTGAGCGGGTACGAAGTTGATGGTACGTGAAAGAAAAAAAAAAACGCCTGAATTTCATTGGCTGTGCAATATCAACCATGGAGGGTCGAACCGTTTCGGCATGAACCGGTAACCGTTATTTCTTTTTTCGGGTCAGTTCCGGTTCGGGTTCAGCGTGCTCAAAAAATAACGGTTCGGTTCCGGTTCGATACCCTTATATATATATATATATATATATATATATATATATATATATATATATATATATATATATATATATATATATAATCCTGGGAGTAGTAGAACTTTGAAGATGGTAGAGAACACAAGAGAAGAAAAACTTCGAACAAGGTAAAAGCACGATTGTGGCCTACGTTTCAGCAAAGAGAACTTGCTTTCCTCAGGGCAAGTTCTTCAGGGCCCTGAGGAAAGCAAGTTCTCTTTGCTGAAACGTAGGCCACAATCGTGCTTTTACCTTGTTCGAAGTTTTTCTACTCTTATATATATATATATATATATATATATATATATATATATATATATATATATATATATATATATATATATATATATATATATATATATATATATATATATATATATATATATATATAATTTCTATGAATAAACACATGAATCAGAATCAACACGTGGAGCAGCGGAACAAGGTTATTATTCCTTGTAGAGCTCAGTTCCTTCCTTTGCCAGTTTTCGAGGTTCCGGCGGCAACCGACCTTGTTCGATCGATGGCGACGTCTTCCCCCAGATTCCCTTCCCTCAACGCTTCCACCGCTCCCCGTTTTCGCCACTGGTTGGCAGCTGGAAGTGAAGGGTGCTCCGAGAATTGTGAAGAATACGTCCTCCGCTATTTTTTATGCGGAAGCTTTCGAGTGTCGTGACCTTTATTTCCTCCGAACGCGATTTCTTTTCGAGAAAAATGCTGCCAAGTATAGTACCACTGGCACGACATACAAATAAGACCCGCTTGTTACCTTGGTTGAAAAAAAGAAAATGAAACTGACCCCAAGCCGACTTACTTCTTCAGCTCAGTTGGTTGTTCTGGACTGTTTGTTTGTTGGGCCAAATTGTCGGCGCAGAGTGGTCATTTCCCCGCGGACTGTAGGGCCGGAGAAATTACGTTTCAGCCTGAAAAGGCTCCTGAAAAAAAGTTCTCTTCAGCCGCTCTCGGATAGGCCTGCACACGCACGCACGCACGCACGCACGCAAGCAAGCATGCAAGCAAGCAAGCAAGCAAGCAAGCAAACGGTGTCGTCCAACTCACAACTCAATTTAATATGTTCGAAAGTGAAAAAGCATGCTGGAACCTTCACTAAAAAGGATTGCGTTTGTGTGTGCGTGCGTGTGCGTGTGCGTGCGCGCGCGCGCTAAGGCGTTACGCTGCTCAGCACAAGGTCGCGGTTCGATTCTCGGCCGCGGCGGCCTCTTTTCTGATGGAGGCGAAAAGCAAAAACGCCAGTGTGTACGAGATTTCGGCGCACGTTAAAGATCCCCAGGTGGTCAAACTTAATCCGGAGCCCTCCACTACGGCGCGCCTCATCGCCTGCGTTGCGTCGGCGCGTTAAACCCTTCAATCAATCATCAAATGATAGTCTTTCATCCAGCGGCCGTGACCGTACAATCAATCAATCAATCTCCGAACACCATGGCAGTCGGAGGGGTGAGGTGTCGGATGGTATTGGTAGGACGTGTCCCTTTCCGTTTGCACCCAACCAAACACCGTGCCGGCGCCGCCGGCGCACGTCGACATTCTCGGCTGCACCCACACCAGGTCGTATAATGCACGGCGATTCGAGCACGAGCGCAAGTAACGCGACGCCGCGAGCGGCGAGAACTTGTCGCCCACGTACACGGCTTCAGTACGCGCGATCACCTCCTGAGTGTCTTGTCGGCCTATATTACTTTACAAGATCTCTCCTTCCACGTTTCGCGGTTATCGGAAACGCATGCGAACTGGCGGGCAAACCTGGCGGAGTTACGCACGCGATAGCGCTTCTCCGGTAGCTTTACTAACTATACCCAAGGACCAGGCTCTACTAAGTACGAACTTCCAAAACCCCCTGCACCGAAAAAAGAAGGATCGCAATTCTATAGAGGGCGCTACTGAGGGCGCCATGTCGGGGCCAGCTTCTACGTCAAGAGGATCCTTTGCGACCAGCGCCGGAGCCACGTTTTCCCAGACGCTGCGGGGAGGGCCCTTATGAACCCCGGACCTATGAGGGAATAGAACACCCTTATCATGGTCCTGCAACATTATCGCGGAGGCAGAGGTGAAGGCGGTTGTCTGGGCAGTCACCAACGAGGCTTCTACGAACAGACTCACCAGTATCTACATCGGCAGCGGAACTATACTTAGAGCGGGGCCCAATGCGCAGATCGGGTCTCTCCCCTTCTCGGTAACACGAATAAACACGGTGAGGGTGATCAGAGTTATACCGGTTATATTGACTGGGCATTCAACGAGAGAGCCACCGTGATAGTTGCGAAGCTCTGCTCTGGGAGCGTGCGAACAGTGGCCAAGGCCAGGCGCACCCTTCGTTCGTGCATGCCGGAGCACGGCGTCTTCTCCGCCACCCCCCTTTCCTTCCGAATCGTTCTCACACCGACAACCGACATGTCCATTTGACACGCGCAAACACGACCACTTCAAACACCTACCAGGTTGCGCCTCTTCCGAGGGAACGCAAGCAAGCTTATGTCCGCCTAGATCGAGTTTCTGATTGACCGCTCCTAACTTCGGGAATGGCTGACACTCCTCCACTACAGGAGTATGGACTTTACTGTGGAAGCCAGCAGTTGGATAACAACAAAGCGCGCCTTTGGCGTTTACTACAAACACCTTCCCCAACCCAGCTCGTCTGGCACACATACACCCAACTTTACCCAACCGCGGCCTGTCGCCTGTGCGGAGATCACGCCACCTTTCTCACATCATATAGATTCTTGGCTCCCACTAATCACCTCAGAGGAGCGCTGGAGGCCGCGCTCCGCAGCGCCGATCTGCGGATGAATTCATTCGTTCGTTCGTTCGTTCATTCATTCATTCATTCATTCGTTCATTCATTCATTCATTAATTCATTAATTCATTCATTCATTCATTCGTTCATTCATTCGTTCGTTCGTTCGTTCGTTCGTTCGTTCGTTCGTTCGTTCGTTCGTGTTCTCTTTACAGCGGTGACAATTTGGTACCATTCGGGTTGACACCGACGTCGATGACGGTAACTTTTCGCGTTTGATGAGCCCATAAGGCTTTCGGCCCAATAAATCGCGCCACATTTGCGCCCTTAACATAACTGCCTTTGTTACGCGTTTAACGCCTTTCTGAAGGATGGTTGGCTCGCGGCGAAACTGGGGACAATGCATGGGATTTGCCCTGTCTCTGCTAGTTGTAAAACACACACGCTGTAAAATGAGTGTGGTCCAGTAAAACGGGCCATTATAACTCGCGTCCCATAACCTCTGACCTTGGAGGTCACTGCATAAGCGGCGGCCGCAGGCGAGGCAATGCAGCGGTTCGCAGTGCAAATGTGCTGAGACAAATTGCGCCATGTTTGCTAGCTATGGGAACGTTTCGTTGGATAAATTTCTGAGAAGTGTGCTCACCGTTTAACCTAAAACGATCGTAATTTTGCACCTCTCCCGCGTCCGCTTTCCGTCACGTCGTTTTGGTCGCAGTTCTTTGTCCCCCCGTTGAGGTTAACGTTTCTCGGTGCCGTTGGCTTATAACGTCCTTGCATTGTGCTTTCGCTTTCTTTCGAGCGCTTCGCACTTGTATGTCTCTTCCAACTTATTTGCTTTGTTGTCTGGTGTTATTTTTCATCTTTGCCGAAAAGGAACGACGTTTTGTTGGTTGAGCGGTGCGCAAAGTGTATGAAAAACACAGGAAAATAGCACAGTCAGAAAAGTGCAGTGCGCTACAGGCGCGAAACGACATTTGAACGGATGAGAAGGGCGAGCACTCGCAGGAAGTCGCGATTTGCGCACACACTCGCACGGAGCGTCTTTCCACCCGGACGTGGGTCCTTTTCGGTGGCGAATAATTTTCATTCGCTTTCGGTAGTCGGTGCGGTGCCTTTTTCCCCCTCCCGTAAAGTCAACCGACTACGAGTGTAACGGCGTCACTGATCAGCGAAGTGTGTTTATATATCTTCCAAACGCGCTCCTGGTGTGAGTGAAAGTGCAGGCTTTATTCAGGGATGCGAAAACATTAAACGGCCCATTGAGCAAAACTATTAGCCCGGCTTCGCTGACCTATAACGTCGCGAACGCTGATGATGATAGCGAAGCTGCCTGGCGCTGCGTAATCGCAGGGCTAACCTTCATATAACTTCTCAAAGCCAGCAAGCACATCGATTCCCGTTCCCGGCAATTCCTTTTTGGCGTGTTTAGAGTGCCTCTATGTAGCTCCCGCAGGGAGCAACGGGAACTCTAGGCATAGAATTCTAGAGCGGGAACTCTAGGAACTCTAGGCATAGAGGAACTCTAGGCATGTTCCACTGCTCGCGCCATCTACATGAGCCTATGCTTTTGTTACTTTTGAACTCTGTACACTGCCACGAAGGGGTGCCGCGATCGCTTTTAGGGGCGAAGCTCCTCTTGCTCGGGCCCCGTCCCGGCCGTACACGGCAGAATGATGATGATTGTGGCAGGATGCGCCTAGGGATTGGCCAACCAAAGATTGGACGAAAAGGTCAAAACGTTCGACGCGTTCGTTTATACCCAACAAGGAGGAGAGGAAGAAGAAGAGGTTGTCGTTCGTCGCCTGCGAGCTCAAGACACGTACCGGGGGTACACGACACAAGACGCTCTGCAGAAGGCGAAGGCCAAGGTGGCTAAAATGTCGCACACCGAATTCGCCAACTTACCCATGGTGATTTTCATCGTCCCAAACAAGCCCTACATAATCACCGCAAACATCGACGTCGTTGACGGGCTTGTCAACAGAGCGGTGGAAAGCTTGACGTGTCGAGTCTTTATAATATGATGTGTGGGCGAATGTTTCACGGTTTTACCGATAAGCATTTTAGCTTCGCCCCTTTCATCATCATTCACTTCGTGGAGATGCCGGGATTTTTTTGCGTTTTCGCGGTGTATTTTTATTTGCTATCGGAAAAATCAAGCGGTCATATATTTTTAATTGAGAGAACACAGCAAGTATCACTTCCGCATTGGTGTCCTGCCTCAAATACGGTTAGTGTTTTCTTTTTGCTGAACAGTGTTGACAGGTATAATAAACACTGCCACTATACTTAGTCGTTTAGAAAACCTTGCTCCTCTTGCTCAGCGGCGCAACAATCACCAGGGAAACTACAGGGAAACAGGGTGCCCTGCGCAAGCGCAGAGCGCCGTGCGGCGTTCGATGGGAGGCATTTACGCTTTCGCATCCGCAACGCATTAGGAGTGCTTGTGTTAGGTAGGACGTATACCGTATGCGATATTTTGACCTTGGAGGGTCGTCATAATCGCGTCAACAGCTGTCGTGCGGTTGTATCACCGCGTTTGGAAAAAGGGGATGGCTGACTTGTGTGAGAACGTTTCAAGTAACATTTCATTATCGCTTTAATGCTTACCCATTAGTTAATTCCTTATATTTAACACCACTTTTTTAAAATTTTTGTCTTGTTTTGGCGCTCTCTATACTTTTGCTGGCCTTCCGCCATTATACCTGTAATCACCATCGTCATCATTATTAGTTAACTCGTTACATCGAAAATCCGACGTAGCGGCCAAGGGATGGCCCACAAAATGACCGACGGTCCAAGGAACAAAAAAAATCAGTGCCCTTCCACTCTGTGAAGGACGACCAGCGCAGCTGTGATTGCGTAATGTTAGAGTAATGTTTAATGTTAGGCTCATTGTTATATAATTTGTTTCCGGACCGGATAGTTCTGGTATAAGGACAGTTACAGCCGCTTTCCGTAACCATACTCCTCTGTACGTGGTCATGTATTGAGAGTAGGCAGTGGTTCTGTAACGTCTATAACTTCACTGAGGACTAATTGCGACAAGTAAATGAAACTCGGCGTAATCGTAGAGTCGTCTTTGTGGCGTATTGCCATGTAATTTGTTTCGGGATACCGTCGAATAACAGAAGAGTTCGAGCCGTTCTCTGTAATCGCTCCCTCCGTTGATGGCCATGCTTAAAGGAGCCATGAAGACAAATTACAACTTCGTGTAATTTGAAAGAACTAGGATTTAGTATCTCACTCAGCTCCATTACAGCCCCAAAAGACGTTTTTTAACGAAAAAAAGCAAGAAGTATTTCAAAACTTTCAAATTTTGCGCCACAGTGACGCGTTATGAGCATGAATGACGTCATACGGGCCAACAATAAAACAATTTTCAGTGCGTTAACTGCACGTTAGCATTCAAGTGATGCGGTCAAATGGAACTAGAGGCCCCATTACAGACTTCTAGTCATGTCTCGTCGCGACAGGTCATTTAGGCGGCCGCCAATCGCACAAACAAGGCTCCGTGACGCCATAGAAAGGTTGCGGGAAATTGGCTAGGGGGTCGCGACTGCTTCACACGTTTTCTTTCATATCTCCGTTATTTGTTCGAAGATTGCGATGATATTGGTATCATTGTTATCGGGACTAAGCAGTCTTTCTAATCAACCCAACTTGCATTTTGTCTTCATGGCTCCTTTAACTGCGCAAAACGCAGTGCGGCAAAGCCAGCTTACAAAGACCAAGCTTGCACCGATCCTTTTAAAGTCGGCTTCACCTCCAACTCGAATGCCTTGCTGCGAAGACATTCTTCCAGGAGCTGTATAAGTTGTTTTATGTAAAATATGAATGCTGGGAGACATTTTTTTTTAATTTTTTACAAATTTTTTCCCTACGCTGAAGGTGTAGACTTTCTTACAATATATACTAGAGAGGAATGTGGTGTTAGCGTCTATGCGGCTCACATAGGGGCCGTCTGTGTCCTCATGGGCGACCATTGTACCGTACGATCGCCTTACTTTCGTCGTCGGCTTGGATTGAATCGTTTTAGTGGTCGTAAATTCAAACGCAGTGCGACAAAAACGATGAGTGCTTTGTTATATATGTAGAAAATATATGTTATATATGTTTTAAAGCTAAGGGCAAAACGTCAAGCGTATTCCGTTTAATGAGAGTCAGTCAGAACGGTTGGCTTGGCATATCATCAATGCATAGTGACAAAACCCCCCCCCCCGAAAAAAGAAAGACGCTTCAGAAATCCAAATGTCATACCAAGCCCAAGCCAGAAGCACTGATCTTCTCATAAACCCCCACGCCAACATGGATTTCCAGGCGCAGTTTGCTGTATTCGGGTGGTCGTTTTGGAGTGCTCTGGAGCACTCCGGAAAGCGACTCCTTGTTCGGGTGGTCGAAATCGAGCGCTCGACGTATGTTCGGTTGGTCGTCTCAGAGTGTCGTCCTCCACTCCGAGCGCCTCCGACTGCTCTGACTCCGAAGTGGGAGCGCCGGCGAAATCTGGAGGCGATCGGGTCACGTGACCCCGGCCGCTGCGGCTCGCCTGCCTAGTCGGTGGCGTTCGCTGAGGCCTAGCCAGCGGTTTGTTGTGGGAGTATTTCGACATTTTTTCTTCTCGTGCTATTACTGAAGGCATCTCCGCATCATGTCGAAACGGAGACGCCTATTAAGTGTAGGGGAACCGTGTGCGGCCGCTGCTTCTGCAGCTCTAAATCGACGCCGCCTAGGACAGCAGCTCAGACGACGACGACTCGCACGTTTACGCGACAAAGTTCGCCGAACTGTTCGCCGCACCGCTTCCTTCCTGTGTTTAAAGTGCAGGAATACGTTCGCAACTTCGGCTTGGAGCTAACGCGTCCGATCTGGAGGCCGCTATTTGTTGAAACACCTTGGCCGGCCTGGCTGTTTGCAGTTGCCGTGTGGCCCGCGCCGCGGCGCCACGGTCGCGTGCTGCTGCAAGATCGGGTACGCGTTCGGTTGGGGAGCGGTGACTCTTGCTCGGATTGGGGGAAGCGGCGCATCGGCGTACTCCGAGTAGGAGTATCAGACAGACCACCCGAATACAGCAAGAAACTCTATGGCTGAAGGTGTGGCGAACAGTTTTACGATCCTGGTGTTTGAGTGGGTACCGCGAGGTGGCGCTACACTCGGGGGCGATTTTTGTCTACGTGGCTCTGTTGGCGGAGATAATCTGCTGGATCTTAGCAATAAACAGCTTCGCTGTAAAAACGAGGCGAGAAAATTCTTGGAAGCAAAGTAAATACAGCCAATACTATAGTACTAAACTGCTGCCATGCCTTACACGTGTCCGTCATCGCAGCGCAAAAACAGACAGGAGGGAGCGAAAAGGAACACATACAACAGAGCGCTTGTCCTGTGTTCTTTTTCGCTTAGTCCTTGTTTGTTCACGCGCCGTGAGATGAACATTTTTACCAACTCGCCCGACATTTAGCGTTACTGAAGTTACACGTGCGATCCATTGTTCAACGCAAAGGAAATATTATGCTTACGTGAAGCAAAACATGAGTACATAACGGCGAGTACCAGCGTTCTGTTAATTAAGGATACGCGTTGGGTTAATTTTTCACGATAGCGAATGAGAGAACGCGTTTAAAACGCTGTCGCAGGGAGGCGAGATGTAAAGCAAACACAGAAACAAAGAAAACGCGGGTTGGAGCTGCTCAAAGCACGACAGAGAGAGGTAAAAAGAAAGACGGGCGCTGTCCCACCAGATGGTGCGCGGGCAGCTCGAACGCGGGAAAGTTGATTTGAAGTGAAGAAACTATAAAGGTTAAAAAAAAGGATGCTCTGGAAGAGTGCGATGAGAGGGTGGTGCCTAGGTGTGGTGGAGGAGAGAAAAAATTGGCTCCAATCCACGCTGTGAAGGCGGTTGGAAAGCAAAGTTAAAGGACACTCACAACGATTGCCCATGCGACGACGTCACTTGAATTCACACACGTGGCTCTAGAAAGAGTGAAACCAGAGATTCTGCCAGGCGTTACCTGGAATTCGCGGGGGCGGCGTCCCGAACGCAGCAGCGTGTTGCAAGTTCACTGTATACCAAAAACGATCGTCGCTAAAGCAGGCGACAAAGTCGTCACTCCAACGCGCCCGCCGGTCGCTTTTCTGATGGAGGCGAGAAGAGCAAAAACGCCCGTGTGTACGAGATTTCGGCGCACGTTAAAGATCCCCAGGTGGTCAACATTAATGCGGAGCCCTCCACTACGGTGCGCCTTATCTCCTGTGTTGCGTCGGCGCGTTAAACCCTACCACCCACCCATCAATCAATCAATCAATCAATCAATCAATCAATCAATCAATCAATCAATCAATCAATCAATCAATCAATCAATCAATCAATCAATCAATCAATCAATCAACGCGCCCGCGGGTGCGAGCAGGCAGCTGCGCGCGGGGAACGCTGGGTAATAGCGCCCTATCGGTGCGCCATCTGCACAGTGCTCCGGGAGTGAAAACCACCCTCCTCCTCCCCTTCCGCGTTCGAAGTTTCTTGTCCTGCACGCCACGAAAGAATCGTTGGCTGGTAGAGGTAGAAAGCTTTGTTTAAAAAAAAAAATGCAAAGCGCTGAGTATACGATGGCGGTAATGAGAAGACATGTTCGGTAATTTGACACTAATGTCCTCACCTTCACGGCAGTGATTAGGTGACCTCGCGCTTCTTTCTTTCTTCTTCATCTTAGGAACAAACGGTTCGAACTCCCAAGGCACACATTGCTTCGAAGCCCGCTGTTGTCTTCGTTTAAAGCGCGTTCTTTACTGCTCGCTTTCAGCGCTCTTAATTTCCCGCACAAACCCAACGGCGCCCAGCAGGCGCGCGAGCGACAGTCTTGCGCTGTATTCAAAGCACGGATAAGGCAGCACCGCATGTATACGGGGGCGCGTAAATATAAATTGCAAATGGAAGCCGACCGCAGGTTGCGTTTCGAAAGACAGACGCCGATAAGTCCTTTGTGGCCAGGTGCGTCCGCCGATGCATCAAGGAATTCGCCTCTTGAAGCCCCGCCGCGGCGCTTGCGAAAGCAACTTTCAGCGGTGGGGATAAAAGCGAAGCCGTGCGAAAGACGTCCGGCTTTGGAAAGAGCGCTGGAAATTGTGCCTCTATAGGTATGGTGCGGCTACAGCGAGGACGCTATCGTAGTCCAATAACTTACGCAAGAGCGAGAGCGTTTAGCAAGTGTCAGCTGGGTGAAAGGGCATTGTATATGACCAGGGGTTCCAAACTCAGATCAGTGAGCAGGCCGCAGTCACGAAGTTAGTTCCACAATGGCTGGGACAGCGAAGAAGGTTCACACGAAGTGGGTGGGGTTAACAAAATGTCAGCAACGCTACCATTCGAAACAAACAAGTAGTCGTTTCCAACATCTTGTAAATATACTGGGCCATTTCTGAAGGAGATTTGGCGTCAGGATTCGAAAACCATTTCTATACCGATCGCCAGGTTGACTAAAGATGTGGCTACTCTGGTAACGTGGAGCCGTGAAAGACGGTATGAACGCGTTTTCGAGCACTCTTTGGCAATCTGCGTCCTTGGCTTGAGCGAGCTTGCCCGCATTCACGCATTCGTTCTAAAAAAAAAACGAATTAAAATAAATGAACGAAGACACTCATGAACGGGCCGGGTCGCAATCGAAAGGTCCGCGAGCCGCGCGTTTCAGATCCCTGGTACATCATCATCACCATCACCATCCTGTCTACGCCCACTGCAGGGCAAAGGCCTCTTTCATTCATCTCCAACTACCCCGGTCCTGCGCTAACTGCGACCAATTTATCCCTGCAAACTTCTTGATCTCATTTGACCGTATAACTTTCTGCCGCCCCCTGCCACGCTTGCCTTCTCTGGTACATACGATGCACTATATTACTCGACAGTGTTAATCAGAAAAAATGGTTTTGGTATCGGTCTGCAAATGACGATTCATAGCGCTCCATGTGTTGTTTCGGAGATACGGAGCTTTGTTGGAAATCGCGCTTTTTCCAAGTGTATCCTTGTCCCCACTTAGCCCGTTCAGAACAAACGTCTCCGCTTCGGACGGAAGCATCGCTAATCACGCAGCCAGTTTCCTGGCTCGGTGATACGAGAGTTTCCTGTATTTTCTTCCGTCGCAGAGCTTCATGCGTGCTTGGTGTAGTTCCACAACATTTTTTGGGCTGATGACCGGGTGAGGTGCGCAGGGATAATGGGGGTGGTGATGAAAAAAAAAAAAAAAAGAAAACCCGGGCCATCTGCACTGACGTGAAACCTGGGGAGGGGCGAAGCATGCAGTGTATAAGTGTATTCTTGGCGCCTTGGCGTTTTTGCCAACGGAGATGAATATCGTTGGGAGGTACAGGTATACAGCTTTGCTGTAAAAGTCTCGTGTCCTTGAAGCACGAACCATTCTAGCGGGAGGCGTTGGAAAACGAGTGTCCCGGTGTGTTCTCTTAGTACACGTTACGTTCTAAAAAAGACCTTTTATAATCGCTGTTTCTACCCGACTTGCAAGAAGGAAATGGCCTGGCCTTGCCAAAGGTCTTGATATTAATGCGTAAGCATTCTTTGCCGAGTACCCCGAAGCGAACAGTGCACTGTCTTGTATCGATGCTCAAAAAATGCGCAATTCGGAAGCTAAGATATTTAATGGCTGTGATACTGTAAATGTAGATCGTTGCGAGAAGAAACAAAACGGGGAAAAATGAAAAGAAAGTGACTAAACGAAACGGAAACTTGCCCAATTTGCCTGTTTTCAGCTGTCTGGCAGCCGTCGGCGTGAGTCTCGGAAGAATTTTGTCTTGCGGCCGGGGGCAAACCCATTGTATTGAGGGGGAAGAGGTAATTGTGCTTATGTGGCCCGGGGGGGAGGGCGAATGCCCCTTTTGCACCCCCCCTGCCGACTCCCATGGCCCTTGTCTGTCCCAGGAAAACATCCAAAACACAAAACGCAAAAGAAAAAAAAACTTTAAATGATGTAACGGAGCCTCAAAAACTGAGGGGATTGACTTAAAAAAAACTGGTTGATTCCTCTGTCATAGGAATCGGTAAAACATGTGCAGCGAAATCTTCAGCTGGGCATGATTTGCGGGTCTGCGGCTGTCTTGTGGGTGTGCTTGGCAAGCGACGTCCTGCTTGTGAATCGTTTCGGCAAAAGTGTACTGGCGTCATCTCCGTGATGGATATCACGTCAGTAAAATCTTGGTGTGTCCCCGCATAAAACACTTTCGTGTTAAAATATAAAAACCGAAAACGAGCAACCATAAGTATAACGTACTCTTTAGTACTGAAGGCTGCTTCCCCGCAAGAAGACCGTGTCTGCAGGGGTGCAACCTTGACAGGCCGCTTGCATCGTTGTACTGGCGTCACTTCCGTGACGGATATGACGTCAGTCAAATATTGGCGTATCCAGGAATAAAATAGTTTTGTGTTAAAAGAAATAAATCTGTCTGGGTTGACGTGTTCCCCCAACGATTCGTGAAACGAAAACGCGTTTCGGGAAGCTTTAACGGAGAATCGGCGAAAGTTCTCGGACTTTCTGTAGCTTTCTTTGGCAGCTAATTCCCTGCACTTGTGGACACCTGACGCGCGCAATTGATGCGGTTGACGGCAGCGTCGCCTGCCATTCTGCCAGTCGAAGTGTTTCCGCATCCTCTCCACTGATGTATACGCGTCGATAATCAGCGCGCACCTGATATTGATTCAGTTCGGCGCTTGTTGTCCGTCGCCTTTGGCGGTTTGTCGACGTCATAGATCCGAGTGCGTGCTGAGCCTCCGACTGGGAGCCTAGAGGCTGCCTTCGTCCTCTTTTTCTTTCTGTCTTTTTTTTTTACCTTCGGGAACTCCCCTTTCCCCCGAGAACAGTGGCGCGCACAACGAAGCATGTACGAGCAGAGGAGGAGGAACGAAATATTTTCGTATGGATTTGGCGGAGACGGGTCGTCTCCTTCGTCCAGGTAGCAAAATTCCGCTTTTCTGAAACTGTGCACGGTAGGACTCGTTGTCGGGTAGGTTGGTCCGTGTGAATAAAGAAAATTATTCCAATTTTATTTTCAGGAATCAACAATGACGCCCCCCTCGTCTCCCCGTGCCTTTTCGAATTTGCGTCGTCAGCTTCATCCCCTTTTCTTTACTCGAACTTTATTTACTCGAACAATGAGTGCGTTATTTTCTAGAGCGCAGGGGAAAAATCCTTTTTTTTTTTTAAGGGCCGAAATCTTTTTGTTCAGAAAGGACTGATTGGTGAGCTTCAATCTAGAGGCGTTTACTTCGGGACGTATAACTAACGTGCCGCGCGTACGTTCGTCCGTTGACGAAAGATTTTTGTAGTGCGGATAGCTTCCTTCGGTTTTAACTGTTCTAACAGTGCCAGTTGACTTCTTTCCTAGGCCAGCTAGCAACCAAAGATAATGAAGAGGAGGAAGAGGAGGTGGTGGAGGACACTGTGCGGAAAGGACGGGAGGTTAACCTGGGTTGGATCCCGGTTTGCTACCCAGGGGATAAAAGAGAGGGCAGCCGAAGAGGAAGAAATATCTCGCGCGCACTTTAGTCCCGTTTGAGGCACCACAGTCGTTCGTGTAAACTCGTATCGTTCACGAAACGTGGCAGCTAGGAAGCAAGAAAGCTAGCAAACAAACAAGCAAGCAATCGTTGCGGTTGTAAGTACGCCATGGTTTCACGGGAAGCAGCTGTCCCTGTGAGCGACGGCCGCTTCAAACGACATTCGTTCGCATATGCAGCCTTGGACGCGCGCCAAACGGCCCGCGCGACGAGCCGATAGAAGCGTAAACAACGCCGCGCATTGTAGCTCCGGCCTGCTTGGAATCGTTTTCACTCTCTGGACATGAAAGCGTTTGGAGTCCGATGGTGCTTGTAATTGAGAAGGGTACAGACAGAAGGGTACATGAGCCATTCGCTCGGGCACCCTACTCTCGCTATATACGCTCTAGAACTTGTACTCCCGCGGCGGGGGGGCGACGGTATCGATCCCACGGGAAACGCCACAGAGGAAAGTCGTTATGCCGGTACTGGAGTCCTTGCGCGATGTTCATGGTGCAAGCTCGTTATATTATAAGGCGCATGTTACCTAAGCTGGGAAAATTGGCCGGCGCTGTTCCGGCCGCCAGCGATCGAAGTTCGGGAGCTTGATTAAAGATGCTCCGAAGAGAGTTAATAGCCAGCCGAGTTTCTTTATGTGGTTAACGGCTGGAATGGGCAGTTCGTAGGACGAGTTTATGTGGACAGAGTTACGGAACCTTTTTTCTTTTTTTTTTTTTTTTTTTTTGCGGGAAAGTTAAGTTAGAAGGGCACCTTATTTGTTGATCTGGGGGCGTCGGCTCTAGCGGCGCACTGGCATTTCCTCAAGGTGCCATTTAGCGTACCGCCAGCACGTTTAGCCTTTTAAAACTATTTGTGGTACAAACAAATGTGCAAACAAATGTGTGAAAAACCTTCATTTTGAAAGTAAAAAAAAAAAAAAACCTGAAAGGTCTGCCCTGCTAACGGCAGGGCTGGTTACTTCCGACGTCGTCGCCGTCATGATCATGGTCATCGTCACCACCACCACCGTCACCACCCACCGTCACCACAACCACCATCATCATCACCACCATTATCATCATCATCATCACCATCAACAGCAGCCCACTAGCCCGCCGTGGTGGCTCAGTGGCTAAGGCATTGCGCTGCTGAGCACGAGGTCGCGGGTTCGATTCCCGGCCGCGGCGGCCGCTTTTCTGATGGAGGCGAAAAGCAAAAACGCCCGTGTGTACGAGATTTCGGCGCACGTCAAAGATCCCCAGGTGGTCAAAATTAATCCGGAGCCCTCCACTACGGCGCGCCTCATCGCCTGCGTTGCGTCGGCGCGTTAAACCCTACAATCAATCAAGCAGCCCACTAGGTCCATTGCTGGACGAAGGCCTCTCCCGTTGACCTCTAACCGCACCTGTCCTGCGCTGCTCGAGTCCATCTTGGCCTCCAAATTTCCTAATTTCGCCCCTCCCTCGAGTTATTGACCTTACTCTTTCTCTAAACCCGGCCGTCTTTCGGTGTCCGCTGTGGCACCCTGGTGGTCCACCGATCGTCATTTCGCCTTATTACGTAGCCAGCCCAAGTTCATTTCTTTTTCTTTATTGGAACCATGATATCATCTACTGGAGTTTGTTCACTGATCCAGGAAGCTCGTTTCCTGTCTATAAGTTCCATGGCCTGTTGAGCCGACCCAAGTTTGCTTTCCAGTTGTGTGGTATAGGCGCCAAGTTACCGCTCCGTAGGTCGTCACCGGCAGTATACGAATTATGCGCAACTTTTAAAGTGGGTCACTTCGTACAGCCCCCTGCAGGAAGGGCGTGAGGGCTTTTGTGCCGATTGTGGCATCATTGCCCTTATCCAAGGGAGTTCAGCGTGCGCAGGCCTCTTTGGAACAGCGCCCACCGCACTACTTACTGCTCGTGCTGGCAAACACTTTGAACAAATTGATGCACAAAAATGATTGATGTCGTCCAACATGTCGCATGCCGTGTGCAGATGAGGGGCGCCTGCCCGACGAATTTCACGGAAGAAGTGGGTACAGTTCAAGCGTAAGCAGTGTGTATATCTATACCTGCGAGCACTCCGGCCTCCTGTTCAGAGAACGAGGATCCCCGCACGGGGCACCTTGAGCAATCTTGGTGACGGTACTGGCGATACCGCGGACCCCGAGCCCCCAAACATAAGCTGGATCCAACCGTGGTGATGTGTTTTTAAGGTGAAGGGTAGAAACCTCTAACGGTGGCCGTCGGAGCCCAGGTCAAGCTCCGGCGGATGGGCTCCCTGTCTGTTTACCAGGCAGGGAGCTCCGGGACCTCCTCAGCTATCAGGGTAAGGTTGTGGAAGAAAGTACCCCCGTCTCCCTGCTTTTATACTATGCTTTATGGTATTGTCTAAACCCCCCCCCCCCCCAACCGTGATCGGTCCCTGAAAAGGGGCCGCACCGAAGTATCCTTTCCTCCGTTGCCGTCGTTAACCTTTCCTGAACCGGACCATTTTTCTCGATTTCTTGTGATGGAATCCCTCAATCCAACCCACCCTCTTGCATCTCAGTCAGTCTTCTTGATCGCCAAGTATCTTGAAGCCATAGTAGGAAAATCGTATAAATGCAAAAAACAAAGGTCTGGTGAACTCTTAATTGAAATAAATGACAAGCAGCAGTCTGCAAAGCTTCTAGCTCAGACTAGACTGGCTGATCTTGACATCCGGGTCACACCCCATCGGAGCCTCAACAGCTCGCAGGGTGTGATATCCGAGACAGACCTCCTGAACGAAACCGATGCGGATCTCCTTGCCGGCTTGAAGGATCAGGGCGTCACTGCCGTGAGACGCATCACCATCCGCAGAGACGACAAGGAGATTCCCACCAAACACATTATCTTGACTTTCGACCGCGCAATTCTTCCACAATACATAAATGCAGGTTTTATCCGTTGCTCCATCCGTCCGTACATCCCGAACCCGCGGCGCTGTTTTAAGTGCCAGCGGTTCGGGCATGGTACGAACTCTTGCCGTGGCCGAACGACGTGTGCAAAGTGCGCGGCGCACGATCATCCGAGCGAGAACTGCTCAGCCGAAACTCTCACTTGTGTAAACTGCGGGGGGCCGCATGCGGCATACTCCCGCAAGTGCGAAAAATTTCAACTAGAAAAGAAAATCATCAACATCAAAGTCACTGAAAACATCACCTTCCCAGAGGCGCGAAAGAGGTTCGCCTCTTTCCCCCTGGGGAGGTACGCCGACGCGGCTCGCCGGGGGGCGGAGCGGCGTCTCGTTTCCACAGGGACCCAGTTCAGCGAGTCTGACCTGGTCCCTCGCCCGCCCCCCCCCCCCTGGGTTGCCTCTGGCAGCCCAACCCGCCACCACGCCGCTTGCTGAGGCAGCAGCGGTTGTGGTGGCAACCTCTTCCGTCGGGACCGGTGCCGCTCCCGCCTCTGTCTCCCCGCCCTCCAGTGCGTTGGAGGGTACAGAGGTGATGGACACCACGGGCCCCGCACCGGTTCCCACCGCCACCGCACCGCCTGTGCCACCTCTGGCGCCCCGGACGCCCTCGGCAATGGCGGCTCAAACGAAGGGCTCCCGAGGGGGGGCCAAGTCCAGGGGGCCCGGTCCGTCGGGCACCCCTCGGACATCCGACGACGAGATGGATGTCGGGCCGTTCCTGCCTGCAACGCAGCGCAAGGAACGCGTCCCGACGCCAAAGCCTCCCGACAAGCCAAAAAAGGCGAGAGTCACAGCCCCGAAAGACGACACATAAGCAAACACACACACTCCAGTAGCTCTCACACTAAATAATGGGAAGAGAAAACATAAATCAATGGAACTGTAGAGGCCTTCTTAAAAATCTTGATGATGTATACGAAATACTGCATGCTAATCAGCCAAGTGTGATGTGTCTTCAGGAGACGCATTTGAATTCCAAGCACACAAATTTCTTAAATAGGTACATGGTCTTCAGAAAGGACAGGGATGGCTGCACACACTCTTCGGGCGGTGTAGCCATAATAGCCCGGAAATCCCTAGCATGCCACCCTGTCGCTCTCAACACCGTCCTTGAGGCTGTAGCAATACGCACAATAATTTTTAATAGGTTGATAACGGTATGCTCCATATACATTCCTCCTGATGTCACACTTTTGAGCTCTGACTTCGAGGCGCTGGTCGACCAGCTGCCCGAACCGTACATCCTAACAGGCGACCTTAATGCACACAACTCTCTTTGGGGCTCCTCCAGAACGGATGCCCGAGGTCGCCTGTTGGAGAAGTTTCTTACATCCTCCGGAGCATGCCTTTTCAACAAAAAACAGCCTACATATCATAACTTAGGACACAATACATACTCTCATCTTGACTTGGCTATTGGTTCCGCAGTTCTCTTTCCATGTCTTGAGTGGGGTGTGGGCACGGACCCATATGGTAGTGACCATTTCCCCACTTCATTAACGTATATAGGTATAGGCCCGAGCAGTCCATCTTCCCATAACAGGTTTAATGAATCGAAAGCAAACTGGAGTACATTCACAGAAACATCTAAACTACACCACACAACCATAAAACACCTACACGTGGAGGAAGCCGCCCAACTCGTCACGGCGCACATCCTCGACGCCGCCGAAAAGTCCATTCCCAAGGCCTCCAGTGGGTCCCGCAGCCCAAGGAGGCCCTGGTGGAACGAGGACTGCAGGCGTGCGCGAGAGGCCCAGAACAAGGCGTGGGGTGTCCTTCGCCGGTACCCCACGTCAGATAACCTCATTTCTTTTAAACGGGCAAAGGCTTTTGGAAAGCGAGTGCGTCGTGAGGCGAAAAGGGAGAGTTGGCGCACCTTCCTCACTTCCATCAACTCAGACACTGACACACATAAAGTCTGGACACGAATACGAAAACTAAAAGGACAACAGACACATAGCCTGCCCCTGGTTAGTACAACAGGGGACACACTGGAAGACCAGGCTAACACACTTGCACAACACTTCGAACACGTGTCCAGTTCAGCACACTACACAAACACTTTCATGAAACACAAAACATCTGTAGAAAAGAAGTCCCTGCGTGATAACAACAAGTCGCACACTTCTTACAATTCTCCTTTTTCAATTCATGAGCTGAAGGTTGCTCTGAGCACATGTAAGCCTTCAGCTCCAGGTGCAGACAAAATCACATACACCATGATACAACACCTACACCCAGACACTCTTGAAACACTCCTACATCTATACAACAACATATGGCTTTCGGGGCACATTCCTGGCTCTTGGAGGGAGGCCATAGTAGTGGCTTTCCTGAAGGAAGGAAAGGACCCTTCCTCTCCCGCTAGCTACCGGCCCATCGCCCTCACAAGCTGCCTGTGCAAGCTCCTCGAGAAGATGATAAACAGGAGACTCGTGTACTTCTTAGAGTACAACGGTCTTCTCGAGAGCTGCCAGGCGGGCTTTAGGGTGGGGCGATCTACGAACGATCAACTCGTTGCGTTAGAGTCATATATTAAAGATGCTTTCCTGCATAAGCAGTATTGTATGACAGTATTCTTTGATCTTGAAAAGGCGTACGACACTGCTTGGCGGTACGGCATCCTCAGCGATTTGAAGTCCTTTGGCATGTCGGGTAACATGATGAATACGCTTGTTAGTTACCTGTCTGAAAGAACGTTTCGCGTGCGAGTTGGAGCTGCACTCTCTAGGGTTCATGTGCAGGAAAACGGCGTGCCGCAGGGTGGTGTTTTGAGTTGCACTTTGTTTATTGTAAAAATGAATTCTCTTCAGAAGGCACTGCCACCATCGATCTCCTGTTCAATCTATGTAGACGATATTCAACTGTCCTTCAAATCGTGTAACCTGTCTATCTGCGAGCGCCAAGTGCAGCTTGGTGTGAACAAGCTAGCCGTCTGGGCAGATCGCAACGGTTTTAAATTTAATCCAGGAAAGTGCACTTGTGTTCTGTTTTCTAAGAGGCGTGGCATGCGGCCGGATCCAGACATTCGACTCCACGGTGCCTCTATTCCTGTCAAAAAGGAACACAAGTTTTTAGGTATAATCTTTGACGAAAAGCTCACATTCATCCCACACATAAAACAACTAAAACATAAATGCTTAAAAACAATGAATATCCTGAAGGTTCTGTCGCACATCTCTTTTGGTGCTGACAAACAACTTCTTTTACGTGTTTTTACCAGCCTGATAGGTTCACGATTAGACTATGGAAGCGTTGTTTATGGGTCAGCAAGTAAGACATCCCTCAAAATGCTGGACCCAGTGCTTCATCTGGGGCTCCGGTTGGCATGTGGCGCCTTCCGGACTAGCCCGGTCGAAAGCCTCTATGTGGAGTGTAATAAGTGGAACCTACAACGTCAGCGAGCATACACAGATCTTCTTTTTGCTTTTAAAATTTCATCCATGCCTCACCATCCTTTTAAATCAGTTTTTCATGATACCTCCATGACTGAACTCCTTTTAAATCGACCATCTTTCTCTGCGCCCTTCTCTTACAGAGTTAGAGCGGAAGCGTCAGAGCTTGTTGTCTCCTTTTTAGATACCATCCAAAGTTCTGTAACAGATCTCATAGCACCATGGCATCTCCGCCCTGTCTCATGCGACACATCATTCACACATGTAGATAAAAACCGAGCTCCCACATGTGCAATTCTGCAGCATTTCTTGTATTTGCAGCAGAAGTATGAGTGCTCTGAATTTTATACGGATGCCTCTAAGACTTCCACCTCTGTGTCCTGCGCGGCGCATGGGCCCGGCCTTAGTGTCACCAAAACTCTGAATAGTCATACTAGTATATTTACGGCAGAGGCTTACGGTGTACTTCTTGTTGTCAATCATATACTTCAAAGTCACATCCCACAATCCATTATATATACAGACTCCCTCAGTGTCGTGCGGGCGTTGTCGTCAACAAAGTCTTCGAAAAATCACGTTGTAAATCTAATAGTCAAGGGTATTATGTCGGTGTATGTACGCAAGTTTGAACTGGTTCTTTGCTGGGTCCCTGGCCACAGTGGTATAGCCGGGAACGAAGCAGCGGACCGAATGGCTGCTGCTGCTACACCCTCGAATACAGTAGACATAACCACATTACCCTACACCGACGTGAAACCACACATCAGACAACAACTTCGCAAAACATGGAAAACGCACTGGAGTGAACAAACAGACAACAAGTTACACGTAATAAAACCACACTTGGGACCATACACCACCGACACACGTAATAGATACACTGAAGTCGCCTTGGCTAGATTACGGATAGGGCACACTCATGCAACGCACTCGCACCTTCTCACGGGGTCTCCAAGACCTCTGTGCAGCAGGTGCGGAGAGGCCCTATCCGTGATCCACATCCTCATACAATGTAAGGCACTCGACATTACACGACGAAAACACTTCCCACAACTACACACACGACATATTCCACCACACCCGTCATACTTCTTAGGAGATGAAGCCATGTTCTCTGTTCAGCGAACCTTAAGGTTCCTATCTGAAGTTCATTTCTTACAACTCATCTCTTATCACCCATAGTTTTACCCCTGGTCCTATACACCAGCCACCTTATTTAATTTTTAACCACTCTTGCTCTTCACCCTGGCCCTTTACACCAGCCGTGCTCATTGTTTTTAACTGATTTTATTTCGTGTTCTCTCCTATCAAATCACTTTGTGTTTGGCGCTCTTTGCCCATGTCGGCCTTGCGCCAATAAAATCAATCCATCATCATCAGAGAACGAGGATCACGAAGCTTCCGTTGTGGGTTCTCAGCATGGAGAGGCTGCTCACTGAAGAAAAACATCGTGGCAGCGCCCGCGAGGGAAAAAAAACACTGCGATCGCATCCTCTTAAAGGAATGTGATTGGAGCAACGCATTGCAAAGGCCTTGCTATACCCCTGGCAACCGAGTCGCACATGGCGTGACCACTAACACCACTGTGCCCAGATAACTACCGTCTTGCAGTGTCATCGTGTGCACTGTGCAGGGCTTTGAGCTCACAGATGATGCTTAATCCTTCTCATCTTGGGTGCCTTCAAGGCAGAGCGTGAGAAAGAGGGGGAGGAGAAAAACGTTTGTTTTTTAGTTAACTTCAAGGCTGCCGAGGTGACAAAAAGAAGATTAGAATGCTGGTGGACGAAAAGCAGAGAGGGGAATATTGCCTAGGACAGTTACCACCTGTAACAGAAAAAAAAGTATTTTGTGCCTGCCCTAAAGCGCTAGTATTAAACGAAGAGTGTAAGACATAGGTATATTAGTCATTTTTGGTAAGATGACATGTCATCACTTCGCTACAAAGGGGAAACCAATAGTGATCATCATCATCATCAGCAGCATCATCATCATTGAGCCGATAACAACGAAAACTGGGTGGCATCCTCTGATTCGGTATGTGCCATCCCTAAAGGCACAACAACAACAACAACAATCACCTCATTTCAGAAGGCCGCGGGCTGCTGCCGCTGCTCGAGCCCGATCGATCAGGTATTCGTGGTCATCGAGATGCGAGCTGGTCGGCCCGTTCTTCCACTCTTCTTGGGAAGGGGTAAATAAAGTACAGGTTGGATGTGGTGGGGCCATTCCCACAGGAAGTGGCTCGCAGATCCCAGCACGTCGCAGGCAGGGCAGTTGCAGGACGTTGAAGGAGGTACGCGGTGGAGGACAGGGGTATTGTAAAATGTACTGTTCTGAAGTCGTCGCCACATGCGTGTATTGAAATTCACCCCATTTAACTTTAGAGTGCGGCCCTTGGTGGGAGGGAGGGCAGCTTTCACCGCATGCGGGCTGAGTGGCAGCAGGACGATGTTCTGTGGCTGAGCATGTGTACTGAAGCCCTCAGGCAGGACCCAGACGTCGATGGCCGATGATTCAGTGGTTATTGATCTGTCTCCGTATACGTGCGTGGGTCTTCATCGGTCGATGTGCTCTAGCGCGAAGAATACGGGTGCCATTACAGGTATCATTGATTTTTTCCCCCAAAGTCTGGTATAGTAAGTCATACATTATATAGACGGAAGAGTTGTGGTGGGCACTAGGACTTTGCGAACCTGTGGTAGTCTTGTGGCTCTGTATTTCTAATTTTGGAACCGGCGCCAGCGGCGATGGTGTGGTTACAGCAGCGGGTGACATTGCGGAGACTTGCTCAGCTACGCAGGCCGGAGCCCTACGTATGTGCTTAGGCCTGCGTGTAAGGCACAGGCCGTGGCACGCTTTCCAAGCCTCCACGTTGCCCTTCTAATGTTTGGACAGTTAAATCGAATATTTGTGTTAGATTTTTTGTTTTTAACTGCGAAGCTGTGTATGTCTCGGTGTTCTCATGTGCGTGCGGCAACGGAACTCGCGTCGAGAGGGAATTGCACGCGCTTGCGGCTGAGGTTGAGCAAAACACTCTGTAGCGCTCAATCTTAGATGGGTGACTTGAAACAAGTTATGCTGAGCGCTAAGATTACTCTATCATTGCACCGAGTTTCACTTACTCGTCGCAATTAGTTCGCAGCGAAGGTGTAAACGTCACAGTATTCCCGTCTGCTGTCAGTACAGGGCCGTCTACGGAGGGAGTATGCATGTTACAGAAGGCGGCCGTAACGTTTGTTTCACATAGTGAAACTAAATGATATGTGTGCGTGTCTTCATTCGATCAGTATAATTACTCACCGTACATAACTCAATATGCCTATGCACCCATACAGCTTCGCTGGTTTTCCATCTCTCCGGAGTAGTTGAAGTGCTCTAATTTTTTTCTCTTCGCAAATACGAGGGTTATTGCTTTGGCGAGCGTGCCCGCGCTGGCATGCCCTCAAACAGCGTGCCGGCTAAATGCCGTGCCAGCGGGCCCGCTCTAATCGCGACTGATCTCCGCAACGCACCCACAGCTCTCCAGGAGCGGTACTCAACACGTCGCTGGGTTTCTGCGCGTGTTCTTTATTAAAGACGATAGTTTTTCTTGGCCTGCTAGAACGCAGAAATTTTCGTCCGTCTGTCTGTGACTCGATTCAGCCTCCTGGCCAAAGTGAAACAGGAGCTGCGCAAGTCTTATATACCGTCAGCCAAATCTAAACATCTAAGCTTGGTGTCAGTGTTCGTACTTGTCAACATTGTTCAACAAGAACAGGACATTACGCCAATATGAGGCAGAAAATCAATACATAAGTGATATTTGCAGTCTCCATTTATTAAACAATTTATGGATGCTTGGTTTTTGCAATAGCAAATGAAATACTACATCAATTCTACGAAACCGTCGCCTGCTGTTGCCCGCGCTACTATATCTTCTGGCGGCATTGAAAAAAATCAGACAGGACTATAGCACCGAAAGGTTCCACTAGGTGGTATCCACGTTCCTCGCTTGGAACGCTTGTGCAGTAGTGCATCGTGGTTCTATAAATGTTGTAGTAGGTTGCCCCAATTAACGCGCGTCTCCGCCGTACGGGAGCGCTGGCACCGAGATACCCGACAATTGGAGCAGTAGAACGGGGTATATTTAAATCGAGCGAACCTTTGACGTGTTATCTTGGGAGGAGCGAGACGGAAAAGGAACAGCATGAGAGGTGAGCGGGAAAGATAAGGGAGGCCTTTACATAGCAGGGGCGCCAGTCGACTATCGTCTTTCGGCGACATTTGCAACGAAAGGAGCAGATACGCGGCCATTTTTTACTTTATGCGCAGCTTGTTAGTGCAGGTACAAACCCAAAAGCACCTGGTAGCGTCCCTCTGACCTTCAGGCTCATTCGAGGTCAAGTAAGCGCCGCTACACTAAAAAAGGCCACAGAACAGCGGAGAGAGAAAGAAAAAAACTTTATTGACCATCATTTGGGTTGACGACGAGTGGTGACCCAGTGCTCCACCGAAAAGATGAGAGGGGGTGAGTTGTGAGGCCATTGCCAAGTGATTGTTTCGCTGGCTGCTTCGTTGGGGAGAGTTGGAAAAAAGCGGCAGCTTTCGCGGGGCCCGAACAATCGCGACAACTTCTCGTGCGTGAGCAGCGCCTCTCGTTTGTCGGCAGCGCCGTGAAATACTTCGAACAGCACTTTGTGAGGGACAAATTCGGAACGGCATGCAATTGAAGCGTCGCTTCACGTCGATTCCCACCTGCGAGGAATTCGACAGTTTTTTTTTTTTTTGTCGGAGTCACGAAGGGGAAAGAGACCCTTTTACAGCATCCCCGACTGTCAAAACAAAAAAAAAAAAAAAAAGGAAAAGAAGAGAAAGGAAAGGGAAGTCACGCTGGGTCTCCATTCCGGCCGGTATTTCAATCCTCGTTTGAAATCAGTTAGGCCTTATTGTGCCGTGTTTCTCACCCGGCAACAGGGTATTATACACGCGTCGCAGGGACGCGGCATTTCTAAAAAGGGCGCCACGCGCTTTGAGAACCGAGTGGGTGGGGGCACGCGCTCGTCGCATCGTCGTTTGGGTCGACGGCGAAGAAGAGAAGGAAAGTTTGCGTGGTTTACGATCGCCCCGTGGTCGGGAGCACCGCTGCATGTTGGAGAACGTTCGTGCATTAAATGGGCGTCCAGGGTATGGAATGGCTGTTGCAGTCTCTGCTTGGGGCGCTGCGCGAAAGTAGCCAGTTAGTGTGCTCTCGTGTTCCTCGACCTGCCCTCTCGTCTTACGTCTTGCTTTTTAAAGGGTCCACGAGGAGAAAATACCAGCTGGTTTCATTTAAAAAAAAACGTTTGTCCCGTTAATAAGGATGTCTATTTTATCGCAGGCTGAAAACAAATGAAGGAGTGGCGAATCCACAGCCACGTACCTTCCCCTTCCGGCGGTTTCCCTATGACGTCACGGAATATTGCTTCTCCGATTGGAGGCCGTTGACCAGGAGTTACCGCCAAGAAACATGGCTGGGGAAATTCTAGTGGGGCCTGTAGCTAGCTCTTCTTGATCGCATCACTTAAACGTTATCGTGCAGTTAACATACCGATTGCTATGCTTTTAGTTCTGACCCATCATGTCCATAAACACGTCATTTTAGAGCGGAAACCGAAAGTCTTTAATCATTTTTTTTTTTTCGTTTTTCGCTTAAAAAACGCCTTTGTTAACAAAGGCTAGACCTTTCTAATTACATGAAGTTGTATTTCGTTTTTCATGGCGTTTCAAACGGTGAGAACATCACCAGTGCACTTCCTTTCCTTTTCACCCAAATCACCTAGTAGTAGTAGTAGTAGTAGTAGGTGAGGACATCATACGTTTTACGGCTGATTTGCTTCTAAAAGAGTTGACATTTTTCGCTGTTGTCTGTTGGAGACTGCCAACAGCCCTTGGGTGGGTCGTTTTTCCAGTCCAAAATATTTCTTGACCGTTTTCGTGGGCGGTCCAGGACTGCTCTGTGGAGTTGCTCTGGAGCAGTTACGCATAAGCAGTCGAGAATGATAAATCGAAAAGACTGGGCGTCGAAGAAACGACAAATACAGCACGCATGTGTGTTTTACTTGAAGGAACTTCAGCCCTCGATAGCTGGCTCATACCCGTGCTACACGAGCGTCTGAAAGGACATTTGAGTCAAATGGCCTTCGAAATTTGAAATGTCATCCGAACTCGAAGGAGTTCCGCCGATCTGCACGGCAATTCTCAAACGCAGTTGAATGTTTCCGCGTTCACCCGCCATGTTCGGATGCGGCCACTTCTGCCCAGTTTCGTTCTGGTAACTTGCCGAAAAAATTTAAATTTGGAGTTAAGATGGGCCAAGGATACACAAAATTAGTGATAAAATTGATAACAACCTACAAACGCGCACAAAGCTTGCACTGAACAATCGTTTTCTTTCTTTTTCGCACCGCCGATGTACCAAGTTACCTTGTAATCGTAGAGCGAATGATAGAAAACAAAACAAGCGAAAAATGATTAAGATATTGCTCTCTAAAAGCCGAGTTTTACTTGCAAATAATTGTTTTTTGTAACTACGGCACGCGGAAACTGCGCCCCCGAGAGTGCGAGCGTTCGCGTTTCAAAGGCCTTTGAGAACCTCAAAAGGTCGTCGGTGGTGGCGCTCTTTTGACTCAAATGGCATTTAAACCTTTGAAAAACGTTGTGTGGCAGGTTAAAAGTGGCATTTCAGTCAAATGACGTCCGCTCGACTCAAAGGCCTTCGAAACGCCCGTGTATCATACGGGTATCAGTTCCACTCCTGCCCGGAGGACGAATTTCACGCACACAGGAAGGTCACAGAGCTTGAAAACCTTTCGAATTTTCCCGTTGGGCAACGTCAGCAGTGGAGAGGTGCATTCGTGTTAAACGGACTCTGCAATTACCGTATTTACTCGCATAATGATCGATTCGCACTTTTTTTTCCCCGAAAAATATGACGCAAAGTTAGGGGTGCGATCACTACGCGAGGTAAATTTTTCGGGAAAAAGTTTCAGTGCAGAAAATGCAAGTTGCAGGTGAGAATGTTTACGATAAGTCTCGTGAACATAATAAACATAACAAATAAAAACATAATAAAAGCTCCACTGACGACCGAATGACCACCGAGTGATGCAAAATGCAGTGTTTTCATAACTGAACGCGCCGTAGCGAGTTTGCCGTGAGGTGAGAACAGGTCGACCAATAAGTGGCTGCTGCTGTCACAGTGCACGTGGGACATCGACACGGCTGCCGGCGCAGCAAGCCGAGCGCGTTTTTTTATGTTTTGTGAGTAGATTTAGTGCATTTAGTGAGAGTTTCTTCCGCACCAATAATGTACTTACGCTTGCCGACATCGCTAATATCATCAAGTCCGCGGCAATAACGTAGCCATGTCCGCTTTGAGAGAGGAGGAAACTAACGTAAGCACGACCATCGTCGTCTAGACTTGGCACACAACGACATATGGCTGTGGCAAGTTCAGGGTGCGGTCATTGCGCGCGTAATAAAAAAAAAGTCATATTTTGACGGCGAACTTCATTACGCGAGGGCGATCATTATGCGAGTAAAAACGGTACTTACGATAAACGCTTTCACTTTTCCGTCGCGTCTGCGAGCACTGCGAAAGCTGTAGTTATCGCCAGCACGGAGCGGCACTGCGTGATTTGCTCGTCGCAGCAGATCCCCCTGTCGTTTCTGCTTCGCTTTGGTGGCTTTTTTTTTAAGTGGCTATGGAATGCGTTTATTGCTTCAATGAAATGAAGCCGGCCAACAGCCGCTGCGCCGCTATAATGTCGTCATTAGAGTGCTTGAAGAACGCCAAGATCCGGAAAGAGAGAAGCATATTTTGAGGAGGTCTCCAAGTTATCTGATGGGCATATAGAGCAATTTTTGGCGGAGGTACGTTGCGACCCCCTAATCTAAGGTCTGTACCTGTTGTTGAGTACACTCTGAAAGCATTTAAGATTTAAAAAAAAAAGTTGAAAAACTGTGGTGCCGTGTCTCTAACCACTTCCATTTCTTATCTATATTATTTTCTGTGTGTGAAAGTTCGCGTTGAAATCAGCATGATTGTCATTTTGCCGTGCAATCGTTTGTTGTTGTTTGTTCGTTTATTTAATAGCCTCAAGGCTTAGTGGAGACTAAGCGGGTCCGATCTATATCCAGGAAACTAGGTTGGCCTCCCGGATATAGTCCAGTAGGGAACGGTAGGCAGGACCATGGAGCCACCGATGTTAATGCGTGTCTTGCTGCAAATTTAGGCCTGCTGCCATGAAACATTTTCTTCGAATGTCCTTAGTTCCATGTTTCATGGCATGTCCATATTAGGTGGCGAAGGTCTGCCGGAACCGTTTCTTCAGAGCAGGTTGGACATTTGACATGTCCTCGGTAGTCCCCTTTCCATCCACTCGTGCGGGCAGGAGTTAGAGCCACGCCCATTAGGATCCTTCGTAGTACAACCTCCTCCATCCTGGTAAGGTTGAGGGGGAGGAGAACCGAACACGGAGGTATGAGAGCACGCGTTCGGCGTCGAAGATCCTCCTTTGCAGCCATTTCACTAAACTTGTATTTTTGTCTTTGTGTTCCCCGAAGCTTTGTATCGTTGTGCTAACAAAGCAAGTCGTAGAGGATCCCTAAGCACATTCCTATCAGGTGAGAGCGTGATTTCTTTTGCCTATCGACAAGTCTTCTACTGATACCGCTAAGCCTACTACCTCAACACTGCAGCTACTGTAGCTCCTGCAGCTGCTCGTTGGGGAATCACCATACACAACCTTCACTGAAGCTGGAGGCCAAATGAGACTGCGGGCAATATCTTTACGCGAACGAACGAATTTCATAATTTCATAAGGATGGCGCTACGGCCGATGGGAGAGAGGGGCAAACGGAGGGAAAGATGGCCCACATTTGCTCGTTCAGGTTTTTCCCGCGAGATGGGCCTACGTGGCGAAGGCCCACAGCGTGGACAGTGTGTCGTCCACTTGGTTCTTTTATGTAGACCCATTCGTTGAGGCTTCGGACTCTGGAAGGCCTGTTTTTGTGACGGATATCTGCCAGTTCCGGCCAGGACGAGAGTAGACACGGCTGATGGTCCGCGGTTCCCTGTGACACTGATGGCAGTAGAGGAGCTTGTGATGCGGAATTTGCACGTTTTCGTGTTGCCTGTAGTGCGTTCAAAGTGCTGCCGTTTCGTCAGTGATGGCGTATACCCGGTGCGTGCTTTGATAGGGAGCACTAGATCCGCCCTTGGAATGGTACGCAGTACCAGATGCTGTAGTTGGGCGATCGCACTTTTGAGCTCCTCCTTGCCGATTTGTTCCATCGTCACTCCTTCTTCTTCCGGTTGTGGCTTGCAAGCAAGGAAAGGTGTCCCTAATTCCTAGGGGTGAGAGAAAAGGGCATCCATCGCGAATCTGTGGACCTCCTTATTGCCCGTGATTTCTGATGAAGACGCTTTTCTTTGTTCCTTTGCGCTTTTTCTGATACACGCGCTCTGGAACGCTTTGTAGCCAATGGGAACTACTCGCTCGCTCCCCGGGTTGGCTTCTTTGCGGACGCTTTTTGCGAGTGATGTGCAAGAAACCCTCATGACTGCAGAAATTATAGTGCACCGGTCTAGCGGAAAGGACCCAGATCAAGCTGTTCGTCTACGGGCGGACGCGCGCACGCTCTTAAAAAAAAAGGTTGGGGTCATTTAGTAACTGAACACTAACAAATTACTTGTCCCAGTGTACATATACATTAGGTGCTTAGTAACTGGAGGTAGTAAATGCAGCGCTAGTCAGGGGTACTAACTGAAGCAGGCAGTAAGCACGACTACCTTCACTAGTAAAGCTATAGCGATAACACCCTTAATTCTGAGCTACATGCGTGCACTAGCTGGCCACGCATAACCTAGTCATAGGCACGACCTTTCTAGTGTATATTACTTCTAGTGTATACTCGAGTAAATGTAGTGTAAATCAAGTGTAAGTGTATACTACAGTTAATTTCCTAACCATGCAGTTGCTAGTGGCAGAGCCTACGTGCCGTACTGCGGGGTAGTAAGATTCGTAAAGAGTCAGTAAATACGGCCGTTACAACCATTTTACGACCTTTATTATTAAGAGTACAGGGATTTAGCTCCACCCGCCTACTGGTTTATTTACCATCCTCTTCCATCGCATGAGACATTCGACCTCTCCTTTCTACATAAGTTCATTCATTCATTCATTCATTCATTCATTCATTCATTCATTCATTCATTCATTCATTCATTCATTACCGGCGTCAGCCGCGTGCGTGCATTAAAGTTAAAAAAATCAATCAAGTGCCGTTATTTTTCGTAATTCGTTTTTTCGGTGTCTTATCGGAAAGACACATGTTCACTCTCTCCGAAGGTTCGCGGGGTTCAAATTTGTTTGTAATGTTTCTTCTATATGGATGTAACGAAAAGAATAAACGTCGCTTTTGCGCTCGAGAAAGGCCTGTCTCCGCTTGGCTGATCGAAAAAAGTGCGCGAGAGTTCAAGTTTCACTGGGACGACGAGCGGCGGTCCTGTTTACGGCATCCGATTACGACGTCGGAGTTGGAGTAGATCTAAGGCTTAGTGAACGCCCACTGAAGTTATCACCGAAGGCGGAGGAAAACGGGACGCGTCCAACCCGATCTACGTCGAAGGAGAAAAGCTGCCTTGGCAGAAACCAAATGCCGCGCCGAGTCCGAACTAATGACATCTCGTCGCTGACGGGAAGTACTGCATAACCCGCGAGATTAACTGTCGCCGAAAGGTACGCTCGAAATCACAACGTGAAAGGACAGGCTTACCGTAAAGGTTAAACGTGATCTCACGGTAAAAACACCGTTAGAACGTCCACACTGGCGTTGATTGTTTAGGTTACAAAGAGTCCTTTCGAACTCGGAACTCATCCGCGGCCCAGTCAGCCGTAGCTGCAGTTCTGTATACTGTGGCATTTTGTCTCACCGCGGTTCGAGGAGGTTGCGCTGAACTGTATATGCCGTGTTGTGTTGGAAACAGCGTGTTCGGAGGGGAGGTTGATTACTTCGTTTAATTTAATTTCCTTGAAGACCTTTATTGAAGGGGTATTACATAAGAGAGGGGGAAGCGCACAGGGGGCAAGTAAAACCCATATTTCATTACATTTCAAGATAATTTGTCACAGTGTTAAGAATAATTGGCGCAGCTTGCAATAGCGGTACTAGGCTGGATAAACAGTGGAGCTAGGGGTCGACCTAGCTCCTTCCGGTTTGTCTAGGTTTTCCGATGTGCTTGCTAGGCTCGCCTTAGTGTTGAGGGGTGAGGCCAATCTTATCTGGATTTGACAAGGCCGTTCCGGTCGGTCCCTCGCACTGGCAAGAGAATCCCAGGGAGGAAGAAGCTAGGTCGACCCACCCGCTCCGCTGTTTCTCCATCCTTGCACCGCTATTGCAAGCTGAGCCAATTTATTTTTTGCGTTGTAGCCCTATAAGGACGATCACCTTTAAAATAGTATGGTAAGGGGTGCGCATACCCATACGCCCCTTGTGCTCACACTCTAGCAGGCCCGAAAGTCGGCTTCACTGCTAGAATACCCTATCTGCGGCGGTGCACCCTTTACAGGCGGCGCAGTTTCTTTTCCTTGGTATTGTTTTTGCTAACGCGACCGGGCGAAGCTGAAGCCTAAACACCTCCGCCGTCAAAAAAATTATTCGCCATTCCGGCCCGGCGGAAGTGGATGTCCAGGGTATAACCACTACTCTTGCTCTTCGAGTAAACATTGCTTTAACGCTTAGCCAGCGTCTTGTGCATCTCGCCATCTCCGGTTTCTCGCGGTGCTCTAACGTGCCCATCCCAGTTTTATACACGCAGTCTATGACGTCACACTACAGCAGCGCCTCCTCACTGCGCGAGCACAAGCGCCGCCGTGCCGTGCGTACCGGCGGGCGTGACGTCAAAAGTACAGAAGTGCGGGACACGCGCACAGGCGCCACTCTTTCCCCCAGTGTTGCGCTTTGGCGCCGTGTCCGCAATACGGACGATAGCCGCCTGGGTTACAAACGCAGCCGCCACTGTGACGAAAAAATCAAAGCCCCTTTCTTGAGATAAAGATGGTTAAAACGCGGAGATTTCTCCTATGCAACATGAGTCGAAGTCCGAAATCGTAACTGCTTTTGCCGGGTCGGCACGGCGCAATCAGATGGATGTCGGCTTCGTAACGCGGGAGAGCCAGGTTAGATTCCGACCGCGGGAGTGTTTCTTTTATTATTATTCAGCGTTAAATGTGCCTTAATTCGTTTATCGTCATAATCTTTTTGTGAAAACCCATTGCGTAAAGTGGGCTTTCCTGCAGTGCGTTGCCGCTTTTCGACGCCATCAGTAAGGCATGGACAGCTTCGCTTAAAGGGACAGACAACCGATTTTTGTCGCGTATATGTTCTCTAGCTCGTATGAAAGCCAGCGTTTTATATAGCCCGGTAACCACAAGCAATTTCTAAACAAACTGGCGGAAATAATTTTAATTTGGCAGCAAACTTCCTGAAAACGGAAGGGTGGCGGTTCGTAGTGTCGAAACTTGGCACTACAATATGTGTCCCTGTCACGTGACCTGTAAACCTAGCAGCTACTGTAGCTGCCTAAATGTTTATTTACGTATTGGAAACCTTTTAACACATGTATTTGTACAAGCTTAAATTGTATATGTATTTTTTAGCATTATTTTGAAATTTTTTGTGACATGCCACCCGCCGCCGCTGGGTTGCTCTCAGTGTGGCTAACTGAGCCTCCATGCCCAAAATCAACGGCAGCGTTCAGTAAACAGACCCAGTGAAGGAGCTTTGACGATTCTGCCTGAGGCAGAGGCGTTTGTTCTGCCAAAATATTTGATTTCAGTTTCCAAATACGCCAGCGGCAGCTTAAAAAAAACAAAAACAAAAAAAAAACCGTCGCGCTTGGGGAGAATCGAACTTCCCGCCTCCACAACGTGAAGCCAGATTCTACCTATCGTCTAGCCCAACAGATGGCGCATTCGTGCAAAATAGACCGTTGCATTAAAAAAACACATAAAGGAACAGGAAAGCCTGCGACCGCGGTGGCTCAGTGGCTAAGGCGTTGCGCTGCTGAGCACGAGGACGCGGGTTTGATTGCCCGCCGCGGCGGCTGCTTTTCTGATGGAGGCGAAAAGCAAAAACGCCCGTGTGTACGAGATTTCGGCGCACGTTAAAGATCCCCAAGTGGTCAAAATTAATCCGGAGCCCTCCACTACGGCGCGCCTCATCGCCTGCGTTGCGTCGGCGCGTTGAACCCTACAATCAATCAATCAATCAATCAAGGAAAGCCTGCGATTCAAACTTTTTTAGCTGGGAACAAGTTTTTAAACATCGTTTTTTCTTTCGCATACAGACAAAAGTATGTTGGCGAGCTACTCTATGTCATGGTTGCCAGCATTAGTTTTGGGAGGGACACATACGGCTCGTAGATCAAAAAATTCGATTTGAAAAGTTCTAGGGCGTTATCAGCAAAACCGTTTCTCGTCAAGGTGCTTTAAGTGATGCCCTTTCATTTGGGATAGAGAATATATACTCGACAAGAATCGGTTGTCTGTCACTTTAAGAAAAAGGATGGTGCTGATTAAAGGTGCAATGACGCGAGGCCAGCGAAGGGCAAAGAGTGCCAAAACGAAGAAAAGGAGTTTACAAGTGTGTTTGTGAACTCATTTTCTCCGCCCTCGTCTACGCGCTCTTTTTCGTCAGAATGCAACCAAACCTACTGGCGCGAGTTCAAAGCATATAATCCAGCCGTCATTCTCGTCCACGCGACGTGTCCCCGATACGGACGTAAGCCGCCCAGCCTCCCCCATCCTCTGGGAACGCACGTCGAGGACGCATACGGGGGCTAGAAATAAACAGATTCGCTGTAAAATGTCGAAGTACAGGTTATGGCTGCGATTTCGCTAGTGAAACCGTTCCAGTCTGTTTCTGCGCAAAATGGTGATGGCGAACAAGTGACGGTGCGTGTATGTGGAGGACGCGTAACTTGTCGTCGGTGGCCGGTGGGATGGGGGCGGGAAGGACGTGTGGCGCGTTGCCGCGTTTGTGCAGCTGTTAAGTGACTTCCAAAAAAGGCAGAGGCTAGAAACGCGATGACGAAAGGCGAGAAATGAGACCGTGCTTTCAGGACCGATATGATGACGTCATAAGAGCTCTTGGAATGATTTAATCGCGGAGCTCGTTTTTCAAGTGCTTCCGATTGATAGATAAGCTGGATGCATATTAGAGTTATCGAAAACGACGGATGCATATTTTGTCCTAATGAGGGATACATATAGGCTGGTGATTACACATCTAGGTAGGCGTGGGCGGCAGTGAAGCACCCTCAGTAAAGGTCCGGCCGTAAACTACTAGCTCGATCAACTATTCACAGCTGTTGGCGGCGGTAGGAGGTGAGTGCACAAAGATAACGGGAGGAAACGACTTATTGTATGTACGTTAAATGGATTAGCGCATACACCATACATGATAGCTCTGTGTTCTGACGGGAAATCTTGGCTTAAGCGGAGAAATGTGTCCACGGATTTTCTTAATTTGCAGAACTGTACGTGAGAAAAGAAACATCTTTCAACGAAAGTATACGGAACCACCGCTTACAAAAGAAATAACAGACGACAACGGCACGACTGATCAGAAGTGCAGCATTGGTTTCATCCTTCGGTTTGTGACCAGTTTTTCCCAAACTATTCTTCCCTGAACCATTTTTTAACCATATTTTTACTTAAATGCCTGGTGGTCTGCGCCTTTGACTTCCGGAGGTGCCGCCACACCTAAAGGTTGTGAGGATGCCTTCTGATCTTCCCTTTCCTCGTGAGTACGTCTATCTAGCGAAAGTTCTCGCAAGGTTTCTGATTTCGACAATTTCGAGGTCGTACCAGCTATAGCTACGACGAACGGTTTCCGGTGGTTACTAGAAGATCGCTTGCTCGCAGAGGAACTGTCATTTGCTCGGTTTACGCTTCGCCTGTTGTTACATTCGCGTCCAATGCGCAATAGGGGTTTGCCGAAACTTTTTCTAGAAAGGTGTCTATATCTAGTCGACGAGTCATTTCGCTACTAAAAGCGAAGGAGGTCGCGGGTTTCGTACCCACCGCGTCGGCCGTCTTCCTGACCAAAAATTTGTAACAAAATGAAAGCATCCCCCCTCCGTGGATGATGGCGAGGGTGCGTAGTACGGGGACTTGAAGTGACATCCAAGTTGCGCCCCGAATGACATCCGATTTGCGCCCCGACCGTCATTCGATTTGAGCCGTGAGTTGCACCTTGATTACTACTGTGTGTTCCACCCTAAATGAAACTGCAACGCACGACTCAAATCGAATTTCGCTTGATGGTGGTGTGCGCACGGATGGACGCGGACGGACATTGGGAAGTCCTAAGGTACTCGGACGCGGACGGACATTGGGAGCTCCTAAGGTACTCCGCACCGATACAGGCGAGGGAGTAAGCCGTTTGACTCTCGGTTACTAACTCACGGTCGTAGCCCAATGGGTAATACGACTGACACTAACTCTGTCTGGTCTACCAGACTCAGGCTCGAATCCTGCCGGTGTCTGTTCGATTTTTTCCTATTTTAAATGCTACGCGCACGGACGCGGACGGACATTGTGCGGTCCTAAGGTACTCCGCACCTAATATAAAATAAATCAAACAAACAAAACGTCGCACGCGCGTACGAATAAGTTTAGACGCTCTGTGAAAAGCTCTAGTCACAAATTAATGTGTAGCCCTCCACTCCAGAAGCGTCTCCGCCGCGCCAAACCGTGACGCGAACCCGCTTTGCACCGCATCGCCTAGATCCGCTTCTTGGGCACACGCTGCATGCCGCACGCGTGCCGAAAGTCGCCTGTCCACCGCATGGGCGCCCGTTGGCACGCACCGCGCCTCGAAGACACACCTTCGCGCAACTCCGTCACTGTCCTCCTTGTGGGTGGCACGTCGCGGTGTGACCGGCCTTGCCGCCAAGGGCCGCCCGTGCACGGCGCTGCGTCACAGGCGACGGCGCGTCGTCCAGCGGAGCGAGACGCCACTGCAGACGCGCCTTGCGACACGACCGCAACAATCCGTCGCCGGCGGCAGACTGTTCGAAAAGCGCGCGCAGTCGTCGGGGCCTCCGTAGCAGTCGCCGCCTCCTGCCGCCAGGTGGGGCAGCGCGCGGCGTCGCGAGTGCCTCCTCCGCCGCGTGTCCACAGGTGTGCGTGTGTTGCTTTCCGTGTGTGCGGGAGGAGACCGCGAAGCATGCGCCTGTTCGGCCGCAAGAGCCGCTCGTTCACGCTGCGCCCGGAGCCCGGGCCGCGGCTGGGATCGCTGCCCGAGATCAGGGTCGATGCCCCGCCCGTGGACGAGGAAGAAGAGGAGGCCCCCTGTCCCCCGGACACGCGTCTCGACGACGACTCGCCGCCCGTGGACGTCGCAGGTAGGGCACGACGACTTCGCGCCGCTCCGCCGAGGCCGACGACAAACCGGCTCCGCGCATTCCCGGCGGCCGTGGTCGTGCGTCTTCGGGCGTCGAAGGCTCTGCCGTCGCACGCGCCGTGCCTCTTCGCCTTGACCCAGCCGCGGTGCGGTGTAGTAGCAGCTCCCGGCTTCCAGATTGCTCGATGCAAAATTGTCGTGTCTCCTCGTATTCCGTTGTCGTTGGCTGTGTAGTTCGCGCGGGCTGCACCCGAAAGTGCCCGATCACTACTCGTCCACACCGGATGGTCCGCCTGTCCGAAGAAGCGGGGGGCATCGTCCCGTCGATCGCTGTCGTCAGCGCGGAAAGGCGGTCAGGCGCGTGCGACGTTGCGCGATAAAAGCCCGCGGGAATGTGCGTGTGTGTGAGCGTGTTGCGCCGTCGCGACTGGACAAACCCGACGGACGACGTCCGGTCGGCAGCGTTGCATATGGCAGCGAGCAAGCACGCCGGTGGCACGCCTTTCACTTCTTTTCCTCCGTCCGACTCCTCAAGCCTTTTCGCGTGCCTGTTCTTTCTCGCGCGCGAGCGCCGAGGCAGCACCCATAAATGCCGCAAATCACCCGCAGCTGCGTGCGGTTAGCGCGCGCCGAGCCCAATCGCTTTGCATGCCGCTGGCGCCTTGTCGGTTTTTGTTTTCTTGTTCGGACTACTACGGCTAGACCTTCGCCGGCTGCAGACGTGCGTTGGAATGCCGAACGCCGATCGTGGGCTTCGTAGTGCGTGCGCTGCGTGCTTTCGAAGCCTGCGTCGAGCTGCCTCGGAAGGGTTGAAGTTATTTCGCGCCAATAATGGAAGCGCGCCGCCAGGGGGTCTGCGTGCGTCAATAGCTGCAGAATGTGATCGATGCTTGCTGATTTTTTTTTTTTTTTTTGGCAAGATTGTGACGTTTGTTGGAATGCACCGGCGGTGCTGCGGTTGGCTTTTGTCGAAGGAACATTGTTGGGCAGACGCTGATGATTTCTCGGGGCTTCGACCCTTGGGCGATTGGTGGCCGCGCCCTGCAGACGGCAAGCACGCTTTATTCGACGCGTACATCGGAGTAAGCCAGCGGAAAAAAAAAAGACGGCGCGTTGGAGAGAGCCGCAGCTGGGGAGTCCATAGACCGTAGCTGCTGTCAGTCGCTTCCCGGCAGCGTTGACGCGGAAATGGGACCCCGTCGGTCTTGACAGCCGGACACTTGAATGGGGGGACGGGCGATCGCTGCTTGCGCGCAGCCCGCTCTCACCTGTTGAGAGAGGCGCGCGCGTCGGTTCGAACACAGGAAAGCTCTCAGCTCGCACAACTCGGAACGGGCAGAGGAGGAACTTGTCTTCAATTGTTGTGGCGGAGGTCCTTTGTGTTTAGATGTAGTGACGGGATAAGTAAACGCTCAAGCTTGGTCTGTCTGTTTCGAATTGGACTAGTCACTAGTGAGTCTGCTCGCTGGTGGGCTACTTGTGATGCACAAGTTAGTCAGTGGTGGTGCGACCCATCTCTAGTCCGCCGGGGTACCAGGAGACTTGCTGGTGGATGCCGCACGGACGTACAAGCATTGGCCACCAGGCACGCGACGGCTTCCCAAGTTTGCCCCCATGGACCCCAGTGTTGCCCCAGTGTACACCAGGGCTGCCGCACTGGTGTTTCATTGGGGCAACACGTTGACGCTAAATCTGAACTCTTGGATTGTTTTCGAAGCAAGAAATTGGCACCCGGAACGGGACGCTACCTAGCTTTGGCGCGCAGAAACGCTGTACCTTCTTTCGACGTCATTTGCGGCAACTCAGCAGGCATACTCTGGATATCGAAAACGTGTAGTCCCTCCAAATATCGCTCAGTTGAAGCGAGCCACATCAACCTGTTTTCGAGAGACACATCTCGGCGATTGTACTCGAAGGAAGGCGTGGTCATTTTCTTTCTGAAGAACGAACGCTCGAGGCTATTTCGAGGTACTCTCCCGCTTTGTAGACCTCGGGGTGTACGCGGGAGAAGCACTGAGCACGCACTTCTTCTAACGGTATAGTTTCTTAACGAGGTTGGTCTTTGGAACAACCGAAACCCGGGCCTCGTGGCTTAAACCTGTGCTACGCGGAAACTTTCAATTGCGGGTTGAGAGAAACCACTTACAGGCGTGTCCTATGTATAGGCAATGCGCCGCACGAAAGACAATGTGTTCGAAGGCCTTCGAAACGGCCGTGCCGCGCAGGTATTGCACAAGCGGCTGAAAGATGCGCCGCGAGGAATGACCGATGTTCATTGAGGCGGGGTGACCCTGGAACTGCGCACGTGCGCGCGGAAAAATTTCTTCAAATCGAACCGTGCGCCGTACTGTAATCATTGCAACTGAAACCCTTGTAGCACTTTGCAGATGCGATAATGCTGTGACGGGGATAAGAAAACACAACTTCGTTTTGTACCGAAACTATTGTTGGAGCAATATTCGATCGAGGCCAAAGGGCTAGGCCGCCACGGACTGTACGTATACGTAGGAAATCCTGAGAGGAGCCGTGAAAAATGGCTCCGCCAGGCCGCGGTCGTCCATTTGTCATGTTCAAGGCAATGATGTCTGCGAAGTTTCGTCTGACCCATTTTCTGTGGGTGTTTGTGTGCGTTTGTTTTTTGTTTTTAGTGTGCTCTTCAATTATTCACCAACGCTGGAAAAATGTGTACCGTCTTTTCTGGGGCAGAGCTGGGTTGCCCGACGCGCTATAGACGCATAGCCGGCACTGTCGGGTTAAGCGCAGCCTTCGCCGTGAAGGCGCGCATATGCAGCGATGCTATCGGATTCTCCCGATAACGCGTCCACTCCAAACGACGTCGACGCCGCGCAACACAATAAGAAAAAAAGTGGGCTGTGCTGACCTAAACGCTTTGTTCTGCGCCGAGCCGGCTGCGCTGCAGTATACTGTGCGCGGAGGTGTGGCCGTGCGTCGACGGCGTTGACACCCTCGACTTTGTTGTCTGCGGAGCGACTTTCGTCACCCCCGAACATGCCATTGAATAGTCGGAAGTGGCTGCACGGAGCGCCGTAGTTTCCTCAGGAAGTTTGCGTTGACACCGGGATCACCGTCATTGAGGAACGCAAACAATTACTCGTCTGGGCGCGTGCTAATTGCGTTTCGCGCCCAAGCCAACCACCCCGATGATGATTATGATGATGATGTTCATTGGTGAATGGCACATACCCAACCTGGGGATCGGTCAAACATCAGTGATAAAAATAAGTATGTTATTTGAGTGCAGGGTCCTGCATAAATAACATTTACAGCGGTTGGAAAGTATTTTGAATTTAAAATTAAAGGTTGAAAAAAAGAAAGAACTGGGAATAACGGAAAAAGGAATTACAACGACTTTCATAAATCGCTTCAAAATGGGAATTGTCATTGTCAACGACGAATCAGTGCCTACTCCGGGTGATTGCAGTAGTTGGTTTTGTCGTTTTGCTTCACTCTCGGAACATACCCACGTTGGGGATTGGCCCAGAAACGAGGTAGATTTTTAGCGCGCGATCGGCCACTTCGAAACACTATAAAACGAGTCTGTAGAATTAAACTGAAAAAGAGCGACCGCGCAATTTTCATTTGGTCATCTAACATTTCCGCGTGGCCAACTTCACGGGCGACATTCTAGGTTAACGAGATGTGTTCCCTTGCTATAGCGGTGACCACGCTGTGGGCCCAAGGCTTGTTTGAACCACGGTTGGGGAACCATATACTGTTCGTGAGAGAACTGCGGCCCTCCGACCGTTCAGCTGTTTGAGGGTGATGAAATGTGTTCTCCGAACGAGGAAGCTTCGAGAATGTGAAAGTCGTCAGTCGACTTCGCGGGGGCGCGAAGAGATTGAGTCGGAGAAACCGAAGCTCCTTCTCGTAGCGTGTCTCGTCGACATCACTCACCGTGGCCGCGTAACCAGGCGGATGTGATGTGACCGGCGCCGTGACCAGAAAAAAGTGAAGGAAGCTCACACTATAACGCGTTAGTCTTGAGGATAGCGAAGCTGTACGCATCCTTCCCTGCCATCACGGAGGTTTAACTCCGCGATCGCAGCCGGTTTGCGTTTGCTTCGCTGCCGCAACGACCTTCACTCCATCATTGTTGCCTTAAGTGTGAGCTTTTTTAAAAGAGCCATGAAGAGAAAATACAACTTCGTTTAATTTGAAAGAACTAGGATTCAGTATCTCACTCAGCTCCATAGCCACAAAAGATGTTATTTTAACGAAAAAAAGCAAGAAGTATTTAAAAACTTTCAAATTTTGCGCCACAGTGACGCGTTATGAGCAAGAATGACGTCATACGGGCCAACAATAATGATTTTCAGTGCGTTAACTGCACGTTGGCATTCAAGTGATGCGGTCAAATGGAACTAGAGGCCCCATTACAGACGTCCAGTCATGTGTCGTCGCGACAGGTCAGTTAGGCGGCCGCCAATCGCACAAACAAGGTTCCGTGACGTCATAGAAAAGTTGCGGGAAATTGGCTATGGGGTCGCGACTGCTTCACACGTTTTCTTTCATATCTCCGTTATTTGTTCGAAGATTGCGATGATATTGGTATCATTGTTATCGAGACTAAGCAGTCTTTCTAACAAACCCAACTTGTATTTTGTCTTCATGGCTGCTTTAATTTTTTCTTGGAAGCGATAATCATTGGACATCACCTTGGAGGGCCGTACGCCATGCGTGTCTTTCTCGTTCCGAGAAAGTGTTGCCACGATTACAGCGAACGCTGGAGCTGGAGTCTCTCTCTCTCTCTCTTTTTTTTTTTTTGCCAATCTCCCTACGTCGTTATTCTTGGCTTGACAAAGGTGCGCCGGGGACGCTGGGTGGTCGCCGCAATATTGACCAATCTCCCTAAGTGGGTATGCGCTTGGCTTGACGGACGTGCGCAGGGGACGCTCGGCGGTTGCCGCGAGGCCTGCGCTCACGTGCGCGCACTGGAAATTTCGTGGTATTTTTAACTGCGGACACGAAAAATTACGATTTGCTAAACAGCTTCGCTGTAAAAGAACAAAAAAAGTGCGTTCGAATCGCTGTGTCGGCGCCGGCCGTCTGGTCCCACGGACGAGC
The DNA here is from genome assembly GCF_048455015.1 of Haemaphysalis longicornis. Taxonomy (NCBI): domain Eukaryota; kingdom Metazoa; phylum Arthropoda; class Arachnida; order Ixodida; family Ixodidae; genus Haemaphysalis; species Haemaphysalis longicornis. The sequence continues at coordinate 43,760,288 of NW_027526204.1, forward strand.
ACGTGGAGCTAGCTTTACACTGTGAACTGCATCGCCAGTGGTCGTGCGTGACCCAGACGTTGCATGTTGAACTTTAAAAGTGAGAATTTCTTAAAACGCGAAGCTGAATCGAAGCGACCGTTTTTTTAAAGCGTGCGAAAAAAAAAAAAAAAAAACGTAGGTGGTTGGCGTTGAGGCCTCCCTACGGGCCTTAGTTGACGCGTTTTTAAAATCGGCAAAACATGGTTACTAGAAACGCAGTTCAATTGGAGGACTTAATTTTAAACAGCACTGCGACATGTACGCCGTAAAATATAAAGAAAATTTGCACCTTCCACGTTCATAAATTTGTAGGTTAATTTTTTGGTGACTGCGCGTGTACACCCCTGGCCAAAATTTTCTTGGCCAATCCTAAGCTTTCTTGACCACAAAGAATGCAAAGAATAAGCTTTACCTTTAAATCTGACAAAAATATTTTATCGCAGTAGGAAAGAAAGGTGTTTTCCCTATAGCTTTCCTGCATGAAGCGTTTCAGCCTCGACCGGGGGACGTAAGCTTGTACATTGAATTTTTTTTGCTGCCTGCGCAATTTCGGCTTGCCCTAGAAAGTTTTGACGAAGACCGCGCATACATTCGGGCGCATTGCGTAAATGCTTTTCGCGCCGACGCGGGGAAACGTCGCTGAGCGCGCATAGCCGCTCCGGTTTGCTTGATATTCCGGGAAGCCCGCGCCACGCGCTCGTGCATGTTAAAATTGCGTCGAGCGCAGGGAAAATTCCTCGCGTTAACGCGTCGAGGAAAAGAAGGGGCCCGTGACAGGTGGGCATGCAGCCGGATGTCTTCTCTGGGATCACTGCGGGGCGCGAAGAAATCTCCGCGCACGCGAAACCTTTATTACGTGCCGACCTGTTGCACAAATACGGCCCCTTGGGACTTGGAGTCGAACCTCGGACCCTGAAGTCGGCAGGGTGAGTGGGAACAGTAATACTACTCGTGCCACACGTACATGAAAAATGACATTGGGTGCTCAATGCCTTAAGTTTTAATTGCATTAATTCGGCGCGACACGCAAAAATCTAATGCCGTTCGCTCTAATGTCATTTTTGGTTCAAGGAGTTCCGCACAACTCATTCGCCTTCACGAACTCCTTAAACCTGCCTACTCTCTCGAACGCGGTGAGCATTAAATGAAACCAACGAAACTCTGCACCGGAGTGTGGACGCGGAAACGTAGCTGAACTTCTAAATAAGACGATTTTTTTTTTTTTTTGAGAGTTTGCCTGACGGCCTAACAGTTATCATCACGTTGGTTTCACGTAGAAACGTCAGCAGAGACCGGTACTGAGGGCCCCAGATCCACCGCTGTAGATCAGGAGGTCTCCCAGGATGGAGCCGTGTGCCTCGGAGTTGTTGCAGGCGAGAGGTTGCAGGGCAGGGCAGGTCCATAGAAGGTGGCTCGTGTCGGCTTCGGACGCAGGGACCGTACAAAAGGGACAGGTGTCCGCAAACGGTGAATGATAGCGGGCAGGCCAAGCGTGGCTCACTGCTGGGGATAATGCCACCCCAACTCGAAGCCTCCGCAGCAGCACCTCCTCCAAGCGAGCGAGCCCACTGGGGAGGTCAGTTCCACGCGGTGGAAGTAAAGCACGCGTGGCGCGGCGGACGCTCTCCTTTTCCAGCAGCAGTTCTTGGACGCCGGCAGAAAGACGATTTGTTGTGCACTCTTGGTGGGGAAGTTCTGGAGCAGACGGAGTTCTCTAAAACAGCTGCAAAAGGCAAAACATCGTGTTACTCGTTGTTCTGAATTTTTCGGATTTGGCTACCGCTGGCAGGCGACAGCAGCTGCTGAAGCCACTTTTAGAAACGGCTCACACCATTTTTCAGGAAGCGCTATTTCTCATAACGTTTTCTTTCATAAAAAAAATTTTAACCCTTCTACAACGTTTTTCTCTTCGTTAAATGCTTCTAAAACTGGAGTGAATTTCTCTTTTTGGTCGCTACCACCATCACGCCTAACACATTTTATGCCTTTGCGTTTTGGCGTGTAGCGCGACCCGCCCAAATGATGTCATTCGTTATCTTGAGGCCTTAAAAACCCTTAATGTAATTATTTTTTGTGTACGTGTAGCACGGGTATAAGCGAAATTAGATCCTTCATGAATTTGGTCGCTATACTCGGTGACAACTTAAGAACGGCACCGGAAGTTGCCGCTGTGCCTTATCACCGTAGCCGGATGTTCCTCCACGCGGCGCAAGTAGGGCGTTACTGGGAATATTTTGAACATGGCGTGAGCCGTTCCCGTGATTTTTTGGACTTAATATGCTTAGAAACGACTCCAGTGACGACAAACAAACTGCGTGAGACAAGGCAGACGATATCACGCATTCATAGCAAACCCTTTTCAAAACGCGCGCGCACTGACGTCGTGGGTCCGGCGTTTTGGCGGAGTGATACACTACATGAGGTGGTGCCGTTCTTGAGTTGTAACCGAGTATAGTAAATTCGGAGGCAGAGAATGGACTACAGGGCATCGCGACACGAGAACGGCCGGAGGAAAATGGGGAAGGCTTTCTTAGGCTTGCAGGGACCCAAACAGCCTGAGGGTGATGATGATTATAAGTGCGGTATCACCGATCATGTGCAGCCATGGGCAGATGAAACACAAACACAAAAATCCTAACCAGAACGCACAAATAGCGCGATTTCTTCCATGCGAGCGATATTGTCGCGTGGCTTTATTACAGTAACAAAGACAGAAAATGTATTGTCTTCCAAAAAATACCACTGCCAAGCCATTATTTTATCTCCACTATTCGTATTATTTGATTTTGCGTGTTCTTTTTCATATTTTCGTGTTAGCTCGTTTCGTTTGTCCGTGGCTACCTTCTGAAGAAAAAGATGGCCGCCGTGTATCTGCTTGCTTGGCTGCTAATGTCGAATCCTCTGCCCCCCTTGCTACGGAACACCCTCTCTTCTGAGCCCTTCCCACCGCTCATGTTCTTGCCCTGGAGGTTTTGGAGTTTCTTTAGAGGTTTTCCTAAGTCAATTCAATTTTCCCGCGTCCCCACTGCTCACGCGTCAACTGCTGACCTTGCGTTTTTCTTGTGCTGGGGACAGCTCGAGCCGACGCCTTTCGTATTGATGGTTTGCGTTTATCTTGCCTCTCTCTGACATTGTTTTTCTTTAAAAAAATTACGCGTCCTTTTTGTTTATCTTTTTCCACCGTAAAAACCACTCAAACGTGTATTCTCAATTAGAAGAACGCCTATACTGTGGATTGTGCACCTCTCTCGTCCTCTATCCACGCTTTTTCCTCCCCTTTCCCTTCCCACACACAGAATAGCTGGCCAGATATACTACCATCAGGCCGACCTTTCTGTGTTTTTTTCATTTCAATAAAATTCCTCTCTATATATTGTAATTTACCTCGAATGTGCCGCGGGCTTCCCTTTTGCTGAATAATGTGGACATGTACGAGCCGTGACAGCAGCCTTAGTAGTTTTCAATGGCCTCTCCTGTTACTTCGGGCTCTAGCGTTCTGTCAACTGTTTTTTGGCAAGGCGCGAATATTTCCGCCTGACAGACAGACGGAAATTTTCGCGCTTAAATAGCGCACGGAAAGTCTGTTGTGTTGAAAAAACACTACACCGTATGCTTGTAGGGCCAGAAAAGTACAAAAGAAAAAAAGGCCGCTGTAGGAGCGCTGTCTCGATTTTTGAATGTCAAATATGGAAAATATACTTTTTGCATTGTTAGCATCGTAAGGCCGATTTTTCGTGCGTCAGTGCTCTTCGTTCTTCTTTTTTTTTTTTTTTGTTTTCGCTATCTGCTTTGCATTGGCCGCCGTAATTTCGAACGTTAAACGTTATCGAAGCCGCACCTTTCGGCTGCTCGGACGACACACTGGAAGCAACTTCCTTTTCTCAATGTTGAACTTCGTGAAACGACTCAACAGCCAGCGGAACGAAAAGTGGTGCAGTGACGGGACAGGAACCAACGGTGACGAGACGGGTATAGTAGTAGCTTTCTTTCGTCAATTCCGTGCAGTGCTGTGGAAGCTTCGGGTGTTACAAGGCGCTGTTGACACTTCGCGGAAGAAAGTAGACCCAGAGTAGCTTGCTTTCTTCTGCGGCATCCGCGCCCGCGGATGCCGCAAAGGAATATATATAGTTCTGCGGGTGCTTCTACTTGCCCTCATTGGCTGAAGTCGCTGCGCCCGTTCCCCTCATTGGTTGACGTCGCGTCGTCCGGTTTTCCCATTGGCTGATGCTGCCGCGTCCGTTCTCCTCATTGGCTGATGCTGCTGCGTCCGTTCGTCCCATTGGCTAAAGCCGTCTGTATATGTTCCTGCCCTGCACGAAGTTTGACAAACGGTGTAATGGCGCCAGTCGCACCACGTTAGCTAAACGGCATTTCAAATATAATCCTTGACACGTGCAGGTTGGCACGAATACTTGTTCAGAGTAGCTTTTAAACGCCGTAAGTTGAGAGCGCCACCCCGTTTGCCCAGTATTTTGCTTCGGAATTACTTTTTCACCCCAGTCATTTAGGACAGGCGTACGTTTAAAACTTGTGCTCCTGCATGTTCATTCACCAGGGACTTGTATGACAGGAAAACGGGCAGCGCTTCTACTGTATTTGAACATATTAAACAAAAAAAAACACACGCACACACCGTGCGTAAAGCATTTTGGACATCGCGTTGGTTCCTGGATGTTCTTAAAAGTTCTCTTGCGCGAGGTGATGTCAGCACGGAAAAGCACGGAAATGTCAGGGTTAAGAGATATAAAGAATGGTTGGACATGGTTGCTGAAAAATGTAAGTGGGTAAACTGTGTGGGCGGCAAGTTAGACGACAACATGCAAGGCGATTATTGCGATTTCTAAAAAGCGTGTGACGACGTTAGTGTTTAAGGCGAATTCTCAGTGTGTGCTGAATATCAAATTTGTAAGTCGGTTCAACGAAGCTCCTGGACACGATCGCACCATACCTGAAAATTCGGAGTACAAAAATCGTTGCCTATGTAGCACATGCCGCTCTTCCTATTACCGTGCACGCTGATCCTAGCATTATTCTGGGAGCCGGAAGGTAATTGAGAGAGAGAGAGAGAGAGAGAGAGAGAGAGAGAGAGAGAGAGAGAGAGAGAGAGAGAGAGAGAGAGAGAGAGAGAGAGAGAGAGAGAGAGAGAGAGAGAGAGAGAGAGAGAGAGAGAGAGGGAGAGAGAGAGAGAGAGAGAGAGAGAGAGAGAGAGAGATTGGAAGCAAGGCGGAGTTCGTCTGAAAATCGATCCGACGAGTACGGGAAACGGCAAATTTCTCTAGACCTCAGTAACAGTTCTTATCCATTCGCACACCTATGACCAGCGTCATATAGAAATTGTAGTCCGATTATTTGAGAGCCTGGATCGGTTAATGGGTTCTATGTTGATTTACAAAAAAAAAAAAAAACGTAAAAATCGCACGTTTTTCTGCTGTAACAAAACTTGTTGCTGAGCTGGTTGGTGCGTACTTGAAGAACGAAGAATACGTGGCGCAAGTTAGACGTGGACGAAGGAGGAAGAGACGACGTGGCGCCTGTATCTGTCGTATCTTCTCGCCTTCATCCACGTCTACTTTGCGCCACGTTTTCTTCGTTATTTTTCTGCTGAAATGACACGCAGTGGGGGTAAAGGGAGTGGGGTGGGGTGCACGCCTGATGTTGCTCGCGACATCTCAAGCTGACCGCAACGTTTCTGTTCAGCCGCACCATCTGCCCCGACGGACGAGCAGCTCCGATCATTCGGCCGCAGGGGGGGAAACCCCTCATTTGGCGCAGCAGTGAACGGTCGTTTCGTCGTCCCATTAATTGCTCCCGCTGGTCACCGCCTTGCTCCTCCGCCTCCTCCGGTGCGCCGACCTCGTGACGTCATTGCCCGTGGTAGCGAAGGAGACACGCGGCGAGGCGACCGCATCGGTCGGCTCGGAGACGGCCGGCCGTCTGGACGCTGTCCTGCCCCTGTGGAAGAACACGAATTGGCTCTGTCATACTGCGATTGCAAGCCTGCCAGCAGCCCGTCGCTGGTGGCACTCCTCTTGGACCTCCTGGCTACCTTCCATTCGACACCAGTTCTGGTCGATAGGCAACAACCGGGACTGGGCTTTCGTGTCTCGCGCAACTTTTGCGGCAAAAGTTGGGACAGGCGAGAATTGACACGAATGGTACCAAAATGGCCGCCCCCTGTGTGGAGAAAATAATTAAACATAAGAACACTTTTGGGTTCGTGGGGCATGTGTCGCCAGAGCAGAAGGCGCGGG